>NC_041387.1:86846792-86913987 GCF_002162155.2 Triticum dicoccoides | reverse complement strand
GGGGCGATGAGAAGGATCCGGCACAGTTCGATGTCCGGCCGGATGTACGACGGGCCTCCTGAAGCAAGGCGCTCTTGGAGGAGCACCGCTCTTTAATGAGCATGGTGCTCTCGAAGATTTCATCCGCTACCAGCGGTTTGAATGAGGCATTTACAAGCCTGCTCAAAGGCTTTGAGGTATGTAGTGAACAATGCACTATTTTTTTGGTTATGAAGCACGCGCTAGCTGTGCTCCCTATGGATAGTAGCCCCTAATACTCTGGTTGCCCGCCATAGGCGGCAAACGGGGGATCATATAGTAATTGTTGCGATGTATATGTGCGCAGGTATGCAAGGATCCGGCAGCCGACCAGTCTGTTGAAGTTGCCGAACTGAGAAGGCAAATCGGATCTATTGATGTCGATATCACGCTGGTGAATAAACGGCTGGAAGAATCCCAGGGTATGTACTCTGCTTCCCTTATTATATTGTATAGGAAAATGCAAGAATGGCATAATGTTAATGCCCTGTGTATGCACTGCAGATGGTGCTGCTGCCGTGGAGGCCCTAAGGGCCGAGCTTGCTCAGGCTAAGGAACAAGCTCGAGCTAGCAATGCGGCTGCTCTAAAGGCGGCCGAAGAGTTGAGAGCCGAACAGGCTGCTCATCACCGAAGCGAGGAAAAGATAGGCGAAATGGCTGAAGAGTTGAAAAATGCCGCCGACCGGTATGTTCTCCTTGAAAAGGAGAATAAGGCTAGTTCGGCCGAGCTGGATAAGGCACTTAATGCCGCCAAGGAGATGCGTACCGAGATCCGGGGTATTCGGGAGGAGCTCCAACAGGCTGACAAAATCGTGGCCGGGGGCTCCTACCTATCGCGGACGAAGTTTTTAGATCCAAAGTATGCTCCCCTAGCTGGGCGTTGGAGTCCTGCAGACACATATGCGGACTTGACGAATAGTACAGCTGACGCTGCCAAGTTCTTCGAGGATCAAGGTGATAAGGAAGTGGAGAAGCTTTTCTGGTCGCAATTCAATGCTCCCAATCGCCCGCCGCCGTTGAATGAGAAGGTGCCTGCTGTGGCGGAGCTTCATAGGCTATCCGGGCTTGCAATGCGGTCTGTAATAGACCATCTTTGGCCGAAGGGGCCCAAGACGGACAGTTATTTTGGTTTGGTGCAACAATTCCTTGGGGTCGTGACCCGGATCGACACCATGAGGAGGTCGGCGTGCATAGAGGGTGCGTGGATGGCTCTTGTCCGCGTAAAATCCTATTGGACGGATATGGAGGCCACCATTATAGCGACCTAGGATCCGGCGGGAGGCCAATATCCGGCCGAGCACTACTTGGCACAGGTCACAGAAGGTGCTCGCCTAATAGAGGCACATTGCTCGAAGAATATTTTGTTCGAGTGATAAGTCGAATCATTGTAAAAACAATGTTTATTTTAATTATGAGGCTATATTTATATTTTTTGCCTGAAAATATGATTTTGTCCCCTGTACGGCCATTCTTATATGTATAAGTAGTCCGAAAGATAGCAGTCGTTGGCTTCAGCCCCCATGCATACAATGCGGGGGTGTTCGCGAAGAATATGCTTAATCACACTTGATCCAACGTCTTGGTCCATTAAGGAGGTGATCGCACGTCGAACTAGGCAACCGGACTATATAGCTGTAACACTTTCGCTTAGCCATGGGAGTATAATGGTGGGGTTACTATGTAGCCCCTGGTACCTTCGCGTGCATCCGAATACGGGCGCGTGTGTACATGGCTGGAAAACAGCCCTTCGTTAATGCGGAGGAATCCTAGAGATTCCGGTGGGTCTTCGAGTGGTTGAACAGTCTCTCGCTGTATCATGGCGGTCAATTTTCGGCTTTCTCTACTGAGGCGCTCATCCGGAATAACCAGGGCACAATCGCAGTAGTTCTCCTTTGGCCTGCCTTAGCCGATAATAACGGAACGTAAGGCGGCAAACCCAGGAGCCGGGCAAACCCAACATTTGACCAAAGACATGATTCAGAGCTGATGCATATAAGGCCAACCTCGTGACGCCGAACACTCCCGAAGGTGTTCGGACTTTATAACACAAGACGGGCTCAAGAATGCCCATTCAATATGAACCCTGTGTTTCCAGGTACGTGCGGTAATCTGTCATGGCGAAATGCCAATAACGACAGTATCCTCCGTGGGTATGGAACCCATGGGATGGTTTGAGCAACAAGAGGCAATAGAAAAGGTTTACACATGGGCTTAATCTAAAAAGAAACCTGTTGAACGGGGCCCTGCTGCACGTCTGCGCCTTTGTCTCCATTGTGCCGTATCCTGGAAGGGTATTGCGTGAGCGTTGTCTGTGGAAAAAAAGAAAAACTCATAGGAGAGTACAACGTAAGTATGCGATTGATAGTAAAAGTGTAGGATGATGGCCTGCCAATAAGGTTTAGCCAAGTGTGGGGCTGTATTAAATATTTATAGCCCCTGGTGTTCGCTATGGGATTACATATACGGTGTCCGGTTGAATTTTATCCGGGCTACCGGACTCGTCTAACCGTGTCTGTAGTTTTAATGACCAGTCATGTTTTATGATATTAGAGGGCGCTTATAATCCGGCTGCCAGGGCCGTCGCGTGTTCCTCTGCGCGTGAAGAGCGCTCTGTGATTCCGCTAACGGTGATGACGCCACGTGGACCGGGCATCTTGAGTGTAAGGTAGCCATAATGCGGCAATGCATTGAAGCGGGCGAAGGCCGTTCTTCCAAGCAATGCGTGATAGCCGCTTTGGAAGGGTGCAATGATGAAGAGTAGTTCTTCGCTTCTAGAGTTGCCTGGGGGCCCAAATGTTACCTTTAGTACGACGGAGCCCCTGCCGTAGGCTTCAATGCCTGGTATCACCCCTTCAAAGGTGGTGTTGCTTTGGCTAATTCTGGATGGGTTTATCCCCATCCTGCTGACAGTGTCCTCGTATATTAAGTTGAGACTACTGTCATGTCCATGAGGACACGGGTGAGACGGTATCCGTCGATTATTGGGTCAAGCACCAAGGCCTGTGATCCTCCGCGCCGAATACTAGTTTGGCCGTCCATGTGATCGAAAGTGATTGGATGAGACATCCAGTAGTCATATGTGGGTACGATGGGCTCTACAGCGTGCGCGTCTCTGAGCGCGCGTTCATGCCTTCTCGTGGATGTGTAAGTCGCGTGGATCATGTTTACTGTTTTAACTTCTGGCGGGAATTTTTTCTGTCCCCTAGTGTTCGGCTGGCGAGGCTCGTCCTCGTCTTCACTTGGTGTTTCCCTCCCTTTGTGTTCGGCATTTAATTTGCCGGCCTGCTTGAAGACCCAACACTCTCTATGGGTGTGGTTTGCAGGTTTCTCCGAGGTACCATGAATTTGGCATAGTCTGTCCAAGACTCTGTTCAGACCGGATGGTCCCTCTCTACTGCCTTTAAATGGCTTCTTTTGCTGAGAGCCCGTGAATCCGACATTAACTGTTGTGTTATCCGGGATCCCTTCCTTGCTTTGGTGTTTGTGTTTATTACGCCGTGGCTTCCCGTTGCCATCCCTTATTTCGGACGTGCTGGGGTCGCTGGTGCCTTTACGGGCTAGCGAGCTATCTTCACCCGTGCAAAAGCGGGTCATAAGGCTTGTTAAGGCTGCCATTGTCCTTGGCTT
This sequence comes from Triticum dicoccoides, assembly GCF_002162155.2. Lineage (NCBI taxonomy): Eukaryota > Viridiplantae > Streptophyta > Magnoliopsida > Poales > Poaceae > Triticum > Triticum dicoccoides. The sequence continues at coordinate 86,910,342 of NC_041387.1, read as the reverse complement.
TTCTTGGCCGAGGTGTCTGGCAAGCCATTCGTCGCGGATGCTGTGTTTGAATGCCGCTAAGGCCTCGGCATCCGGACAATTGACAATTTGATTCTTCTTAGTGAGGAATCTGTTCCAAAGCTTGCGGGCGGACTCTCCGGGCTGTTGGGTTATGTGACTTAGATCGTCTGCATCCGGAGGCCGGACATAAGTCCCTTGAAAATTGGCCCTGAAAGCGTCTTCTAGTTCCTCCCAACTCCCAATTGAGTTTTTGGGGAGGCTTTTCAACCAGTGTCGAGCTGGTCCCTTCAGCTTGAGGGGAAGGTATTTGATGGCGTGGAGATCATCCCCACGAGCCATGTGAATATGCAAGATAAAATCCTCGATCCAGACCCCTGGGTCTGTCGTTCCGTCATATGCCTCTATGTTCACAGGTTTGAAACCTTGTGGGAATTCATGGTCCAGTACTTCTTCGGTGAAGCACAGGGGGTGAGCGACCCCTCTGTATCTGGACGCGCCATGGCATGTGTTCGACTCTTGTTGTGTCCGGAGTTTATTCTGAACTGGTATTTGGCTTGTATGAGCCTTTGGGTGACCATAGTCCCTCGCCGGGGTGTGTCCTTTAGATCCATAGATGGACCTGGCTGCGCCGACATTCTTGTCCCGATGCTCATGCAGGTTGTGAGCGGCGTCAGTAGCCGTTCTGTTGCCGTTGTGTAGCGGTACGTCTGGTCTCCTGGTCGTATTATTCTTTGGTGGAACGGCCTCATCGTCGAATTCTGGCAGTAGCTTGCGCTTTGGATAGCTTTTGGTATGGCGATCGTCGCCATATCTTTCTTCAGTGTCTAGCACTTTATTCCATCTACGACTAAGCTTTTCCTGTGCGGCTTTGAGCTGTTGCTTCTGCTTCTTTAGACTTCTTGCTGTGGCCATAAGCTTTCGGTGGAGGCTGTCTCGTTCCACTTGTTTGTTCGGAATGATGAATGCATCGTCATCCGGACTGTGTTCCTGTTCTGGGGCGGTTTCATGAGCTCGCCGCTCCTGATCATTTTGATCGGGTGTTTGCTCCGAACTCGGTTTGGCGTGACCTAGATCGTCCTGCTCCATCGCTGGGTCCATGTGGTCTTTACTGCCTTCGGGACTTACTGGTATGTCAATCCTTTTTGCGTCTCTTGTTGCTATTTTTACTGTTGCTGGACTTTGAGCGGCGTCTGCGCCGCTGTTTTGGATTTTGTCCGGGTGTTTTATCTTCCGGATTATCATTGTCGTCCTTCTTGGGCGTATCCACCATGTATATATCGTGTGACAAGGTAGTAGTCTCGCGCCCTAGAGATTCTGGAGCTTTTCCTGCATCGGCGTCCATACCGTTGATGTCTTCGGAGTCGAGGTCAAGAACGTCGGTTAAATCATCAATCGTGGCGATGAAGTGGGTGGTGGGTGGGTAGCGAATTCCTTCGTCGTCTGCTTCCCACTCAGGACAGACATAGTTCGGCCCAGAGCCTCTTGACAAAGAGAGAGACTTTAATGAGTTCAGCATGTCGCCAAAGGGCGAGTGCTGGAAGATGTCCGCAACGGTAAACTCCATTACCGGAGCCCAGCTTGGCTCGGCTGGCTCGAGGGTGTGCGGACCGGAACCAACAGCCGGATACGAGTCCGGGGGCCCGGGGTTACAGGCCTCCACAGAGGTGAGACCTGTGTTCGGCTCCACCGCCGGTGAGCGTGCGGCCTGCGGGGCGGGGTCTACCCCTCCGTCCTTGGGCAACGCAACCTGTTCCGGATTTAGATCCGGGGCTATTGCAGGGATGATGTTCCGAGCATTGTCCGACAGCAGGTCGAGGCCGTGCCCGTCGTGACTATCCGGCGCTCCTGGCGTAGAGCCAAATCCGTCGAAGATCAAGTCTCCGCGAATATCCGCAGTGTAGTTCAGGTTTCCGAACCCGATCTGGTGGCTAGGGGCGTAGCTGTCGATCTGCTCCAGATGGCCAAGCAAATTGGCCCGCAGTGCAAAGCCGCCGAACACAAAGATCTGTCCGGGGAGAAAAGTCTCGCCCTGGACCGTGTTGTTGACAATTGAAGACGCCATTAAGCCTCGAAGCGACGACACAGAGGAACTCTCAATGAAAGCACCAATGTCGGTGTCAAAACCGGCGGATCTCGGTTAGGGGGTCCTGATCTGTGTGTCTTAGGCTGATGGTAACAGGAAGCAAGGGACACAATGTGTAACGCCCCAGTTTCGATGCACCAGGTGTCTGCCAGTTATTCGCCGTCGTTGCCATGTCATTTGCTTGCGTGTTGCATTTTATCATGTCGTCATGTGCATTGCATTGCATACGTGTTCGTCTCATGCATCCGAGCATTTTCCCCGTTGTCCGTTTTGCAATCCGGCGCTCCTATGCCCTCCGGCATTCCCCTTTTGTCTCCTGTTGTGAGCGGGTGTTAAACGTTCTCGGAATGGACCGAGTCTTGCCAAGCGGCCTTGGTATACACCGGTAGACCGCCTGTCAAGTTTCGTGCCATTTGGAGGTCGTTTGGTACTCCAACGGTTAACCGAGTAGCCCGAAACCCCTCTTTTCCCCACTCCGTGCGTCGCATAGCTATAATCCGCTCATATGTTTTTTCCCGAAATTCTGCTAAGTCCCAGAATTTTGTCATCATCATGCCATATTCATCGCATCATATCTCTGCATCCGTAGCACCGTTTCATGCGTGTAATATGTCAAATTGTTTGTCTCAACGAGTACTTCATTTCATTCCATTGCATCATATTCATTTGAGCTCATCTTGATGCCTGAATCATCGTTGCAAGAGTGCTTCATGATGTTGTCTGCTGTCTGTTAACAGAACGAGCTCTTTTGTCATTTTTGCCATGATTGATGTTGTCTTGCTTACAGAGGTGCTTACCATGTATTTTTGTGATCAATGTTGTGACTAGCACAAGCATGCAAACTAGGCATCGTGATGTTGCTGATTTTAGTCCCTATTCTGCTGTTATTTTGATGCCATGTAAACATGTTGCTACAGAGAGATCCATGCATTTTTTGAGATACTTCAGTAAGGATGTTTTTAACATATGGTTATTGTATATCCATTCATGCCCTTGGTTGCAATTATGGAGTAGTCTAGCATGTCATTTTCGTGCTCTACTTTTGCTTTAAAATGTTTCCTGGCAGATTGTTTACATGTTATTCACATTTGCCATGATTGTTGTTAGTGATCCATGCACCCTATGGACTTGCTCTTTCCATGATTAGCTTCACAAACATGTCTTCTTACTGTTGGTTGCCTTGCCATGCCATGTAATACTCTGTGGTGAGTGGTACAAGCTCACCAACATGCCTTCATAATTCTGTTTCTGCCATGTTTGAATCTGTAATATAACTTGCTATGTTTACATGGGTGCCATCATATTTTCTGATCCTTTTTGGCTTATGGTCAGTAAGGGACTTTTGATCTATGCAATTAGTAGGTTCATGACATGCCTTTGTTTGCCATGATAAGTTCCTGTAACATGTTGTTTGATAGCTCTAAACACTGCAACCTGATGTTATTTTCTGCAAAGTCTGAATTGTTATTGTTTGCAATCTTTCCATGTGTGTTTGAGCATGTTCTAGTAGTTTCCGGAGATAGCTCAGTGTTCATGTTTTGTAATGCTTTACCTGTACATCATGTCCATGTCTTTTGTTTTCTTGTTGAGATGCTGTAGCTTAATGTTTTGATGCTTGCAATATGCCTAGTTGCTGTTTTGGACAGATTGTTGCTATAACTTGTATAGTGTGTGTTGAACCGTTGCTCCGTTTTGAGTGTGCTCTATATGAAACTTGCTTGTTTTTGCATATAGTTTCATATTATCATGTTGCATCCTTGTTTTGGTGTGTTTGCTTGATGTTTGAATGCATTTTGCATCAATGCCATGTTTAACTTGTTTTGCTCATATCTTCTAGGCCGTAGCTCCGAACTAAATGAACTTTATATGTAACTTGACTAGAATCTCGTGTAGATCATCTTTGTGCATCTTAACTTGCTGTTTAACAACTTGAACATAAGGTTTATTCAGATCTGGACCAACTTCGAAATTTGCGTATGAGGACTTACCGGAATTATTATATGTTGTTCCCGGCGTCATTTAAACTTGCCTTGATGTGTTGCTCTTGTTTGCATCATCTCTTGCCATGAGTAGCTTCATGTAGCTTTGTCATGCATCATGCTTGTGTGTGCATCATGCCTTGTTCATGTGTGGTGTGTTTACCATGGTGTGTGCTTCTTTTCGATAGTTCCCGTTTCCTTGCGATCGTGAGGATTCGTTCGTCTACGCTTGGTTTGGCTTCATCCGTTCATCTTCTTCATGGACTTGTTCTTCTTCCTTGCGGGATTTCAGGCAAGATGACCGCTACCCTGGATCTCACTACTATCATTGCTATGCTAGTTGATTCGTTCTATCGCTTTGCTGCGCTACCTATCACCTGTTTATCAATCATCCCATATTGCCATGAACCTCTAACCTTTGACACCTTCCCTATGCAAACCGTTGTTCGGCTATGTTACCACTTTTGCTCAGCCCCTCTTATAGCGTTGCTAGTTGCAGGTGAAGTTGAAGATTGCTCCATGGTGGACAGGATTTTGTTGGGATATCACAATATCTCCTACATTATTAATGCATCTATATACTTGGTAAAGGGTGGAAGACTCGGCCTTTTGCCTGGTGTTTTGTTCCACTCTTGCCGCCCTAGTTTCCGTCATACCGGTGTTATGTTCCCGGATTTTGCGTTCCTTACGCGGTCGGGTGATTTATGGGACCCCCTTGACAGTTCGCTTTGAATAAAACTCCTCCAGCAAGGCCCAACCTTGGTTTTACCATTTGCATCACCACCACCTATACCCTTCCCTTGGGTCGGCCAACCCGAGGGTCATCTTTATTTTAGCCCCCCCGGGCCAGTGCTTGTCTAAGTGTTGGTCCGAACCGAGCCGCCTGCGGGGCCCCCTCGGGGCAACTCGAGGTCTGGTTTTACTCGTAGCCTGTCTCATCCGGTGTTGCCCTGAGAACGAGATATGTGCAGCTCCTATCGGGATTATCGGTGCATCGGGTGGTCTTGCTGGTCTTGTTTTACCATTGTCGAAATGTCTTGTAAACCGGGATTCCGAGTTTGATCGGGTCTTCCTGGGAGAAGGTATATCCTTCGTTGATCGCGAGAGCTTATCATGGGCTAAGTTGGGACACCCCTGCAGGGTATAATCTTTCGAAAGCCGTGCCTGCGGTTATAGGCAGATGGGAATTTGTTAATGTCCGGTTGTAGATAACTTGACACCAGATCCGAATTAAAACACATCAACCGCGTGTGTAGCCGTGATGGTCTCTTCTCGGCGGAGTCTGAGAAGTGAACACGGTCTTTGGGTTATGTTTGACGTAAGTAGGAGTTCAGGATCACTTCTTGATCATTTCTAGCTTCACGACCGTTCCGCTTGCTCTCTTCTTGCTCTTATTTGCGTATGTTAGCCACCATATATGCTTAGTCGCTGCTGCAGCCTCACCACTTTACCCCTTCCTTTCCCTTTAAGCTTTGCTAGTCTTGATACCCATGGTAATGGGATTGCTGAGTCCTCGTGGCTCACAGGTTACTACAACAACAGTTGCAGGTACAGGTTATGCGATGATCATGACGCGAGAGCGATGCTTGCTTGTGTTGAGTTCTTCTTCTGCTTCTTCGATCAGGGGATAGGTTCCAGGTCGACAGCCTGGGCTAGCAGGGTGGATGTCGTTTGAGTTTCTGTTTATGTTTCATCCGTAGTCCGATGGTGCTATTGTGTATGATGTACTGTTGTATTCGTGTGGCATTGTATGCCTCTTGTATGTATCCCCATCTATTATGTAATGTTGATGTAATGATATCCACCTTGCAAAAGTGTTTCAATATGTGGGTCTATCCTTGGTGGGACCTTCGAGTTCCTTTTGGATAGGGTCGCATATTGGGCGTGACACAATGTTTACCCAGGTTCGGGCCCTCTCGATGGAGGTGAAACCCTACTTCCTACTTGATTAATATTGAAGATATGAGTAGTACAAGAGTAGATCTACCACAAGATCGTAGAGGCTAAACCCTAAGAGCTAGCCTATGATGGTATGATTGTAATTGTGATCGGCCTTCTAAGGACCATCCTCTCCGTCTTATATAGACACCGGAGAGGGCTAGGGTTTACATGGAGTCGGTTACAAGGAAGGAAATATAATATCCGGATCGCCAAGCTTGTCTCCCACGCCAAGGAGAGTCCCATCCGGACACGGGCCGAAGTCTTGAGTCTTGTATCTTCACGCTTCAATAGTCCGGACGATGTATACAGTCCGGATGTCCGGATACCCCCTTATCCAGGACTCCCTCAGTGGGAGAGGGAGATAAGATGCAGAATGCTACAAAATGAACCAATCCCTCTTCCCATAATACAAGAGTGTTTTGAACACTGGTGTACTATACAAAATGTTCTTATATTATGGGACGGAGGGAGTAGCTGTTAATGTAAGTACAGTGATAGGCCACGTTCAGTCCTTACAAGAGGACTGCAGAGCTAAACCTCTTCAAAAGTATTGGGTTGATTCTAAATTTATGTAAGAGTCCATACGGATCTTATAATGTCCACCAAATGGACAATTACGAGGCTAACATGTGCTGTGATGCTACATAATCAAACAACTATGAAAGTAAGTATGGTCATACAGGGCAAGAGGTACTCACAAGAGCAATGCAGTGTGCAGTATAGTTGCGAGATTCTGTGGTCCCTTGAGAATGAATGTTCTTCTGCTAACAGTTTTCGTACAAGTGAGACATTAAGGCAAATGCAGAAATGTAGTTCAAATTGTGATGTGATATCATAGATAGTACCTTACGCTGCAGCCGAGACCAATGTGTAACAAGATTATTCCAGTCACCGTCGGATAAATGTAGCACCGAAGACTTTACAGAAATTTTGTTCAGAGGCTTTCCATTGAAGTGCGCTTGCCTCAGGTAGGAACGATACTTCATCAACGAGTGCTTGAAAAGCGCAACCAACCCTTGCTCGTCATCACAATCCAGTTTGCTCCTCGCCTATTTAAAAGAATGAAATCTTGTGTCTTCTGTCAGTAGAAACATATGCAGTAATGACCATGAATAACATTAGTACATTACTTACGCGTAAGTTGCGGAGGAAGACTGGAAATTGTTCTATGTCTGCGATATAATCTTTCCATGAAGGAAAGATGTGCACAAAGTTCTTGACAACAACATAAGCTTCGTCTTCTAAACTGGGAAGAAATGGAACAGGGGTCCTATTTGCTGCAATTGGGGCTCTCTCTGGTTCGAAAAGGGATTTGGCAACTGGATTTGGTGTACTCTTTGCTGGAATGGGGGTTTTGCGTCGTACAGCTGGTGCTATGTCAATTGGCATAATCATACTATTTGCTGCAGTTGGGGTCTGCTGAGTTGGGGCATCAGAAATGACCAGTGTAGTAGGGCTAGAGTCTACTAGAGTTGGGGTGTTTTGTGGGTCAGGTGATATTGCAACTACACCTAATGGGCTATTTGATTTATCAGGTGCAACTACCTTTCCAAATACTTTGCTTGTGTTCCTCCATGATCAGCAATCACCCTCTTCCTTTTGAACGTCTGATACACAAGAACAACATTTGAATGGATAAATATGGTATGATGACAGATGGAATATGTACTGAAAATGGATAGGCAGGGCGTATTCACATACACGCTGTGTAAACTAAGCTAATGGCAGTTCAACAAAGTAGAAGCAATGCAAAGCATCAGTTGCAAGATATGTGCGAGCAATGTAACCTTGGAAAGTTAGAGCAAGTACCTTGATGGGTGAATAACATAGGGCATCTTCCTCTGACTCCTCCGCTAGGGAGCTACATTGACTTAGGTCTCCCTCTAGCTCAGAATCACTGTTAGGATCATATTCTGAGCATGAATCTATAGGTGGAGAGCGTTTGCATTGCATTGCATCCAGACTTGATTTTAGTCCCTTAATGCCAAGTTTGACAGCCATGGCATTGTTCTGCTTTATTCGTTTCATGCACGCAAGCTCATAATCATTATGATGCTGTTCAGAATTTGAGATTCATGAAAACATAAAAAGTAGTCAGATTATCAATGGAATGCATTGTGGATTCAACTCAAAGAGTGTCTCCCTATAAACCCCTGCATATGCAAAGTTCACCCCCCAACCGTGCTGACCAGACCACACACAGAAATACAAACCCTTTATGTCTCTATAACAGGCAGGCACACATTTCTAAACTGAAGTAGGAATATTAGAATCATATGAAATTCGTATTTGAACAAATAAACTAAGCAATTATGAGTGGCATAATGTTTAGCTTCAAGGGTGGAGTGTTGGTAGTGCGACACAAAGCAAGTAGGTAGATTGTATTCCATGTAAAAGATCGAAACCTATGTAAAAGCTGGAAATGACACTTTCTTTCTATACAATGCAGTGTTCGTTGCCCACACATGATGGAAGAGATCACATAGAGAAATACTATTCACTCATGTCTACGGTTCCAGTATTTAGAAACAGGGTGGTCCACCCTAAAAGAATATTGACAACAAATATGACAAGGCAAGCATAGATGTAGTGAATCAATCATTTACTTGTGAGCTTACTAGGACAAGTATGCAGAACTGTAACTGCAGTAAGAGACCGTCCAAAATCTGAATGAAGAAGTTTGTCTAGCACTTATTATTTGCAACTAATCGACGTGAATAATTGGATATTATATCGAATGAATAAGAAAGACAAGTAAAATTGTCAACAAACCTCGCTTGCAGTAGTAATCTGGGTCAATGTCACTATGACCAACAATCCATAATGACTAGTGTTTGTTCCGAGGGCCGGAATTTTGAAAACCCTGTGAACTTTAGAGGTACTAAAAATTACCGAAATACATCTGAACCATTAAGTGTAGGTAGCACTGAGCACACAACAAACCCTAATGATAGTCCTGCCTAATGAGTAATGAATCAATTAGAAAATGGGTGACGAGGAGTGGCTGCTGAGTGTTGAGGACGTATCTCAGGATAAATCGGGTTGGCTTGGTGGGTGCTGCATGCCTGAGCCCTGAACGGACTGGGAAGGTAGGCACGGCGGCGCGCCCAGGCAGCGGTGACGCTGTTGGGCGAGCTGCTCCTGGCCTCCTGTTAGTCCGGCGTCTCCTCCTAGAGTCATGCCGTCCGGGGACGACAAGTCGCCGGCGAGGCAGGCGGCTGGGGGCGAGTAGAGACCGGAAGCGCGCAACAGAACAGAGGGGAATCGGGGCCTGGGACGACCCAAAATCCCAGGGTGGGCCGGCCCACCATGGGCACCCTATAGAGATATACACCCAAGCGGCGAACATGCATTTTTGAAACTAATTTAGGAACATTTAGCTGACCAATTAAACAACTCTGTTTTAATAATATCAGATTCGTATTTGAACAACTAAGCTTGTTTAGCTTGATGGGTGGAGCAGTGTTATTATGACACGAAGCACGTATTCTGATCGTATAGTGATCATAAAAGGGGGAAACTCTAAGAATATTTTTTTAGCAAAAGAGGGGTTCCCCTACGATTTCTATTAAAGAAACCACTACGGAACCAACATGATCAATTAAACCCTAAGCATGATCAATTAAACCGTATTATGGCTGTGCCATGGCAGATTTGAAGCTGCAAACCGGAGAAATGATATTTAGCATCCATTGTTTGGTTCGAACTAAGAACTAAATTCTAAGAGCTAGAAAGAAAGTAGAGTAACCAAGTTAAGATCTATTTTCTGGTTGAGATCAAAAAGTTGAGGAGATATGAAGTACCACCACTCTTGCGGCGCTGTGTAGGCATCGGGGGTGCGATGGCTGTCGGTGGCGTTGAAGCAGATCTGCGACGGTAGACGGGTGCATCGGGGGATAAGTCCCGTTGCGGTGGAAGAGAAGGTCGTGTGAGCGGCCTCGGAAAAGAGGACGACATCGCCGATGAAGCGAGAGGATGCGATGCAAGGCTATTGGTCTGTCGCCGTGGATGAGAAACGTCCATCTCTAGCAGTGGACGACGCGGTCTTGGTAGGCGCTCCGGCATGGTGGAGGACGGTAGCGATGGATGTGGTGGAGGAAGGCAGCGATGGATGGGGTGGCGGACGGAGGCTGGTGTGGGGATGGGGTGTTCTAGTGCGAACGGTGTATGAATGGGAAAATGGAGGGAGAGGTACGGGGAACCATGTTTTTGGGACGCTCCTGTCTGAAATATGGGAAAGTTACGAACTTAGCCCCCGTTTAAAATTTGGACGTCTCGTCAGTTGGGGATAGGACGGTAATCTTGCATCTCACCAATATTTGCCCAGAGCGATTTCGGGCGAGGAGAGGGTGGTTGGCGCCCATGGTTGGCACCCATGGTGTATGAATGGGGCTGACAGGTAGGGCGGTTGTGTCACGTCCGAGTGAAGTTACAAACCTGCCCCTAATGAAAATATTTGCCTACATCGATTTCGGCCGAGTCGAGTTTGTTTTGCCGCCCACCGTGTATGAATGGGGAATGGAGGGAGAAACAGAGGTCTTTCGGATGAGCTTGAATCAAATGTGTTTTGCCGCCCATGTTTGACGCCCACCGTGTCGGAATGGGCTCAGAGGCAGTCGTGTCACGTCTAATTGAAGTTACTAACCTACCCCTATTTAGAGCAGTGGAAATCGGGCCGATGGATTGTCCATGTAATGGGTAGACAATAATTCCCATCTCCCAAGCTTCGGGTAGCCGACGTGGGAGTGGACATTTTGTCGCTTCTTTTGAATTTTGGGACAAAAGCATCCACGTTTACCCTGGCAACTAAATTCGAATCCATTTTGTATTTCTATATGAATCTTTATAAATCATTCTATGTGTTTTTATATATCTTCAAAAGGACGACAAAGATGTATTCCACTGTCATATATGAATATGGTTTACAAATGTCGATACTCAAATTTAGAAGCTAGAATCCAGTTTAAGGTGAATTCGAATATTTGGAACACTTCATGTCCAACTCAAATGTCACACACAGCATAATGTGTACTCCCATTTACATATGTACACAAACGATGTATCAAGATTCAAATACCGAGTCAATCAACCAAGAATGTACAGAACTAACAGACATATAAACACTTATAAAGTATATGGATCAATAATATCAACTAACATACATAAGCGAGGCCGCTGTACTTTTTTTCTACAACAACATCCTTTTTAGCTAGCATCTTGGCCCTTTCCAATGTGTGCTACTTATGGTCCATCTATACTTCTATTAGCATTGAATGCACATTCAACCCGATTGGCATATTTGTAGGTCTGCCACAGCAATCCAAATGAAATGTCTCCGAGTCTTATCAATTAATACAAACTTGTGCTCAAATGAAATTACAAACCAAAAAACAAAAAACAAAAAACAATTATTACATGGTCTCTAAAACAAATGGCTTGATTGATTACATGAACAAACAACACAAAGGTTATTCAACGATGGAAAGAACATTTCACCTATTATTTACCAAGTGGGAATTTAATTTCCTTTTTCCTTCAGGACCTTAACAATGTGGTCAGTCTCAGCTTGCTTCGTTTTGAAATCCACCAAATATTGAATGGTTGTCTTGAGTACTGCTTGTGATTGTGCTGTTTGCTTCCTCAACATGTCAACTTCATCTCTAAGTGCAGAAGCAGAATCTCTTGCTACCACTAGTTTAGCGTCTAGAGCATCAGCAGTTGGCAATTCATAATGCACAATTGGGCCGGTGCCACTGCTGTGGGATGATGCAACGTCCATGGGGACCTCGCTCTTTGATCTTGGGCTAACCTGTTTTGCCATTAAAGTTCTGATTGGATTCAGAAAAGTTAAAGTTAGCAAAACATCTCAACTGGGAGTTATAACAGCAAACCAGTTAAACAAACAAGAAATTAAAGAGTTTCAATTGGATGCTGAAAAGTAGTTATTAACATAATTGTAACCCGCTATTGCAGCAGCAAAGCAGTTAAACAAACAAGTAGATATTTAAGTTAAGGCAAACAGGTAATTCTTAACAGTAAGTATCAAACACATAGATAGGCGCAGTCTACAATAGGATTAACAGGCTGTGGCATTATGTAATCAGTAGCAAACTAAATTAAGCCAAGCAACATAATTGAACAATTTTACAATAAGTGGCTAACTAAAATTATGAGAAGCAGGTAACTAAACTTATGCTAGTTCTTTGTACATGCACACTGCAACTTATTTTTCGCTTACAAGGTTGTACGAAGGAGTCCATGGCATCAATTGCTTGAATACGCAGTCCCAATACTTCTTTCTTCCCACACTGCATTAGTAAGTCGAATGGTTAATCTGGTAAGATGATGCATCCTTGATATGTTATATGAGGACGTGTAGTCAGACTAATTGTAGCCACACACATCACACTGGCTTTTACTGTATATTTCATGCGATTACTTTTGGCATATCGAGATCTAAGCAATCTACAATAGGATGAAAAGATTGGCATCCTTCACATTGTTAGCGATCTCAGTTCATAGAAACAAGCAATTCAACCATTTTGTGGGTAAATCAAAAGCGCCACTGGAATATTTTTCACAACCTAATCATACACGCAAAAAGGGGCGACACCACCATAGGGGTTGGTATGGGCGGCCGCCTCAGGTGGCTGGAAAGTGTGCACCTAGTTTGAGTCATCCAGGTTGGCCCTGGCTAGTTTTGTTCGTCCCAACGCACGAGCAGGCAATGTAAAAAATGAAGAAAAATGTTTCAATTTGGATGGGTCAATAACATAAGTGCAAGGCAGGCCCTATAGCAGGCTCGCGGCCCCAACGGGCGCCTCCCATATCGATCGACAGCAGGAAAAATCCCAATTCATTCGCTCCAGCCTCCAGTCTGGTTTGCTCCTAACCTAGCCGCCGCTGGATAGGCCGACACAGCACTTCCTCGTGCCCTCGTTCGAGGGCGGTCGCCGGGCTTCAGGCGAACGAAAGGGCAAGAAGATGAAGATCCAACCCTAGGTGTAGCCTACGTGGGAGGCAGTGGCGGCAGCACGGGCATGGCATCGAGCTTGCGCAAACAAACAATCGCAGCTTGCAAGAGTAGCATGCGCAACGAGAAGGTACATCACATCCCTGATTATATCTAATTCAACTCTTCAATTTCTGGCCAATAGTTAAACCTGACGGTGTTGTAAAACTGCTTGTATGTAGGGAATTTATGAGAAAATGAAACCAATTTCTACTTATTTTATAACTCCCCCAATCAATACTGAACTGACTGAATCTGATGTATCTGATCAAGTTTCCAATGCAAACATACAAGCTCATGTTGTTCTTGAGCCTGAAGTGTCTAATGAACAAACTGCTAATGAAGGATTTGATGCAAACATTTAAATGCTCCTAGTGATGAACATATAGTGTCTAATGAGGGACCTAATGCAAGCATTTTGCAAGCTCATTGAAGGATTTAGTGTCTAATGATGATCTGCTATGTTCAGAGAGACATAGATTTGCCGGCATTGATGACAAGCAAATTATAGTGCATTTTCATAGCTTGAGGAAACGTCGAGGCCATCTACTAGAAAGTCCCCGTATCATGACAACATAGCATAAATACTTTTCTAATCTGTTGTTTGAAACTATTGGCATACTTGTGCAGGATAGATATATTGATATGCAGTTTGCGCACTAGTTATAGGTGCAATTACACTTCGATATTTTCAGCCAAAGAACGAATAATTCAAGCAGGTACATACCATGTTTGTAGTCCTTGTACACCATGTTGCATTTTGTGTTTTTGGTGCTTGCATCATTTAGTGTTTATAATCTGAACTACTTTGGATCATTAGCTAGTTTTCAAAGTGCATGTAGCTTCACATTTCTCAAGTTATGTTGATTTCCGAAGTGCAAGTGCCTTCGTATTTTTAAGTTAAATGTTCACCCCTGGTAACTTGAATTCATGGATCCGCCACTGCACACAAATCATACACGAATGCTAGTACAAATTAAATGAAATGCAGGGACTTACACTAGCTTGTTGTACAGGCACACTGCAGCTCTGCTTGCGCTTGGGATGTTCCATGTACAAGTCCATGTTACCACTTGCTTAGATGTGCAGGCCTTGTGCTCCTTGCATCCCCCTCTGCATTTTTGACACGACGAATGGTTGATCAAATAAGAGGAATCGACCTTGATGTTGTACCGGAGGACAGATACTTACAAGGTTATACAGGTGTGCAGGATGTGTACCAGATCCCGTAGTGCCGTCATGCTTCACTAAAAAATGGATTTGCTTGTTTCAGATGATATCTCCAGAAGAAATAAGAGTTAAAGTCAGAGTTGCATAGGCGTGTAAGCTAATAGAGCAGTGAAAGATATCCAAACATCATCGGAACAGTGCACAAGGGAGTGATGTGTGGATACCTAGTTCGGGCCGGCGTTTGGGCATGCTTGCCTAGCTAGAGTGCGGGTCACTTCAGAGCCGTTGAGGGTGATGCGCTAGCGTTGGCTGGCCGTGCACGGATGCAGATCTTGAGTGGCAGCGGAGCGCTACGATGCGGTGGACGAGACCGTTCGTGAAGCCCCAACGGCCTTGGGGGGCAGAGGTGCGACAATGTGCTCGGCGAAGTAGCCCCGATGAGCTGGGAGACGGCGTCGGTGAAGCGCACCTGATGCGGTGGAACTCGGTGTCTGTGAGGCACGTCGGTTGCGGTGGCCGACGTTGTCGGTGGACCACCCGGTGCGGTGGACGAGGGCGTAGATGAGGTAGCTCCGGTGCGGTGGTGAAGCGCGATCGTCATCTTCGTCGTTGTTGTCCAGCACAGAGGTGGGAAAGAGATGAGATGAGGGGCGATTCGAACTTTGCTTGGGTTGGCGGCGAATTAGGGATTTGAGCAATCTGGGCACGGAAGGGGACGGTGGAGAAGAGAGATTTTGCAGGGCTGGAATTGGGGCCGCCAGATATTTCAATCTGAAACGTGGAAGCGCGAACTTATTTTGTCGTCGTCCTTTGGGGGTGGGGGGGTGGGAGGGAGTGGGGGAGGGAGGGAGGGGGTGGCTGGGTGCTACACGTCCGTCCGACACACACGACCACCCCGACAGGACTATGTGCCTTTGTGTCCATGACATGTGGGCCCAACAGGTGGCTGGCCCACATGTCAGTGACCCAAAGGCAGGTGCCTTAGGACACCGAAGCAGCGTCCACCCCGACACGACCCTGGTCTGCCTGGTGTGCCTACATTTGAGAATGCAAACGAATCTTCTTTCATTTGCAAATGAATCTGTATGTATTACCATGCCCGTGTTTTCCTTGCAATAATTTATCATTCAAAATGAGATACTTCCTCCGTTCACTTTTGTAAGTCGTTTCAGATAACTTAAAATGAACTATTTTGCACATTGTCTGAAATGTCTTCAAGGTCTTATAAAAGTGAACAGAGGGAGTACTATAAATTAATTAATGAGGAGTTATTTGAAAAAAAAATCGAAACGGTATCCACGCTAACGTGGATTAGAGTGTGGGTCACATAATTAGTTATTTGAATTAGAGAGTGTGTCACGTAGCGATTTCCAATTTTAACGTGGATTTCACATTTCACTGTATCCACACTACTTTTTTTAATACAAATTCATATGTATATGATGAACACCATGGTAGTGAGAAAACTTTTGGATGGATTCAAACATATGACCTACAAAAAAGCACAACAAATTGAGTAAATGTCAACTTTTCGAAACTTAGTATGGCACGAATTCGAACTAATTACCCGTATGCATGGTCCTCGGTTCAAATCTTACAATGTACACTGAATTGAAACATCGATATTAAGTCTCGTACTATGTACATTCAAATGATATTTTTAGCCCCCCCCCCCGCACACACGCTACATACTTCCTATATCGGTAAATCTTCCTCTCCTAACCACCTTAGGAAGCTATCGATTTCCAACACACGTTCATTCTTTCTCTCCATGTTTCGATCTCTAAGTCTCTCAACTACACAACCCCTTTTTCCACTCTGTTACCAAATGTATTTACCTCACACACCCGCCATTGCACCTCATGCCGAGCTCTCTCTCTCTCTCTCTCTCTCTCTCTCTCTCTCTCTCTCCCCTCTCCCCTCTCCCTCTCACCCTCTCGCGCTAAATACATGCATTGCCTATCTAGCCCCCCAACCTCTCGTGCGCACGCACGCACGTTGTAGATCTAGGTCACTCCCTCAAGACTGTCTCACTCTTTCTTCCGCACGGCAGGCCACACTCGCTCAATCTCGCTCTCTTTATCTGAGTCTCGTTTAACCTCGTTTTCTTCCCCACACAAATGATATACTCCCTGTTCGGGCCTCGATCGACACACTCTATACTCTCTCACGCAGATTGTCTATCTAGGTCAGTCCATCCAAGCCGCTGCCACTCTTTTGACCTCATGGCGGGCCACACTCACTCAATCTCTCTCTCTCTCTCTCTCTCTCTCTCTCTCTCTTTGTATGTCTCGATTGACCTTGCTCTTTCTCGGACAAAAATGATATATCACCATGTTTGAGCCCAATTCGACCTATTCACATGTATACTCTCTCATGCACATTGTCTATCTAGGTCACTCTCTCCAACCTGTCTCACTCTTTAGATCGCACGGCGACCCTATGTGATCGATTGACCTTGCTTCCTCCCACGCACAAAATATATCTACACGTCTGTGACTAGATCATCTCTCAAGCTCTATCTTACAACCCTCACCCTTGCCAAAAGCTCAATCGGACAATATCTCTTCAGAGCATATATATTTGTTCAATGAATGTCGGACCACACTTACTTTGTCTCTCTATCTATGTGTCTCTCGATTGACCTTGCTCTCTCACACCGTATCTTCCACGCATTGAAGCTACTACCTCTCCATCCCTCGCAAAGCCGGAGCTATTTACATTGCGAGGGGCACTCCAACATTGGATTAATTTGTGTAGGCATTTATTCCGGCCGGTTTAGATTATATTTTCGTAGCATTCGGCCCACAACTACTCCAAACACCATTGCAACCCCCGCAACTCCCCTAGTTGATTTCCCTCTGGCTCGGTCATCGCTCTCTCGCACGTCCTTTCTCGCCTTCAATGTCACACCATGGTATTATTGCAAAAAACCATGTTGTTCTCTTTAATTATTATAAATAATCTACAAAACTACACACCGATAGTCCACTTGGAATGGAACAAATTTTGACCCACAAATTAAAGTGCTACAAACTACACACCGAGGGGCCCACATGTCATGAAACAAATTTGGACCCATATACAAATTAAAAAATAAAGGACGAGGATTGAACATGTTACCGGGCATTCAAGCCGCACGTCAATAGGGAACATACGTAGAACAACAATGTTTGTTGTACCCCCCTTTGTTCACATATATATTACCACAACCTATTTAATGGATAACATGTAATATTATTTTTAGTACTATTCACCTTCACTTACTGATGGGTTCCATATGTGCTCTCTCTCTCTCCTCCCCTTCTACGTTTAGACGCACGGGCAAACACGAAGAACTCGTGGGCGATGTTGCCGTTGACCATATCTGGACGCGTTCACAAGTCACGGCACCGGTTACACGTACTAGCAGTTAATTTGGAAGTATATTAAGTGCACGCGGATATTAAGTACTAGGATATTATTTGCGTGTTATTATGTGATTAGCACTAATTTTTGGCATGAAATTAACTGCACGCTAAATGTGTTGAGCGCTCGACATTGAAACAGTCTAGGTCGTTGGATGATAAGGAATACATGTGGCTTGATGACTTTTTATATTTAATTTGATACGGCTCTAACAGAACATTCAATCGATCAAACCATAGATTTCGTTCAGTCTGACTCCGACTTTAAATTATACGACGATCGATATAAAATAAACGGAAATGATAAACGTTCGGACTTTAAGCATGGCAATCCAAACGTTTTTCATGGCAAATTTAGATTATGCGGTAGCGGCGGGGGCATCTTGCGGTGGGAAGCGGCTCCTCTATCGTGATCTGTGTGTCGTCGGGCCACTGACCGACGGCAACGGCGGCGTCTTGCGCCGTTGTTGGTGAACTCCTGGACGTTGGCCTAGCTTCAAGGAAGGCCAAAATGTTCTGGACTTTGGAGCGAGTCAACTGGCGGGAGGAGGCGACTGGCGTTGGTGCAAGGAAGCGGTCGACGACGGCCATCCATGCCGCTGAGGGGGTCACAGGCACCCGCGCGGGGATAGGCGCTGTCAACAATGCAGTGGAGACATTCGTGTGCACAGGCACCAGCACGGGCGTGCACGTCAGTGCACGCGCAGGCGCATGCGCTGGCAGGTGCACGGGCACCGGCACGGGCATGCGAGTAAGTGCACGCGCAGGCGCATGCGCTGGCAGGTGCACGGGCGCGTGAAAGTCGGCGGGGACCTTGTGGAACCCCGTGGGATCAAGCTCGGCGACAATGTGTGGCTCCCAGCCCATTAATGCCACAGGGATGGGCGTTGGCGCAGTCGGGGCGACGGGAGCCAGAACGGGAGCGGGGACAGGCGCAGCGTCTTCCCGCAAGGCCAGTTCAAGCTCGTCCCAAAGCGCCTTATGTTCTTGAGACTCTGGCTGGGTGTCTTCCTTAGGAAACTGGAACACTAAGGGCAGACCATCGTGATGCGGCATGGCATACGTTTAGGTCAGGCTAGTTGGAGGTAGACGATAGGAGAATCGGCGAGGAAGAGAAAAGATTGTAGCGATACTGGGTAGTGCGGGGTTGATTTTAAACTGCGGCGTCGGCGACATTAAAAGTGGGAGCTGTTGGGACGAAGGTGGGCGGTGGAGCCTGGTCAAAGGGCTTGCCTCCTGGTGAGCCTGCACAGCGGTCTGCTCGCACGCCTCCCTGTCAGCCAGCACAGCGGTCTGCTCGCACGCCTCCCGTCGACTCACATGCTTGCTCGGACGGCACCTGCCGATGAGAAGCGGGGACTCGTGGCGGCACATAAACGCCCACGGTTTCAATAGTGAAAGCGTTTGCCTTAACATGACAGGTCTTTGTTCCAAAATACCTTGGCTCTTCATTTGTGCAACTTGTCATAAGCAACTTGTCTCAAATTGAAGAAAAAACTTATGAAGTAATATTTGTGCCATATCACGTGACCATGCTTAGTTTCAAGAATTTATGCTCACTTTTGGATTTTCTGAAATTTAAGATCCAGGATTCGAAACAATATCATAACATGCATCATGTAATAAATTTTCAAGCCGTACATCTGTCCTGTTGTATTTCTTAATAAAGGATTTGGTCAAACATTTTGCTTAGTTAGACTTCAGACAAGTTATATATACAGAGTAAAAGGATAGTCCCTCCATACTAGTGCATTGCCTGATATATTAACTCGAGTACTAGGCACGAACAAACATGCTCAATTCTGTGCTCATCCTGGTGTAGTAGTAGTAGTAGTAGTACTAGGCAATGCAGTTGACGGGTGACCTTGACGAGCAGCGACCGAGGGAATTGAACCGTGCTCGGCAT
Source organism: Triticum dicoccoides (assembly GCF_002162155.2). NCBI lineage: Eukaryota > Viridiplantae > Streptophyta > Magnoliopsida > Poales > Poaceae > Triticum > Triticum dicoccoides. The sequence continues at coordinate 86,890,844 of NC_041387.1, read as the reverse complement.
GGTAGGTAACGTTGTCTAGTTACTAAAGCATCGCTGTATTGTTCATCGGTAGTCATTATGGACCGGGGACATGAGGGGAATTTCCTAGGGCTGGAATTCTGGCCGCCAGATATTTCGACTTGAAACGCTGAGGCTCGACTGGTTGGGGTTGCCTAATGTGCGTACCACGCACGCCACCAAAGGACACAAGCCCGGTTTTTATTTTAATTTTTAATTTTTTTAGGATCAACACGAGCCAAGGTCTGGCTGGTACACCGTTGGGTCCTACCATTCGGGAATACGAAAGGAACCTTTTAAATTGCCGAACGAATCTATGTGTATTACAATACCCATATTTTCCTTGCAAATACTAATCTCAACGTGGTAATTTATTTATGACGAGTTGTTGAATTAGAGTGAGTTTGTGATATAGTGATCTCAACGGGGATTTCACATTTCATGGTATCCCTAGTAAGTTTTCCAATGCAAATTCAAATTTAAAAGATGAACAATATGGATGTGAGAAAACTTTGTATGTATCAAGCATATGACCACACACACACACACACACACACGAACACAACAACAATCCAATAAGTATAGTGCATCTATTTTTCCAAACCATGCATGTATGACACGAATTCAAAAATACTCCTTCTATTCCTAAATACTAGTCTTTTAGAGAGTTCAACAAGTGACTACATAAGGAGCAAAATGAGTGAATCCAGACTCTAAAATATGTCTATATACATCCGTATGTGCCAGTCCATTTGAAACCTCTAAAAAGACTAATATTTAGGAATGAAGGGAGTAAAATGTAAGACATGCATGGTCCTCAGTTCAATATTTAAAATGAACATGAAACTGAAACATGAATATTAAGTCTAGTACTACAGTACATGCAAATGTTGTGTTTAGGAGGAGCTATGATTGTTGGGGGTCAACCCCCCGAACTTAGATAAAATTGTGGAGCTCTGTTTAGGGTTGTTTGGATTATATTTGTCCCCACCCTCCCAACCACCGATTGGTTGTGCACCCCAACCCCTCCTCCCCGGGAGAATATCATGTGCCCCCATACCTTAGATGCTATATGCCGATACGAGTTGTGTGGAGCTTGTAGATCTGAGATATAGCAGCTCACATGATGTGTCTTAATATTTTTACAGGAAACCTTGATGAGTTTGAGAATTGCACACAATTTGTACAAAAACTACTCAGATGCCCTTGGATCCCATATCCAACGTCCTCGAAGCTCGTATCACCATAGCATCTAAGATGAAGGAGGACATCATATTCTCCTGTATGTAAGAATATCATGTGCTACCACACCTTAGATGCTTTGGTGATACAAGCTCTTCGGAGCCATTGGATTTGTCACCCAACACCTCCTCGGTGGTTCGAATGGTTTTTTGCAGAAAAGCCCCAAAAGAGTTCGGCCACTGCTTACAAGCACAAAGAGTGCTCAGATGCCATTGGATCTCAAATCAAACAACCTCCAAGCTCGTATCACCGTAGCATCCAAGCTGCGGTAGCACCTTATGTTTTCTCGCACGGGAGAATATGAGGTGCTTCCGCACCGTAGATTCTATGGTGATACAAGTTCATTGAGATCTAACGGCCCACAGTAGGAGGTTTGAATGTTTTTGCAATATACAGCTGATAGAGTTTGGGAAATGCGCAGAAAGTACAAGTACTACGCATGTGCCATCTGATCACTGATCATACGACCTAGATGCTCATATCACCGTAGCGAGTAATTAAGCTACGGGGAGCACCTAATATGAGCAACGGGGAGCCATTGGATCGAAGATGCAGCAACACACGCGAGGCCTGAATGTTTTATTTGCAAAAAAACCTTTGGAGAGTTTGGAAATTGCACATAATTATAAAGACTACTCCCAAGCCATTGGATCTCACTTCCAACGGTGTAAAAACTCGTATCACCATAGTATCTAAGCTACGGGGTGGATGTGATATTCTATGCCGCTGTCGTTTTTGTTCGTAAACTTGGAAAATACGTGTAACTCGTGCCGTTACTTGTCTAACCGCACAAAGTGTTTGTTCAAAAAAACCATCCTACACTGAAATATCGGAACAACACACGGGGGTCCCACTTGTCATTAATCAAATTTGGACCTAAAACTAACAAATCTGAAAGACGAGATTCGAACTGGCAACCTGGACTACAAAGCGTAAGTCGATAGCCCGAAACAACAACGTTGTTGGCTTTGTCCCATAACTTGATTTTATACATTACTTACGTTGAGTAGAGTAGAGGGAGTGCCTCGTCAACACGTGCATGACCGTTGTCTCACTTACTGGTGGGTCCCAGGTCTGTGATCTCAATCTCTCTTCTCTCCATCGTCTAACCTTTGCACGGGCACACACGAAGAGCGGCGCTAGCTTGCCTTGGTGTTATTACAACTAAAAAAAGCTTGGAAAATAGAAGAATCGCCTAGAACAAGAGACGTTGTGGCTGGTCGAGACGGAGCTAACCACATCTATCCTCCGTGCCACGTTTGCATGATGAAGCTGTGTGGCCAGTGGGGTGTTTTCGACTGGCCAGCTGGGCCCCGAGGTCAAACCATAGGTACTACGTCTGATACAGTATATTTTTACACGCACATTTTCCCTCCGCGCCAAGACGTGGCACACCCAACCGCGTGGTTTCGGGGTCCTCCCGGGTGGTGCACGCATATATTCTTCATGATGTGGGATGCCCTACCGTGCGTTTTCTGGGTCCTCCTCGGTTGTAGCACCGAAGCAAGTAAATGAGTCGTCAAATCACGAAAGACCACCTTTCCCGCCGAGTACATCCGTGAAGCACGGTGGCTAGCTAGTTGGGCTAGTTTGACCGATTTGCTAGGCCGCCGCCACATTTGTTTTTTCACCCCTTTTTTATCTACTTGCCGGCAGGTAAATTTAAATATCCACCGCGGCGTTGCTCTGGTGTTTGGGTGCGGCAGGATTTTTAAATTTTCGATTGACGACAACAGGCGCGGCAGGATTTTTAATTTTTTGATTGGCGGAAGTAGGCGCGGCAGCAATTAGTCACGATGACTCCGCGTGTAAAACCCACTGCTCCCTGATGTGAGAAGTTGTCGACTGGTGTTTTACCGTGGTGAAAACCAAAAGATTCCCTGCTCCTCGGCTGGCTCCCTCCGCCTTCCCGTAGATTGCATTGCCTTTCAACTGTTTCGCCCCCTTTGCTTCCTCTCCCCATTGCTTCTACTTGGTGCCATGGTGGCGCAGTAGATCACGGAGTCCAAGGTGAGGCACCTGACATAGGAGCTCCATGCCAAGGATGCGGAGCTCAGGGCCAAGGACGTGGAGCTCCGTGAGCTCAAGGAGGAGAGGAGTGCCATGCTCCTTCGTTATGTGCGGGAGTTCACGGAGCTTCAAATGCAGCAGGCGTCCACCACAAAGATGCTCGAGGCGTCGGCGGCGTTGCTGTAGAAAGCAGGAGATATGATAGGCCATCAGGGGAGTCGGCTGGAGCGCGGGCGGGCCGATCGTGATGAGGTCCAGGATCGCCTCAGCCACTTGGTGAACCAAGTTGCCACACACGTATTGCGGCTGCGCGATGCCTACCGTCGTGCCAGAGCGACGATGCCGGCTGTCGGGCTAAACCCGTTCGACCACCCAGTCGACTTCAACGAGCTGCGGCTTCCTGACCTGGTCTCCTTCTTCACCTATATCTCCGAGGAGCTGAGTCGTATCCGCGCGATGGTGGGGGCTGATCTGGACAAGGAGGGGTTGCGGGCTGCCGTCGCTGTTGTCGGGCGAATCCTTTCAGGGCTCTGTCACCGGGCTAATCCTTTCAGGGCTCCGTCACTGGAATCCATTCGTGCTATTGGACGCCGTATTTGATGAGCTAGCTCCCGTCGACCTGGAGCGGGCTCTACGGGCGGTTGCACCCTGCATCACCAATGTCGTGCGCCTCGAGAAGCAGAGGGACTTCGGTGGTGTTTAGGCACCCTCTGCATGGGCATGTCCATGTCTCGGTGCAACATGACCGTTGGATCAAACTCATACGGTGCAGATCAGTCACTGTAGCACAAAGCGTGTGGGTGTGTTTGGTTGCATTATCATCTCAATATAGTTGTTTCCTCTTCGTGTATTTTTGTTAACCTACTAGTGTGGACTCATGCACCCTTCATGCACTCTGCCAAACACCCAGAAGTGGGTCGAGAAGGGAACTTTTGCTCCCATCCCATGCACCGTTCATACACCCTGCCTAACACTATTCGTGCTTCATATGGTTCATGTTTCATGGAGAACTGTAGCACCGTACTCTCCGTGCATTGTAGACATACTTCTGTTAAAATTGATCTCACCGTTCATTCTCGACCGGACAGTCGAAAAAGCGGTACTATGTTACATATAGGAGTAGTTGACATGCGCACAACATCATTTGTTATCATCATATCTTACTACACTAGCAACAAGATTGTGTAGTACTGACGTATGAACCACTGCACATGCCTAGTAGTAGGAGCACTGTGTATGTTCAAGTGGCTGCAATGTTTCGCACTCCTCCATCATAAGAGTGGAAATGCTTGCTGTAATCATTTTTTCTTCAGAAAAACAGTGGACACGCTCTACCGTGCGGATCCTCCTCTAGCCATGCACTAAATCACTCACTTTCGCCGATGTGTGGGACAACCAGCACCTGGGTCCACCAGCCATGCACTAAATTACTCCGTAGTAGAGTGACGGTAGACTACCCCGATCGAAGCGCCGCAGTAATGCTCAATGAGCCGTCAAATCACAAAACCCCCTCCTTTCCAGCAGTAAGTTGGACGAACGAAGCAATCATCATTTCACTCTTCTCTCTCAGCTTCCTCTCTTGAATAAAACCCCCGCTCGCTTCGCTTCTCCCTCATCTCGTTCCTCCTTTCACTCTTCTCTCTCAGCTTCCTCTCTTGGATGGACGCTGGAGCACCGGCCGACGTGATGTCTATGGCTCTGGCCAAAACCGTTGAGGCTCATGGTACGAAGAAGCGCAAGCAACCCACCGAGACTACCATAGACAAGCTCAAAGCCATCGCCCTATCCAAGCCCCCCTCTTCGGAATCCCTCATTAAGCAAGTCCAGGTAATGTCTCTTGTTGACGATCTTTTTCTCGATCTTGATCAGGTTTTTTCATCTAACACACAGTACTCGTACTGGTAGTACAACTTTCCGGGTGATCTTGCATTTGATTTTAGTGTGCCAAATGACGGTTCTAAATTCCTCTTTTGACCAAAACATGCGAGACGTTGACACTGATTTCTTATAGATTACTTTCAACTACTCCCTCTATCCCAAATTTCTTGTCTTAGATTTGTCTAGATACGGATGTATCTAATACTAAAATGTGACTTGATCCATCCGTATCTAGACAAATCTAAGACAAGAATTTTGGGACAGAGGGAGTACTTTATGAACATCAATGCTACCTTTGAAGAGGGTATATTTGTCTCAGTAACTTGTGTTATGGATATTGCAAGTAATCCCTCTGCTCTCATGCCTTTGAAGACATGTTCTATTGTCTTTGTTCACTCATTTCTGTGCATATATGTAGTCATATATGGAGTATAATATCGAAAATCATCTTATATTTCTGAACAGAGGTAGTAATAAAATATGGTTTCTGTTTGGATTAGAACCAGGTCTACAGTGGAGATGAAGTTCTCAAAAGTCATGCCATGTGAACTGGAAGACCTGATGATGAGTTCTACCGCTGAACTATCGAGCTGCTGTGTCCTTGTCGCCACGTGTCCTGAACAAGTGTTTTCCTGTAGCTTTGTTATCAGGCATGTTCTCGAGGCTGTACTTGACCACATCAATTTCCTGGCTATGCCTTCGATTACGAAGGGTGTGGTTCTTGTAAAGCTTCCCAACAAATCTGATGCGGCCTGTCTTCATCATCATGTTTATGAGTGGACAGACCACTCTGTTAGGTTCTCCAAGGTTGACAAGATGGTGATGGTGCATGTAGACATCTCTCACAAAGTCCATGGCCTAGTCAGTTATGCGGGGTTCATCCCGTAGGTCGGTGGCAAGAAATAGTCTGCAGAGTTTAGTTAGTGCAACTTTGCTTGTCTGTAGTAAGTACTATTGTTCAGTACTTGATTTGTGTTTGTGAACCCTGTATTGTTTATTAGTACTGCCGCTTTTGGTGTGTGGTCAGTCCTGAGAATGGTCTATGTTAATGTCTGTCAACTCAATTCAGTCTATATATTTTGAAGTATCCAGATCATATTTTTTGTGAGGACGGTTTATCAATTATGGTTACACTCCAATATCTATATGCATTGCAGGGTCTATCGCACCCACCGGGATTTCTAGTCCCATGGATGTTCGGTCCATACGATTTGTCACGACCTTTGGACTATCCTGCTTGTGGGAGTTGGCGAGGCCCCTGCATGCCACCCGTAGTTGGACGATCAATCTTCTGTTCAGTACTTCAACATAGTGATTTCCTGGTAAGGATTCACTCATGTCACATCAAGTAAATCTTATTGATTTACTGTCTAAATCTTATTGATTTAATGTAATGTTTTCTTTCTTTTCCTGCAAGTTTATGATGCAGGTTTTGCCATGTGACATTCGTCACAGAATAAACCATTTGGTTTGCTCTACGATGGCTATTTTTGCAGGTTTCACTTCTTATGTCGTGTCAGTAATGAAGGCACTGTCCATCACTTATATTACTGGAAAAAATGGATCAGTCTGTTGTCCGAGTACAAGCTGAATCCCTATGATGAACTGCAGTTTGGTTTAACCAAAATGCCACAATTAGTCCTTCTCGCGTTTAAAAGAAATGAAGAAAAAAACTGGATCATGGTCATGGATCCTAGTCAAGTTCGAAAGCTGATCATAGCAGACCAGACACGATCGCCGTTGTCTCGCACATCGGTACCACCTTCAGTAACGGATCGAGCACCGGCAGTTGCTCTAGCACTAACAGCGGCAGCAGCTCAGTCTGATCCAGCTGAGGATTGGGCACCGACCGCGTCAGCGGATCAGTTTGATCTACCGGAGGATCGGGCATCAACACCGGCACCTGCTGCGACACTGGCACCAGCTCTACAAGGAGCACCATCTCCGGCAGCAGCAACGGCTTCGGCACCTGCACCAACACTTGCACTTGCATCTACTCCGGCCCGTGCAGTTGCACCGGCAACAGACTGGGCTGCAGTTCGCACTTCATATACCAAAGTCCTTACAAAAACTGACATGTCCACCTTCTTGGTAAGCATTGGCCGCCCAAGTGCTTCATTCTTTTTTCTTCCCATGTTGTTTCACATGATTCACTGTGTTGATCTAACTGTTTGCGTATGTCTTCTTGTTTGCAGACAGAGAATTCCTAGAGCAACGAGGGAGTCGTTCAACAATCCGGGCGACTGCGGCCAAGTTTCCCTTACCATGTGCAGCCTTGATGTGAATGAACCTGCTCAATATACCGTAAGTACAAAGGATGGTCGCATGATGATTGATGCTAAAGGATGGTCAAGGTTCAAATCTAAATCATATCTTGCGGTAGAGGATGATGTCAAAATTGAACTTTCTCGGCAAGGAGAGCTGGTCCAAATCAACTTTGAAATTCTTCAGTAGCACCACACAACTGCCGAACTGATCTATCCTCTGAGAGATTTTGATGTAATAATTTGGCATGGTGAAACAAGTGTCCTGTGTGTAAAAGTAGTATGACAATATTATTTATCACATGGTATATCATTGATAGAATTGCAACTCTGATTGCTGGTTAGGAACTGTTGTTCAATTTCATTCCAACAGCTGCCGTGCTTTATTCAATTTTGTGTATTCGCCTTGCGACAACATCTAAAACCAGAGCCGTACCGATCGCTTGCAATATGAAAAGCGCTGAGGTAGAACATATGGCCCCCCAAACATGCAGGGTGGGCCTGCGGCCCAAAGTCCAGAACCGTGAGCATGTCTGAGTATTATATTCTCAGCTGAACCCCCATAAAAAAAGCTGAACCCCCGTAATGGCCGTGCGTTGCAGAGGGAGTATATTTCTCGGCAAGGTGAGCCTGTATGTGATATAAAAGATTTGTATATTAATTTATAGAGGGAGTATCTCTCTATCAAAAAATATATTTATGTGTAACTAGTTACTCCTGTCTTTCTACTTCCTTTCGCTGATATGTGGGGCAACCGACAACGGGGTCCATGTGCCATATGCACAAATTAGAGTGCACAGGGTAGACACACCCCGGTCGTAGCGCCACAGTAATGCCCAATGAGCCGTCAAATAACAACCCCCCCTTTCCAGCTTTAGCAGTAAGCTGGACGGACGGAGCGACAATATTTCACTGGGCCTAAATCCCCTTCCCCCTCGTCTGCTTGTTTAGAAAAAAACCCTCTCGGTAATTGCATAGGGTTTTCTCATGGAGAACCAGGTACGAATTCTTCATCCATCCCCGATAAATCCAAGTCCCTTGGTCGCATGTAATCCTAGGATGGCAGCCGCCGCCGTTGATGCATTGTTCTTCCTACTGAATATAGTGTGTTTCATTTGCAGTGCCCAAAGTGCGAGTACCCTACAGGTTTCTGCGCCATCAACGAGACGCCACACTTGTTCCTTCTCATCCTAACACAGGGATTTGAAATGTGCACAGTATGTTCCTAGAATCCTCTTTTCTATCCGGGAGGATGGTGTTTTTTTGAACATGCTGTCGACTAATTTGGAAATTTGGATTGCTATATTTGGATAAAAGGTACTACTTGTACGATGATCAACACTAACATGAAGGAGGAAGTTATTTCTAGATTTGGATAGGGAATACATTGTGTTCTCATATTATTTTTCCTGCAGTGTATTATTTGCTCTGCCAGAACACATGTACTCAAGATGCTCGGCCTTGCCATAACTGAATACACTAGTTTAATGGTCATAGTGAAGACAAGCCATGGATATAAGTTCCGAGTTGGGTTCATGAACTAAGAAGATTGCTGCTTTTTTTATGGTCGAACTTGGATAAACTTTCTCAAGTGTTATAGACTGAAAGTTGGCGCACGAATGTTGATGGAAATAGCAGAACCTGGTCTCATCTTCACTGCAATCTTCCACCCCCGACATCGTTCCAATTGTTTATCCATGTTAGTTTTGTATCTGGTTCTTGCTTGTTGCCTCGATTACTTCTTAATCCACCTATTCTGTCTAACTAATCACAATTTAACTTTAGAAGTAGCAACGAATCTCTCACGAAGATGCTACTTCTAACTAATATTTTCTTATAATTGGTGGCACGTGTAGGTTTTTTCAGAGTTAAGCAGGCTGCTCGCTTGTTATTCTATAATAACTCAGCTGTTACTGATGGCACTGAAGTTGACTGGGTCAACATCCACAAGTTCCTACACTTAATTGATCGTCTTGAGGTCCTTGTGGGGCGTTTCAATGGTGGAAGGCCACGTGGGATATGTGTGCCACTACTGCACTTGTTGAACAGGTTCAACTGTGTCGAGAAACTTATGGTATGAGCTGTTTTCTGTTATATATGTTGTTCATAAACTATTGCTTATACACAGTTTTACAACTGTGATCTTCTTGAAACAGAAACTGCCCAGTTCTATTTTTCCTATATAGATGCCTGACCATGGTCGGGTCAGACTTGCGCTTGGTCACAACATGATGTCTATGTCGACCTACTCAATTCCCCTTGGAGGTGAAAATATACTTATTCATGGGTGGTCTCAAATAATGAAGGCCCGTCCATCTTGGAGAATAGGACAGAAGATTATGTTCATGCTTTTCCATGGCTCTAAAGCGAATATCCTTTGTATTGACCACATTGCGGGATGAAGCCACTTTCAGAAGGTTGTGGATGCGCGGGGTGGTGCCTGGAACTTGTACTGGGGCTTGGCGGTCTCACCCTTGGTTAACTGTAGGCAAAGTAGCACTGTTCGAGGCGTGCTTTGTACGGTTGAACCTGTATAAGTACTCATACTGCTTTCAGCTTTGGTTGTTAAGTGCCCCTGCTGGTTTCAATTAAGGTTGTTAAGTACTCCTGCTGCTTTTGCAGTCTGTCGTGTTTCTTCAGTCCTGTCTTCATCCAGCCGCCAAAACCAAACCAGCGCCGGCGGGGCCGCCTGCTTCCGCCTCCCACGGCTGGCTGCACCTCGGCGCACACATCACCGCCCCACCGTCTCCTAAATCATTAATGCCGACGTCCTCCATGTGCTTTGGTGCGCTCGCCGCGACGCCGCCCTCTCGCGTTGTCAGCATGGTCAACAAACAACAGGAATCGGCAGAAGTACGTGCAGAGGATGACAGTAGGGGCCCACCACGTCAGCATATGGAAAAATAAAATGCTTCCTCCTAGTGTTTTCCTGACATCTGGGACCCACGACATTGTGAGCGTATATAGTCAATAGACAAGAGAACAACACAAGATCGGCTGACACCTGGGACGTAGCTTCTCGAGCAGTATTTTTTTTGTTATTGTTGAGACGGAGCAGGGTTTGAACTGGGCTGTGGCCCGTCTAGCCCAGGCTTATATTTTATTTTCACCATGTGACCAGCCCAGCTATTTTTTCTTTGTGAAAATGAGCCCAGTTTATTTTTTCTAAAGAATACCCAATCCAGGCCTACTTATTTTTCTATGCCCTGATGGGCTGCAACTCTTTCAGGGCGCCTGCAAATCTTGAAAGTAATATGAAATGGGTTGTAAATATAAAAACAGATGACAAATTGGCAATTACTTTATAATTTCTGATTTTTTTCACATTTCCAGCTTCCTATTTCACTGGGCATTAACCTAATTTAAATATATCTTCAAAGTAATTTAAATCTGGCTCGACATTTCGGTATTAAAAATAGTTTGGAACCCACATAAATATGCGAAATTGGCCCTGGCCAACCAAAAAAAACCGATTGTAATAAATTGCATAAGAAGTTGCCATGAGCTATATAGAAATTATTAAAAAAAGAGGGAGTGGTCTGACTTGTGGGCCTGTTTACTTGATGCGTATGCAAGATTTTATTAGTTATTATATACATCAACAAACGATTCTAGCAGACGTAACCGTTGGATGTCAATCCAACGGCCGTCGTGTTTCTTCAATCTCTGATCTTCTTGCTCCAGCCGCCAAAGCAGCGCCAACGGGACCGCCTGCTCCCGCCTCCCGTGGCCGGCTGTGCTACCGCGCAGGCCTCAGCGCCCCCTACTACTCCCACCGCTGGCCAGGGCATCCCTCTACTCACCCACACCCCCTATTATTCTGCGGCGACGGCAACCTCACACCGCAGTCAAACCGGTGAACCCTCGTACTCCTCTCCGCGCGGGCTTCCACTGCCGCGTCTTCCCCGACTCCTCATCGTCCCCTTCCTAGGCCTCGCCGTCGTCCACCGCCATGGTGTTCTCAATGCGGCGTGGTCAATGTGGTCAACGACCGACTTCCCTCGGAAGAGTACTGTACGTGGAGAGGCTGACAGCTGGGTCCACGGCAGCCACAAGGAAGTGCCTCCTTATTACGTGGAAAATAATTATTCCTCCACCTGACAGCAGGGACCCACCAGACGGGACACCAGTATTTCGCGAAAAAAACGTTTCCCCCCTGACTGCTGGGACCTACCAGACGGGCCACCATATTTCGCAAAAAAAAACGTTCCCCCCGCTGTCAGCTCGGACCCACCGGAAGTGCCTCCTTATTACGCACAAAAAAATGAATACCCCCTACTAGCTGGGACCCACCTTGGTGGGAGGCTGACTTGTGGGCCTAGTAAGTTGACTGGGACGGAGGCCTTTGTGAACTTTAGTCAATATATGAACGATTCTAGCTCCAGTGACCGTACGATGTCCATCCAATGACCATAGTGCTTCTTCAACCTCTGGTCTTCTTGCTCCAGCCGCCCAAAGCAGCGCTGGTCGTGCCGCATGCTCCTGCCACCCGTGGCCGCCTGTAATGCGGCGGAGGCCTCACTGCCCCCTACTACTCCCACCGCTGGCCAGGCCATCCCTCTACTCACCCACACCCCCTATTATTCTGCGGCGACGGCAGCCTCACACCGTAGCCGAACAAGTGAACCCTCATACTCCTCTATGCATGGGCATCCACTGCCGCGTCTTCCCTGGCTCCGCGTCATCCCCTTCCTAGCCTCGCCGTCGTCCACCGCCCTGGTTCTCTCGGCGCGGCGTGGTCAACATGGTCAAGGAACGACTTCCATCGGATATGGACTATACGTGGAGAGGTTGACAGCTGGGTCCACGGCCGCAGCAAGGAAGTGCCTCCTTATTACGCGGAAAATAATGATTCCTCCACTTGACAGCAGGGACCCACCGGACGGGCCATCATATTTTGCAAAAAAAACATTTCCCCCTGACTGCTGGGACCCACCAGCTACATCTTCGCACGAAAGGAAGTGCGTCCGGGCAAAAAAAAAACGATTCGCCCCCTGACTGCTGGGACCCACCAGCTACATCTTCACACGCAAGGAAGTCCTAACAGTTGGGACCCACCTGGTTGAAGCGTACGTAGCGTTGTCATTCTGGCCGTGAACGTGTACGTACATATTGGTGGATGTAGAGGCACACACGTGTCATAGTAGAGGCGCACACGTGTCATAGTAGAGGCTTGTACGTGTCGTAGTAGAGGCGCGCACGTAGCATGTACACGTACATACAGCGGCCAGTGTGCAAGAAAGAAAATATGGCCACGTATGTGTACATACAGGCGGGGTCTCAAACGCCTACTCGCGCATACGTACGGCCAGGTCTCGTGTACATGGCTGGGTCAGAACAGAGAAACAACGTCATCGTCATGTTCATGGGGAGCCAACCGGCTGGGTCGGAACGGAATGCGTCGTCGTGTTCATCGGGAGGGGTTGGACAGAACAGGCGATGGAAATGAGGTCTGGCATACTGCAGAACGAAGGAAACGGCCTTGTGTTCGACCGCCCACGTTCGAAACAGGATCATGATCATTGGGAGGGGTCTGGGATACCGCAAAACGGAGGAAACGGACCTCCTACGGTCAAAATGGGGGTCCTGTTGATCAGGAGGGGTGTGGCGTACCGCAAAACGGACGAAACGGACTTGTGTTAGAGTGCTACGGTCGAAACGGGGGTCCTGTTCATCGGGAGGGGTGTGGCGTACCGCAAAACGGGACTCCACGGGATACTATTCATCTCCACCGCCGACCTCCTCCAGCCTCCATGGGCTACCGTCGACCTCCTCCAGCCTACACAGGCTCCTGTTCATCCAGCCTCCACCGTGCGCTACTCCACCGGCTACTGTTCAACCACCCCCCCACAGGCACCCCTTCACCATCTACTATTCATCCAGCCCTCCACGGGGTCGTCCTGTTCATCCAAAGGCAACACCACGGGGTCCTGCATCCACCCCCACCACTCACTGTTCATCCAAACCCCCCGCAACGCTCACTGTTCATCCAGAGGCAGCATCGATCGACTTCAGTTAGCAACAGTAGTGAAGGAATTGCTCGATCGGGTTCAGTTAACAGCCATCGATCGATCGCTCAGGTTCGGTAACGCGTAGCCTGCAGTGCAATCGCTCGGGTTCAGTTAGAGCCCAACGCCTCGCTTCGGTTCAGTTAGAGCCAATGCCTCGCACACACACGCGTACGTGTATGAGAGAACGCGCATCGCTCGGCCCCCGACCACCCACCGTAACCGGGAACTCCCCGAAATTTTCCTCGCCCTCACTTCTACCACGGTTTTTTCCGTCATGGACGGCCCAAAGAATGTCATGCAGCTGCGTCTCCGGCCCGCCCAGGATGAAAAGCCCATTTTCTGTCATGATTTTTTGTCATAGAAGTAGGAGCCCACCACATCTATGATGATATCGGGGTTTGTCACAATTATCATCATAGAAGTGTCATAAGTATGACAGAAAGAAATTTCGTTCGGCCCAAAATGTCATGGATGTGTCTTTTTTTGTAGTGCCAACATTAGCCCCCAGCTTAGCTTGAATACAGACTTGTCATGCATTCATGTTAAGCTTCCTTAAATAAGAATAGATAGTGAACCGACTCCTGAAAATCCGGGTCTCCGTCATATCAATATGCACTGGTACAACAAGGTGCTATACAAACGGCTTTCAACCCCTTTCTGCGATGGTGTTTTGAATTGTCGCCAAGTGAGTGACTGCGATAGGGGGGTCCGTCCCACATGACCTAGAAACGGTCGGGGATAGGGAGCCTTGATGCATACAATTGTCCCTATAAAACTAGTTCTGATATCTCCAATATCCAAAAAGCTTCATCCTTGCAACTCGATTGTGCTTGCATTGCCATCATAGTCGGTACTTTGTGGTGCTACATCTGCGATGCACGACTCATCACAAACAGTTCACGATTATAGAACGTGTACGATAAGCAGACAGTCACACACACTTTTCCCGAACCGTATGCGACTCGACGTAAGAGCGCATATAGTTGTCCCCATAAAACTGTATGCGAAGCTTGAATACATCCCACATGATTCATCTATCATACCCGCGTCGGATGAAGACCTATCGCATGCGTTCTTCTAGGACCAAACGTTTGCGATGCACACAACATCATAAATAGCCCATAATTACCAAGCGTGTGTGATAAGGTGACTTTCGCAAACATTTAATAAGAAGGAACTATGTGCGATGCTGTTATTAATTGCACAATTTTTTTCTTGGCTGATCATGTATGCAGTAGAGATTGATCGCACACGTAGTGGATCCGATAAAGGTGTCTGATCTCCACGTCTAGCGCAGACGTTTCGCATTCGCAAACCGTGTGCAGTGTTATCCCTAATTTATCCCTAATTTAATCCCTGCATTTAAAAATCACATATTTTGAATTTGAAAGTAGGCAATCACTTATTTCATATCGAAAGCGAAATGTGAAACCTCCAACAGAGAAGAACCGACATAACCTCCAACATCGAAAACATCATAGAAGATGCATGTGAACTCCGTTTTCGATGAACTTGAGCTTGTCATGAAGATGACCATAAGCTCTAGAACTCTCAAGGAGAAAGACCAAACAAGAACCAAGAAAGATGATGCGAGGATGCAATGGTTTGAGCTCTCTACGAACAATACGATCAAGCTACCACTTTGAGAGCCCCCTTGATAGTACGGTAATCGATCCTATAACCTGGTCTCCCAACTACCACCATGAGACCGGTAAAATACAAACCCTATCAAGGGCAAATCTTTGCCTTGCACATAATCCACTTGAGCTAGATGATGACGATCTTGTCATCCTCAAGCTGGACCACCTTTCTTGATTGCGATGGTTCGATGAAGACTAGTTGATTGCTCCCCCATACTCCACTGTGGGTGAGCCATTCTTTGACATATCTTCACAAGTCCATTGCCATCATAATGGACGGCAAGCTTCAAGCACTTGAGCTCTTTGTGATGCTCCACTTGAACTTGCACACCATAATCTTGATGACGATCACCACTTGATGTCATCCTCTTCATGGGTTGTATGATATCTTCCTCTTGACGCAAGCCCATGGAAACATACCTAACCCCACATAGAACTCTCACGTAGACCATGGGTTAGTACACAAAGCGTAATGGATAATGCTTACCATACCATGGGATCACTTGATCCCTTCGGTACATATTGTGCTCTTTGTGTGTTGATCAACTTGAATCACTATCTGTACTTAGTCTTGATCAACCTTGAATCTTTCCAACTCTCTTCATTTGGATGATGTCTTGAAGGTAACCATGAATGATCACACAATCTTCTTCTTCTTCTTCAAGACATGCTTGCAATAAGCTCAACTCTCACATGACCAAACTTTGGATAATTCCTTGAAAAGCACCTTGGCCAACACATAAACTCCTTGAAACCAACAAATGGACTTCAAGAAAAATCTATGGACAAAACCTACGAATATAACTCAAGGCAACCATTAGTCCATAGAGAATGTCATCAATTACCAAAACCAAACATGGGGACACCACATGTCCTTTCACCATGTTTATTACAAATATAGGTTCAACCATGAATGCATAATTTGATGCACAGGTACATAAACTGAAGAACTACAAAAGCACCAAGTAAAGAATGATGCACCATAGTTGTCCTAAAGACTGTAAAGAGAGAGACAAAAGACATTCTGGTTGCTGGAGAAGGTGAAGCGGAATGCCCATATTGTGTCATCCTCCATGCGTAATGTGCGCATGACACTAGGCTAACCCCTTGTGATGGTTGTCCGTCCATCCTTCACTGTCTTCATTAGGACTTCTCGATGATCATTGTAGTCTGGATGAGATACTTTAACCTTCATTGCGTGTCCACCAATCATGTACTTGCGTGGTAATCTTGAGTAAACTACTTTGGGAACCACTGCGAACAAAAAAGATTCAGATATTGTTGTCTAATAACTCATTGGGCAGTAAAAAGAGAAGGCTGCAGAGTTTGTAGTTACCATCCTACAGCTCACTGTTGTGTTGGATAGAGAATAAACAAATAATTTGTTTGCCACCATTCATATATTTTTGCTAATAATCCTTATTAGTTTCCTCACTTGATGCTTGTTCATGAATATCTCATTGCCCTATACGCAAAAAAGGTCGATGCGTGGATCCTTGCCAAGGGCATATGTACCTACAAGAAACAAGTCAATATTAGAAGCTAACAAGTGTCCAGGCCTGGATCTATATGCACTACATTATGGAAAGAGGGGGGGAGTACAAGCTGAGGGATGAAACTAATCTCGGCGGAAAATGGTGACCACTCCCATTGTTGTCCTGCATAAGTAGTGGAAAGGCATGATAAGTACATCAACCTTAACATCAAACAAATATAGCAAAGGTAAACAACATCATCTCCAAATGATAGTTTGAATGTGTTGTTTTCAGCATGCTGTTAAAGCAGATATAAAATGGAAGGGAATGCTACCTACAACAGGCTTAACAACCATCAAATATTGCAATTCAAACTGGTATTGTTGAAAATGAATAGAACGTAGGTCATGCTTAAACATCACACTGGATAAAAGTGTAAAACTGAAATAGAGGGCATGTGTTAACTACACCAGGCATAACTAGAACCAAATATAGCCGTTGAAACTGGTATTGATGCAATCGAGTGGCACAGTTCTGACTTGCACATAATGAACATTACATTGTTAATGACTGAAATAAACAAGGCATAAATGATTAGTATAACAACCAAATATAGCCATTGTAAACTGGACAGAGTCTCACTGCAACCAACGTAACAAGCAAATACAGATAAACATGGCATATGCTTGAAAACTAGACAAATGCTCACTTCAACCAACCTAACAAGCAAATACAGATAAACAAGGCATCTGCTTGAAAACTGGACAAATGCTCACTACAACCAACCTAACAACCAAATACAGATAAACAAGGCATCTTCTTGATAAGTGGACAAATGCTCACTGCAACCAACCTAACAACCAAATACAGATAAACAAGGCATCTGCTCGATAATTGGACAAATGCTCACTGCAACCAACCTAACAACAAAATACAGATAAACAAGGCATGTACTCACTATAAACAACCAAATATAGCCATTCGTGAAACTAAAGTGGACAAATCATACTTAAACATCACATAGCCCTATTGAACATTACATTTTTGCAGAACTAAAATAATTAAACATGGCACTGTTAAAACCCTACATGGAAAAAGCTACTACAACAAAGGGTACAGGTTGACAAGCTAGAAAAGGTAAGATTTGCGGAGAGGATGTTACCACACATGTCATGGACGGGATCCTTCTAGTTGGAAGAGCACAGACACATGGTGCACTCTCTGATGTCACAGATGGGCTATTTCACCTTGGAAGAACTTTTGTGGGTGCCTTCCTCGTGGTCATGGTTGATGAGATCTGACTTGGCAATTGAGGATCCCAAGCTGCCCCGTAAAACATGTCCTTCAGAAATGACAAAATGGGCTCGATGGAGTACAAGGTCGCAGTTCCTTGAGCGCGTGGTGAAGGAGGTCAACGGCAGGGCCATCAAAGAGATCGACGGTGGTTGAGGGAGTCCTGGATTAGGGGGTGTCCGGATGGCCGGACTAAGACCTTTGGCCGGACTCCCGGACTATGAAGATACAAGATTGAAGACTCCGTCCCGTGTCCGGATGGGACTTTCCTTGGCGTGGAAGGCAAGCTTGGCGATACGATATGAAGATCCCCTCCCATTGTAACCGACTCTGTGTAACCCTAGCCCTCTCCGGTGTCTATATAAACCGGAGAGCTTTAGTCCATAGGACAAACAACAATCATACCATAGGCTAGCTTCTAGGGTTTAGCCTCTCCGATCTCGTGGTAGATCTACTCTTGTACTACCCATATCATCAATATTAATCAAGCAGGAGTAGGGTTTTACCTCCATCGAGAGGGCCCGAACCTGGGTAAAAACATCGTGTCCCTTGTCTCCTGTTACCATCCGCCTAGACACACAGTTCGGGACCCCCTACCCGAGATCCGCCGGTTTTGACACCGACATTGGTGCTTTCATCAAGAGTTCCTCTGTGTCGTCACCTTTAGGCCCGATGGCTTCTTCGCTCGTCAATCGCGACGCGGTCCAGGATGAGACTTTTCTCCCCGGACAGATCTTTGTATTGGCGGCTTCGCACTGCGGTCCAACTCGTTTGGCCATCTGGAGCAGATCGAAAGCTATGCCCCTGGCCATCAGGTCAGGTTTGGAAGCTTAAACTACACGGCCGACATCCGCGGGGACTTGATCTTCGACGGATTCGAGCCACAACCGGGTGCGCCGCACTGTCACGATGGGCATGATTTAGCTCTGCGCCGGACAACGCCCAGAGTGTCGCTCAAGTGTCTGCTCCGACCATTAGCTCGGAGCCCACTGCGCTAGTCGGGGATGGACGGTTGGACACCATCCCGGAAGCTGCAACCTCTACGGCGATAGAGCCGGATACCAGCCTAGTCCTTCACAAGGCCCGTGACTCCAAGGTGCCGGACTCCGCTCCGGACTCCGTAAATCCCGCACCTCTTCCGATCAAGCCCGATTGGGCTCCGGTCATGGAGTTCACCGCCGCAGACGTCTTTCAGCACTCGCCTTTTGGCGATATCCTGAATTCATTAAAGTCTCTCTCTTTGTCAGGAGAGCCCTGGCCGAACTACGGCCAACACGGTTGGGATGCGGACGACGAAGAAATTCAAAGCCCACCCACCACCCACTTCGTAGCCATTGTCGACGATTTAACCGACATGCTTGACTTTGACTCCGAAGACATCGACGGCATGGACGCCGATGAAGGAGACGATCAAGAACCAGCACCCATAGGGAACTGGAAAGCCACCTCGTCATATGACATATACATGCTAGACACCCCTAAAGCGGGGGATGGCGAGAAAAAAACGGAGGATGATCCCTCCAAGAAGCAACCCAAGCGCCGACGTCAGCGGCGCCGCTCTAAGTGCCGCCAAAGCAAAAACGGCGATTCCGGCACCAGAGATAACAACACGCCGGACAGTGCCGAAGACAACCCCCTCCAGCAGGATTTAGTGCAGGAGGACGAAGGAGCCAACCCTCATGAGAGAGCGGCCGACAGAGAGGTTGAGGACGACAATTATATGCCTCCCTCCGAAGACGAGGCAAGCCTCGACGACGACGAATTCGTCATGCGAGAGGATCCCGTCGAACAAGAGTGTTTCAAACGCAGGCTTGTGGCCACGGCAAGCAGCCTCAAGAAGAAACAGCAGCAGCTTAGAGCTGACCAAGACTTGCTAGCTGACAGATGGACCGAAGTCCTGGCGGCCGAAGAGTATAAACTAGAACGCCCCTCCAAGAGCTACCCAAAGCACAGGCTGCTACCCCAACTTGAGGAGGAAGCAACTAAACCTACATCACCAGCATACGATGCGCCCGATCGGCCACCCCGTGGCCGCGATAGAGAGGCCTTCAGGCCCTCGACCCAAGCCGCACCCCGGCACCCCTCAAAACATACCAGAGTACGGGGAGACGCAACAGACGTGCGAGACATCTTGGAGAATAAGGCAAGGCAAACAAGATCGATCTACGGATCGCATGGGCGCCCCGCTTCACGTGACGCTAACCGTCACGCCGGACACAATAAGTACGGCCCGGCCGAATACAACAGACCAAGCTCATGTAAGCTGCGTCGTGATATAGCCCAGTACAGGGGCGCCGCACACCCACTATGCTTCACAGACGAAGTAATGGATCATCAAATCCCCGAGGGCTTCAAACCCGTAAACATCGAATCATACGATGGCACAATAGATCCTGCGGTATGGATCAAGGATTATCTCCTTCATATCCACATGGCCCGTGGTGATGATCTACACGCCATCAAATACCTCCCGCTCAAGCTTAAAGGACCAGCTCGACATTTGCTTAACAGCCTGCCAGCAGAGTCAATTAGTTGTTGGGAGGACCTGGAATCCGCATTCCTTGACAACTTCCAGGGCACTTATGTGCGACCACCAGACGCTGATGACCTAAGCCACATAATCCAGCAGCCAGAGGAATTAGCCAGACAATTCTGGACACGGTTCCTAACCAAGAAAAATCAAATAGTCGACTGTCTGGACGCCGAGGCCCTTGCAGCCTTCAGGCACAACATCCGAGACGAATGGCTTGCCCGGCACCTAGGACAGGAAAAGCCCAAATCTATGGCAACCCTCACGACACTCATGACCCGCTTTTGTGCGGGAGAAGACAGCTGGCTAGCTCGTAGCAATAATATAACCAAGAGCCCCGGCAATTCAGATACCAAGGACAACAACGGCAGGTCACGTTGCAACAAGCATAAGCGCCGCATTAACGGCGACAATACTGAAGATACGACAGTCAATGCTGGATTCAGAGGCTCTAAACCCGGTCAGCGGAAGAAGCCATTCAAAAGAAACCCTCCGGGCCCATCCAGCTTAGACCGGATACTCGATCGCTCGTGCCAGATACACGACAGCCCTGAACAGCCAGCCAATCACACCAACAGGGATTGTTGGGTGTTCAAGCAGGCAGGCAAGTCAAGCGTCGAAACCAGAGACAAGGGGCTACATAGCGATGACGAGGAGGAGCCCCGGCCGACGAACAACAAAGGACAGAAGGGATTTCCCCCGCAAGTTCGGACGGTGAACATGATATACGCAACCCACATCCCCAAAAGGGAGCGGAAGCATGCTCTCAAGGACGTCTATGCGTTGGAGTTAGTCGCCCTACAGTTCAACCCATGGTCCTCCTGCCCGATCACCTTCGATCGAAGGGACCATCCCACCAGCATCCGTCACGGCGGACTCGCTGCATTGGTCCTAGACCCAATTATCGACAGATTTCACCTTACGAGAGTCCTACTGGACGGCGGCAGCAGCCTGAACCTGCTTTACCAGGACACAGTGCGAAAAATAGGCATCAATCCTTCAAGGATTAAACCCACAAAGACAACCTTCAAAGGCGTCATACCAGGTGTAGAGGCCAGCTGTACAGGCTCGGTTACACTCGAAGTGGTCTTCGGATGCCCGGATAACTTCTGGAGTGAAGAGTTAATCTTCGACATAGTCCCATTCCGCAGCGGCTATCACGCCCTGCTTGTACGAACCGCATTTGCAACATTCAATGCGGTGCCGCACTACGCATATCTCAAGCTCAAGATGCCAGGACCTCGCGGAGTCATCACGGTAAACGGAAACACCGAACACTCTCTCCGAATGGAGGAGCATACGGCGGCCCTGGCGGCGGAAGTACAGAGTAGCCTCTCAAGGCAGTTCTCCAATCCAGGCGTCAAACATCCGGACAACTCAAGCGAGCCAGAAGTAACCTACAACAAATCAGGCTGGCACGTTCCGAGCAAGCATAGCAGTGCGGCCCCAACCCCAGCCCCCGCCAAATGGCGATACTGGTACCACGCGTACATAATTACGCCTTAGAGATACCATGGGCATAAGGGGAGGGGCACAACTATGGCACGCCCAGAATGCGGCTCAACCGCACTAAGGGGCTCCCTATTTTGCCGTTTTCCTTCTTTCAGGACCCAACTATTCGGAAGGCCTATCCGACAATACACTCGCCGAACACACGATGCAATAGCCAGGGAAAGAGCAGGCCACGTCAAACGTCCAGGTGGTCCCTATAACGAGTTTAATACCTGTTTTACTTACAATCCCGCAGCTTGCCCCTGGAGGGGAGCATGTCAAATACTCCCATCTCTTGCTTATCGCACTTCTAGTATCGTTCTGCTTTCGCAGCAGCCCTTTTTTAATAAACAATATATAGCTCTTCTCTACTACTGTACATATCTATTTTTTATATACAAATATGTTCAGTCATGACATCCTGCAACCGTACACTTTGGTACGGACAATACACCAGGGGCTTAAAACACCCCATAACATGCTGTGAGAAGACCGAACACTCTCATGAGTGCGGCACCCCGAACTTATAGCACTATATGCATCGGCTCCGAATCATGTCTTTGGTCAATAGTTGGGTTTTCCCGGCTCCCATGTTTTGGTACCTTACGTTCCGCAACGTTGGCTAAGGTAGCAATGGGAGAACTACTGCGATTGTGCCCCAGTTGAGCTGGGTTAACACCTTAGTAGAGAAAGCTAAAACTGACTGTCATGATAGTGTGAGAGACCGGTCGCTGTTCGCGAGGTTTTACGAGTCCTTAAAGACTTATGCCGCTTAGAGCAAGGAATCGGACTTATCCGGCCCAGGCGTGGATAGCGCCCCAAACTCGGTCTTCCAAATACTAGGGGCTTCGCCGAAATTTAAAATTATAGAATTCTATGGCTAAGTGAGAGTGATAAAGCATTGTAAGTCCGACGGCCTGGTTCGTTGTGCTGAGCGCCTCCCTAGATGGACCCAAGAATGGGAACAAGAGCGCTCAGGTTTATCCCGAACACCCCAGCACTCATGGCATGGGGGTCGAAGCCGACGACTTGCATCTCTCAGATTTGATAAACGGCCGCACAGAAGGTAATATTTTAAATTAACAAGCGTTGCTTAACGCATATGAACAAAGTTTCAGCGTACAGGATAACAAATGCGAGTCTACTCAAAAATTACATCTTTGGAGCATTCGTCCGCTATACGGCGAGCACCCTTCAGGACACCCTTATAATACATCTCGGGCGTGCGATACTCCTTGCCCGGCGGTGGCGCGTCCGTCAAAAGCTTCTCAGCGTCCAGCTTGCCCCAGTGCACCTTAGCACGGGCAAGGGCCCGACGGGCACCTTCGATACAAACTGAGCGCTTGACGACCTCAATCCAGGGACACGCGTCCACCAGCCGCCGCACCAGACCGAAGTAGCCTCCAGGCATGGCTTCTCCAAGCCACAGCCGAGCTATGAGGCCCTTCATGGCCTGTTTGGCCACCTTGTGGAGCTCGACCAGCTGCTTCATCTGGTCGCTCAGGGGCACCGGATGTTCGGCCTCAGCATACTGAGACCAGAACACTTTTTCCGTCGAGCTCCCCTCTTCGGCTCGGTAGTATGCGGCGGCATCAGACACACTGCAGGGCAGATCGGCAAACGCTCCTGGAGAGCTCCGGATTCGGGTAAGTAGCAGATAATTAACTTTTATATTCTTGCTTTGCATAAAGAATGCCTTACCCGCCGCTATCTTCTTCATCGCCTCGATCCCCTGGAGGGCCTTCTGGGCTTCGGCCTTAGCGGTCTTGGCACTCTCAAGAGCCAAGGCGAGCTCGGACTGTCGAGTCTTCGAGTCACGCTCCAAACCCTCGTGTTTTTCCATGAGAGCCTGGAGCTCTTGCCGCACCTCCGCCTCCCGCGCCTCCTGTTTCTCTCACTCGGTGCGCTCCAAGGCTGCACTATTCTCGGCCTTGGAGACTG
This sequence comes from Triticum dicoccoides, assembly GCF_002162155.2. Classification (NCBI taxonomy): domain Eukaryota; kingdom Viridiplantae; phylum Streptophyta; class Magnoliopsida; order Poales; family Poaceae; genus Triticum; species Triticum dicoccoides. Next base: position 86,867,072 of record NC_041387.1, on the reverse strand, counting down.
CCTCCTTTAGGGTCGCCACCTCGCCTGTGGCCCCTGCAACATTTACGTTGGTCCTGTCATTATTTGCAACCAAGTATTTCTATATACATTTACATGCGGTATTACATACCCTCCTTGTCCTCGAGCTGCTTCTTGGCACGGCCGAGCTCGTTCTCGGACCGCTCGAGGATCTCCTTCAAGGCATTGACCTCCGCAGTCAGTGCGGCAGAGGTCAGCAGCGCAGCCTGCATTCCCATATTGACATATTTTCATTAGACACCTGCGTATATATTTTTCGATCCTCATCTCGGCTTTTCTTTCCGAACGCCGAACTGAGCATCAGGGGCTACTGTCTACGCGGTAATATTTTTTTATATGTTTTTTAACACATACCTCAAAGCTTGTTAACAGGCTTGTACAGGCTTCTGTCAGCCCGCTCTTGGCGGACTGAACCTTCTGGATCACCGCACTCATAACAGTGCGGTGTTCCTCGTCGATGGAGGCGCCGTTAAGCACCTCCAACAAATTGTCCGGTGCCTCCGGATGGACGGGGGTCGCTGGTGTCGTAGGCTTGCCCTTCTTATGAAGGCGCCGCCTGTCGAACTCTGGAACCGTTGATGGTTCCGGAGCAGTGTCCGGCCCGGGGCCAGACTTAGATCCCTCCAGGGCTTTACCCCCTTCGGGCCTGGAGTCCGGGAGATCGCCTTGCGGCGCCTCCAGGACCACCTCCTCCTGGTTTAGTCCCTTTCGGGACCCCACCTCGGCGTCGTCCGCAGGGAGCGGGGAGGAGGCCGTCGGAAGTGAAGCGCTATTCACATCCGACGAATTCAGGGAGCCGCTCGACGAATCACCGAGCTGAGCTCTGGGCGGACTGCATAATTAAATTCAGCGTCAGAAGCTATCGAATAATAGAGGAGTGCAATAAGTCATTCGGGTAGCCGGACACTTACGATTTTGCTAGGGGCTTGACCCTGGATGGCCATTCCACCCCGCCGTCTTCGGCATCGGAGGTGTAGTCCGGCAGAAGGGTCTTCCCCTTCTTGGACCCTCCGGCTTCCCTAGTTGGGGCGGCCTTTCTTTTCTTTCCTCCCCCCGTTGGAGGGGGAGAGGCATCTTCTTCTTCTTCCTCCTCCTCGTCTTCGGAGGCGGAGGGTGCGTCGGGGTTGTCGGGCGAATCCGACACCGCCAGGCGCTGGGAACTCTTTCGGGTCCCCGTGGCCTTATTCTTGGCCTTCTTTTCCGGCACCACGTGGGGTGCCGGAACCAGCAGCCCTGTCAATTGGGCGTCCGCTGGGTCTTCTGGTAGGGGAGCCGGACAGATAACCTGCCCGGACTTCTTCAGCCAGTCCTGTTAAAGGTAGGGGACTTTAGATCCCGCATAGAGTCAAACTATGAATGACAAAAAGTCCCGTAAAGGGTAGAATAGCTTACCTTGTTGGCCTGGCGCCGCGAGCTAAATCTGCGATCCTCGGTAGCGGATGCGGGGGCCTCGGCACCCTTGAACAGCACCTTCCAGACATCTTCATATGTGGTGTCGAAGAGCCCGCTCAAGGTTGGGTGCTGTGCCGGATCAAACTCCCACAATTTGAAGGCCCGATGTTGGCATGGGAGGACCCGACGGATAAGCATGACCTGGACTACGTTGACGAGCTTGAGGTTCTTGCTCACCAGCTTTTTGACGCAGGTTTGGAGTCCGGTCAGCTCTTCCGGATCTCCCCACGTTAGGCCCGTCTCTTTCCAGGAGGTGAGCCGTGTGGGAAAACCAGATCGAAATTCGGGGGCCGCTTCCCATTTTGGGTCGCGTGGCTCGGTGATGTAGAACCACCCCGATTGCCATCCTTTTATTGTCTCCACGAAGGAGCCCTCGAGCCATAGGACGTTGGCCATGCGGCCCACCATGGCACCTCCGCACTCCGCTTGGCGGCCCCTCACCACTTTCGGCTTGACATTAAAAGTCTTCAGCCATAAGCCGAAGTGGGTCTGGATGCAGAGGAAGGCCTCGCACACGACGATGAACACCGAGATGTTGAGGATAAAGTTCGGGGCCAGATCGTGGAAGTCCAGGACGTAGTAGAACATGAGCCCCCGGACGAACGGGTGAAGAGGAAAACCCAGTGCGCGGAGGAAATGGGGAAGAAAAACATCCCTCTCATGGGGCCTGGTGTGGGGATGAGTTGCCCCACATCTGGAAGCTGGTGCGCGATGTCGTCAGACAAGTATCCAGCCTTCCTCAGCTTTTTGATTTGCCCCTCCGTGACGGAGGAGGCCATCCATCTACCTCCCGCTCCGGACATGGTTGGAGAAGGTTGAGGTGGGAAGTGTGGGCTTGGGCACTGGAGCTCGAGCGCGCAGGGACGGATAAGCAGAAGAGGAAGAAGGCGTGAATGTAAAGGGCGGATTCTTATCCCCTCATATGGGCGGCCAAAACTATGAGCCCCCACCGGCCTAATAAAACTCGCTTATCTCCCAAGCGCCGCGGTTAATGGCGCGGTTGGTTTACCCACGCCCGTATTGATGAGAATCCCGGAATAAGGGGACACGATCTCTGCTTTGACAAGACGTGCCAAGGAAACCGCCTCGCTAAACGCGCTGAGGTGGAACAGTAAAGTGAATAAAAGCCTGGCTGTGGCGTGATGCCACGCTACAGAATACATCAGCATATTAGATTGGTGCAAATGTTATTCTCTCTATGGTGGCATGTGGAACTTATTTTGCAGAGCCGGACACTATCCTGGTGTTCAACATCTTCTATGAAATATCTGGAGGAGGAAGCCGCCTTGCAATGCCGAAGACAACTTGCGCGCCGGACTCGTCGTTATTGAAGCCTGGTTCAGGGGCTACTGAGGGAGTCCCGGATTAGGGGGTGTCCGGATGGCCGGACTAAGACCTTTGGCCGGACTCCCGGACTATGAAGATACAAGATTGAAGACTCCGTCCCGTGTCCGGATGGGATTTTCCTTGGCGTGGAAGGCAAGCTTGGTGATACGATATGAAGATCTCCTCCCATTGTAACCGACTCTGTGTAACCCTAGCCCTCTGCGGTGTCTATATAAACCGGAGAGTTTTAGTCCATAGGACGAACAACAATCATACCATAGGATAGCTTCTAGGGTTTAGCCTCTCTGATCTCGTGGTAGATCTACTCTTGTACTACCCATATCATCAATATTAATCAAGCAGGAGTTGGGTTTTATCTCCATCGAGAGGGCCCGAACCTGGGTAAAACAATCGTGTCCCTTGTCTCCTGTTACCATCCGCCTAGACGCACAGTTCGGGACCCCCTACCCGAGATCCGCCGGTTTTGACACCGACAGTGGTTGAATGAGAGGGGTTGGGGATGGACCACTTAACCCGTGACATGGCCCACATGAAGCCGTCGTTATTGACGAGCTTGACGTTGTAGCCAGCTTTCCTGAGATACAGTAATACGCTAGCCTGCTGACGTGAAGCCTTCGGCATGGCAACGTAGTCAATGTCTTCATCGGCTTCCGCGGTGAGGTGTTGCTCCGGGATCGACAGGTCGGCACGAACGGCGGCCACCTTGCCAACGCTCACCGAAGAGGCCATAATAAACCTCTTCTTGGCTGAACACTCGTCGGGCTCCCCGGGATACACGGTCGAGCTTAGGCTGTGACATTCTGGAGTAGAGGGTGTGGATCTGGCGGGGAGGGACACCGCAGGCCTCGTATAAAAACTCAGGGGAGTGGGGAGAGGGTATGGGAATCACTGGGCAACCTGAACTTTATTATCGAAGCTAGGAGGAACGGGCAGACCTGCAGGGGTTGGCGGGGCCAGCACCGGCAACAAGCTAGGGTGCGAGGGGGAGGGGGTTGGGTGGGGGGCTGTGGAGGGTATGGTGTTTGAGGATACACCATGGCTACTGAAAATTTTAGTAATGGTGGGTGGAGATGGTGGTGGATGAGGGAGGGCGACGGTTCATATGCCTCGACTACTGCAATTTTACTATAAGGTCTGTGCTAGAGGAGTGGGGCGACGATTGAAGTACGACGACTACTAAAATTTGGGTAAAGGAATTGATGTGGGGCGAGAGTACCCAAGCTCGCAAACGGTCCAATAAGAATATGCGCGTATGATAACAAGGAAAAGCGGCATAACCGCCGACTTTTGCAACACTCAAGGCATGTAGTTTGTTTTTAGATTTCTAGCTAGTTGGTCTATTGCACATGGTTCGTCCTGATTTTCAGATGCAAACGTGGAATTCAATCTAAATAAACTACTCGCCTTTAGCTTGCGCATGTGAAGGGATCGAGAAAAGGTGTCTAGAGGGGGGTGAATAGACCCTTAACACACAAAGTTGGCAATTTTTAAGTTTTTCAAGTTTAGGTGGAGTTTAAGCACAAGTTTAACCATTCGCAATACATATCAAGCAAGCATGCAAAGAGTATATGGGCAGCAGAAAGTAGAGCATGAAACTTGCAAGAAAGTAAAGAGATGGGATTGGAGTGTGCAAACGCAATTGGAGACGGATGTTTTTGGCGTGTTATGATAGGGGGTGCTATCGTACATCCACGTTAATGGAGACTTCAACCCACGAAGGGTAACGACTGTGCGAGTCCACGAAGGGCTCCACCCACGAAGGGTCCACGAAGAAGCAACCTTGTCTATCCCACCATGGACACCACCCACGAAGGACTTGCCTCACTAGGGTAGGTCTTCACGAAGTAGGCGATCTCCTTGCCCTTACAAACTCCTTGGTTCGCTCCACAATCTTGTCGGAGGCTCCCAAGTGACACATAACCAATCTAGGAGACACCACTCTCCAAAATATAGTAGATGGTGTGTTGATGATGAACTCCTTGATATTGTGCTTCAAATGATAGTTTCCCCAACACTCAACTCATTCTCATAGGATTGGATTTGGTGGAAAGATGATTTGAGTGGAAAGCAACTTGGGGAAGGCTAGAGATCAAGATTCATATGGTTGGATTGGAATATCTTGGTCTCAACACATGAGTAGGTGGCTCTCTCTCAGAAAACGAGTAGTGGAAGTGTAGCACGTTCTGATGGCTTCCCTCATGAATGAGGAGAGGGTGGAGGGGTATATACAGCATCCACACAAAATCTAACTATTACACACAATATACCAAACTCAGTGGGACTGAATCAGAAAACTCGGTCAGACCGATTCAGTACATAATGTGACCGTTAGGCAATTTCGGTGGGACCGATATGATCAACTCGGTGGGACCGATGTGCAAGGGTAAAACCTCATCTCGGTTGACCGATTACACAACTCGGTGGGACCGATTTGGTAATAAACAAAACAGATAGTTGGTCAGGCAAACTTGGTGTGACCGATTACATATTCTCGGTGGGACCGAAAATATTGCAATAGATAATAGAGAGTTTGCAAGCCAGTGAGACCGAGATCCCATCAGTGTGACCGAATTGATTAGGGTTTCTGGCAATGTTTATGTAAAATGAACTCGGTGGCGCCAGATGGATCAAATCGGTGGGGCCGAGTTTGACTTATGGTTTGGGACATATGTGGATATTAGAAAGTGGTTGAGGGCTTTGGAGCATATCACTAAGCACTTTGAGCAAGCAAGCCATTAAGCAACACCTCATCCCCTTTTAATAGTATTGGCTTTCCAATAGACTCAATGTGATCTTGGATCACTGAAAATAGAAAATGTAGAGTCCTGAGCTTTGAGCTTGAGCCAATCCTTTGTCCTTAGCATCTTGACGGGGTTCCACATCCTCTTGTCCATGCCACTCCACTCTTGGACTTATCTGAAATATACTAGATGAAAGAATTAGTCCAACAAGAGATATGTTGACATTAATTACCAAAATCACCGAGGGAGCACTTGTGCTTTCAATTTCCCCCTTTTTGGTAATTGATGACAACATACATCAAAGCTTTAGATAGAGATATAGAGAAAGGCAAGTAAAGCTTTGGAAAGACATGTAACATGCATAGGCTCCCCCTACATGTATGCAATCATGTAAATATGGAACATAAGATCATGTGAGTGCATAATCATGATAGAGAAAGTAATGAGTTACATGTATCTTGGCTATATGCATCAGAGCAAATGGTGTGAATATGGGAAATGTACCTTCATGCACATGAGTCCTTCTTGCAAGCAATATGTACATCGGCAAGAGATCTTCATGCACATGAGTGTGATGCATATGCTTAACTTGTGATCTTGAACTAGCTTTGGAAGAGATGAACCTGAGTAAACAAGGTTAGACAACACTAAAACATCTACTAAGCAAAGCAAGAGTAGTAAACCACAAGAGTACCAAGATCTAGGATGACATGTATAGAGTGAGTACTAGGTACTCTATTTGAGTGTAGACATGTCCCCAAGGGTAAAGATATGCAATGAATTTTAAGATTTCCTTCCCTTAGATGTCTTGCGCCCCCTGAATCTTATAATGGATATTGGGAGAAGATAGGGAATAGAAAATCAGAGCAAAGCAAACACAAAAAAACAATATGAACATGTCTTTCCCCTCTAAAGACATGTAACTTCTCTCCTCTTTGAATGCCAAGTGTCGGTGTCAAAACCGGCGGATCTCGGGTAGGGGGTCCCGAACTGTGCGTCTAGGCGGATGGTAACAGGAGACAAGGGACACGATGTTTTTACCCAGGTTCGGGCCCTCTCGATGGAGGTAAAACCCTACTCCTGCTTGATTAATATTGATGATATGGGTAGTACAAGAGTTGATCTACCACGAGATTAGAGAGGCTAAACCCTAGAAGCTAGCCTATGGTATGATTGTTGTTCGTCCTACGGACTAAAACTCTCCGGTTTATATAGACACCGGAGAGGGCTAGGGTTACACAAAGTCGGTTACAATGGGAGGAGATCTTCATATAATATCGCCAAGCTTGCCTTCCATGCCAAGGAAAGTCCTATTCGGACACGGGACGAAGTCTTCAATCTTGTATCTTCATAGTCCGGGAGTCCGGCCACAGGTCATAGTCCGGCCATCCGGACACCCCCTAATCCTGAGGACGAGGAGGAGGAGGAGGAAGAAGAAGCCTCTCCCCCTCCAACGGGGGGAGGAAAGAAAAGGAAGGCCGCCCCAACTGGGGAGGCCGGAGGGTCCAAGAAGGGGAGAACCCTCCCGCCGGACTACACCTCCGATGCCGAAGACGGTGGGGAGGAATGGCCATCCAGGGTCAAGCCCCTGGCAAAATCGTAAGCATCCGGATATCCGAATAACTTATGGCGCTCCTCTATTATTCGGTATTTTCTGACGCCGAATTTGATCATGCAGTCCACCCAAGGCTCAGCTCGGCGATTCGACGAGCGGCTCCTTGGATTCGTCGGATGTGAATAGTGCTTCACTTCCGACGGCCTCCTCCTCTCTCCCTACGGATGACGCCGAGGTGGAGTCCCGAAAGGGACTAAACCAGGAGGAGGTGGTCCTGGAGGCGCCGCAAGGCGACCTCCCGGACTCCAGGCCCAAAGGGGGTAAAGCCCCGGAGGGATCTAAGTCCGGCCCTGGGCCAGACACTGCTCCGGAACCATCAACGGTTCCAGAGACCGGTAGGCGGCGCCTTCGCAAGAAGGGCACACCTACTACGCTGGCGGCCTCCATCCAACCGGAGGCACTGGACGATTTGCTGGAGGCGCTTAATGGTGCCTCCATCGACGAGGAGCACCGCACTGTTATGAGTGTGGTGATTCAGAAGGTTTAGTCCGCCAAGAGCGGGCTAACCGAAGCTTGTACGAGCCTTCTAACAGGTTTTGAGGTAAGTTTTAAGATATGTAAGGATATGTACCGCATAGACAGTAGCCCCTGATGCTCAGTTTGGCGTTCAGAAAGAAAAGCCGAGCTGAGGATCTAAAAAGATGTACACATGAGTCTAACATAAATATGTCAATATGGGAATGCAGGCTACGCTGCTGACCTCTGCCGCACTGACTGCGGAGGTCAATGCATTGAAGGAGAGCCTCGAGCGGTCCGAGAACGAGCTCGGCCGTGCCAAGAAGCAGCTCGAGGACAAGGAGGGTATGTAATGCCGTATGTAAATGTATATAGAAATATCTGGTTGCAAATAATGACAGGACCAACGTGAATGTTGCAGGGGCCACGACCGAGGTGGCAACCCTGAAGGAAGCGGTGTCCAAGGCCGAAAACAGTGCGGCCTTGGAGCACACCGAGCGAGAGAAGCAGGAGGCGCGGGTGGCGGAGGTGCGGCGAGAGCTCCAGGCTCTCGTGGAGAAACACGAGAGTTTGGAGCGTGACTCGAAGACTCGAGAGTCCGAGATCGCCCTGGCTCTTGAGAGTGCCAAAAACGCTAAGGCCGAAGCCCAGAAGGCCCTCCAGGAGATCGAGGCGATAAAGAAGATAGCGGCAGGTAAGGCATTCTTTATGCAAAGCAAGAATATAAAAGTAAATTATCTTTTACTTACCCGAATCCGGAGCTCTCTAGGAGCGTTCGCCAATCTGCCCCGTAGTGTGTCTGATGCTGCCGCGTTCTACCGAGCCGAGGAGGGGAGCTCGACGGAAAAGGTGTTCTGGTCTCAATATGCTGAGGCCAGACATCCGCTGCCCTTGAGCGACCAGCTGAAGCAGCTGGTCGAGCTCCACAAGGTTGCCGAACAGGCCATGAAGGCCCTCATAGTTCGGCTGTGGCCTAGAGAAGCCATGCCTGGGAGCTACTTCGGTTTGGTGTGGCGGCTGGTGGACGCTTGTCCACGGATTGAAGTCATCAAGCGCTCCATCTGTATTGAAGGTGCCCGTCGGGCCCTTGCCCGTGCTAAAGTGCACTGGGGCAAGGTGGACGCTGAGAAGCTTTTGACGGACGCGCCACCGCCGGGCAAGGAGTATCACACGCCCGAGATGTATTATAAGGGCGTCCTGAAGGGTGCCCGCCTTATAGTGGGTGAATGCTCCAAAGATGTAATTTTTGAGTAGACTCGCATCTGTTATCCTGTACGCTGAAAACTTTGTTCATATGCGCTAAGCAACGCTTGTTAATTTAAAATATTACCTTCTGTGCGGCTGTTTATCAAATCTGAGAGATGCAAGTCGTCGGCTTCTACCCCCATGCCACAAGTGCTGGAGTGTTCAGGATAAACCTGAGCGCTCTTGTTCCCATTCTTGGGTCCATCTAGGGAGGCGCTCAGCTTTATCACTCTCACTTAGCCATAGAATTCTATAATTTTAAATTTTGGCAAAGCCCCTAGTATTCGGAAGACCGAGTTCGAGGCGCTATCCACGCCTAGGCCAGAAAAATCCAGCTCCTCGCTCTAAGCGGCATAAGTCTTTAGGGACTCGAAAAACCTCGCGAACAGCGACCGGTCTCTCGCACTATCATGACGGTCAGTTTTAGCTTTCTTTACTGAGGTGTTAACCCAGATAAACTGGAACACAATCGCAGTAGTTCTCCCAGCGCTACCTTAGCCAACATTGCGGAACGTAAGGTACCAAAACATGGGAGCCGGGCAAACCCAACTATTGACCCAAGACATGATTCGGAGCCGATGCATATAGTGCTATAAGTTCAGGGTGCCGCACTCGTGGGAGTGTTCGGTCTTCTCACACCATGTTATGGGGTGCTTAAGCCCCTGGTGTATTGGCCGTACCAAAGTGTACGGTTGCATAATGTCATGACTGAACATATTTGTATAAAAAATAGATGAATACAATAATAGATAAGAGCTATGTATTGCTTATTAAAAAGGGCTGCCATGAAAGGAGAACGATACAAATAGTGCGATAAGAAAGAGATGGGATTAGTTGACATGTCCCCCTCCAGGGGCAAGCTGCGGGACTTTAAGTAAAACAGGTATTTAGCTCGTTATAGAGACCACCTGGACATTTTGACGTGGCTTGTTCTCTCCCTGGCTGTTACATCGTGTGTTCGGCGAGTGTATTGCCGGACAGGCCTTCCGAATAGTTAGGTCCTGAAAGTATATAAAAAAAGGAAACAACAGAATAGGGAGCTCCTAAGTGCGGTTGAGCCGCATTCTGGGCGTGCCGTAGTTGTGCCCCTCCCCTTATGCCCATGGTATTTCCAAAACGTAATTATGTACGCGTGGTACCGATATCGCCATCTAGCGAGGGCTGGGGTTGGGGCCGCACTGCTATGCTTGCTCGGAACGTGCCAGCCAGTTTTGTTATAGGTTACTTCGGGCGCGCTTGATGTTGTCCGGACATTTAACACCGGGTTGGAGAATTGCCTTGAGAGGCTACTCTGTACTTCCGCTGCTAGGGCCGCCGTGTGCTCCTCCGTTCAGAGAGAGCGTTTGGTGTTTCCATTTACCATACTGACTCCGCGAGGGCCTAGCATCTTGAGCTTGAGATATGCATAGTGCGGCACCGCATTGAATTTTGTGAATGCGGTTCGTCGGAGCAGGGCGTGATAGCCACTGCGGAATGGGACTATGTCGAACATTAACTCTTCGCTTCGGAAATTATCCGGGGATCCGAAGACCACTTCGAGTGTAACCAAGCCTGTACAGCTGGTTTCTACACCTGGTATGACGCCTTTAAAGGTTGTCTTTGTGGGTTTAATCCTTGAGGGATCTATACCCATTTTTCGCACTGTATCTTGATAAAGCAGATTCAGGCTGCTACCGCCGTCCATGAGGACTCTAGTGAGGTGAAATCCGTCAATGATTGGGTCTAGGACAAATGCGGCGAATCCGCCGTGACGGATGCTAGTGGGGTGGTCCCTTCGATCAAAAGTTATCGGGCAGGAGGACCATGGGTTGAACTTTGGGGCGACTGGCTCCAACGCATAGACGTCCTTGAGAGCACGCTTCCGCTCCCTTTTGGGGATATGGGTTGCGTATATCATGTTCACCGTCCGCACTTCCGGGGGGAAGCCCTTCTGTCCTCTGTTGTTCGGCGGCCGGGGATCCTCCTCGTCATCGCTATGCAGCCCCTTATCTTTGGTTTCGACACTTAACTTGCCTGCCTGCTTGAACACCCAACAATCCCTGTTGGTGTGGTTGGCTGGTTGTTCGGGGGTGCCGTGTATCTGGCACGAGCGATCGAGTATCCGGTCTAAACTGGATGGGCCCGGAGGGTTTCTTTTGAATGGCTTCTTCCGCTGACCGGGTTTAGAGCCTCTGAATCCCGCATTGAATGCCGTATCCTCAGTATTATCGCCGTTAATGTGGCGCTTGTGGTTGTTGCGACGTGACCTGCCATTGTTGTCCTTGGTATCCAAATTGCCAGGGCTCTTGGTTATGTTATTGCCACGAGCTAGCCAGCTGTCTTCTCCCGCGCAAAAGCGGGTCATGAGTGTCGTTAGGGCTGCCATAGATTTCGGCTTTTCCTATCCTAGGTGCCGGGCAAGCCATTCATCTCGGATGTTGTGCCTGAAGGCTGCAAGGGCCTCAACGTCCGGACAGTTGACTATTTGATTTTTCTTGGTTAGGAACCGTGTCCAGAATTGTCTGGCCGATTCCTCTGGCTGCTGGATTATGTGGCTTAGGTCATCGGCGTCTGGTGGTCGCACATAAGTGCCCTAGAAGTTGTCAAGGAATGCGGATTCCAGGTCCTCCCAGCAACTAATTGACTCTGCTGGCAGGCTGTTAAGCTAATGTCGAGCTGGTCCTTTAAGCTTGAGCGGGAGGTATTTGATAGCATGTAGATCATCACCACGGGCCATGTGGATATGAAGGAGATAATCCTCGATCCATACCGCGGGATCTATTGTGCCATCGTATGATTCGATGTTTACGGGTTTAAAACCCTCGGGGATTTGATGATCCATTACTTCATCTGTGAAGCATAGTGGGTGTGCGGCGCCCCTGTACTGGGCTATATCGCGACGTAGCTTGGATGAGCTTTGTCTGTTGTATTCGGACTAGCCGTATTTATCATATCCGGCATGATGGTTATCGTCATGTGACGTAGGGCTCCCACGCGATCCGTAGATCGATCTTGTTTGCCTTGCCTTATCCTCCAATATGTCTCACAGGTCTGTTGCGTTTCCCCGTGCTTTGGTATACTTGGAGCAGCGTCGGGGTGTGGCTTGGGTTGAGGGCCGAAAGGCCTCTCTGTCGCTGCCACGGGGTGGCCGATCGGGCGCATCGTACGCTGGTGATGTAGGTTTAGTTGCTTCCTCCTCTAGTTGGGGTAGCAGCCTGCGCTTTGGGTAACTCTTGGAGGGGCGTTCGAGTTTATACTCTTCGGCCGCCAGGACTTCAGTCCATCTGTCGGCTAGCAAGTCTTGGTCAGCTCTAAGCTGCTGCTGTTTTTTCTTGAGGCTGCTCACCGTGGCCATAAGCCTGCGTTTGAAACGCTCTTGTTCGACGGGATCCTCTGGCACGACGAATTCATCGTCGTCGAGGCTTGCCTCGTCTTCGGAGGGAGGCATATAATTGTCGTCCTCGACCTCCCTGTCTGCCGCTCTCTCATGAGGGCTGGCTCCTTCGTCCTCCAGCGCTGAATCCTGCTGGAGGGGGTTGTCTTCTGCACTATCTGGGGTGTTGATGTCTCCGGTGCCGGACTCACCGTTTTTGCTTTGGCGGGATTTAGAGCGGCGCCGCTGACGTCGGCGCTTGGGTTGCTTCTTGGAGGGGTTGTCGTCCATTTTTTCATCGCCATCCCCTGCTTTGGGGGTGTCCACCATGTATATGTCATATGATGAGGTGACTTTCCAGTGCCATATAGGTGCTGGTTCTTGGTCTTCTCCTTCATCGGCATCCATACCGTTGATGTCTTCGGAGTCGAAGTCGAGCATGTCGGTTAAATCGTCGATAGTTGCTACAAAGTGGGTGGTGGGTGGGTTTCGAATTTCTTCGTCGTCCGCATCCCAACCCTGCTGACCATGGTCCGGCTAGGGCTCTCCTGACAAAGAGAGAGACTTTAGTGAATTCAGGATATCACCAAAGGGCGAGTGCTGAAAGATGTCTGCGGTGGTGAACTTCATGATTGGAGCCCAATTGGGTTCGATCGGAAGGGGTGCGGAAGATTCAGAGTCCGGATAGGAGTCTGGCACCTTGGAGTCACAGGCCTCGCGAAGGATTAGACTGGTATTTGGCTCTATCGCCGTAGAGATTGCGGCTCATGGGGCGGCGTCCAACCGACCGTCCCCGACTGGGGCCGTCGGCTCCAAGCTAATGGTCAGAGCGTACACCTGAGCGGCGCTCTGGGCGCTGTCCGGCGGCAGAGCTAGATCATGCCCATCGTGACAGTGCGGAGCGCTCGGCTGTGGCTCGAATCCGTCGAAGATCAAGTCCCCGCAGATGTCGGTCGTGTAGTTTAAGCTTCCAAACCTGACCTGATGGCCAGGGGCATAGCTTTCGATCTGCTCCAGATGGCCAAGCGAATTGGCCCGCAGTGCGAAGCCACCGGATAGGAAGATCTATCCGGGAAGAAAAGTCTCACCCTGGACCGCGTTGTGGTTGACGATCGAAGAAGCCATCGGGCCTAAGGGTGACAACACAGAGGAACTCTCAATGAAAGCACCAATGTCGGTGTCAAAACCGGCGGATCTCGGGTAGGGGGTCCCGAACTGTGCGTCTAGGCGGATAGTAACAGGAGACAAGGGACACGATGTTTTTACCCAGGTTCGGGCCCTCTCGATGGAGGTAAAACCCTACTCCTGCTTTATTAATATTGATGATATGGGTAGTACAAGAGTTGATCTACCACGATATTAGAGAGGCTAAACCCTAGAAGCTAGTCTATGGTATGATTGTTGTTCGTCCTACGGACTAAAACTCTCCGGTTTATATAGACACCGGAGAGGGCTAGGGTTACATATAGTCGGTTACAATGGGAGGAGATCTTCATATCATATCTCCAAGCTTACCTTCCACGCCAAGGAAAGTACTATCCGGACACGGGACGAAGTCTTCAATCTTGTATCTTCATAGTCCGAGAGTCCGGCCACAGGTCATAGTCCGACCATCCGGACACCCCCTAATCCAGGACTCCCTCACCAAGCAACTGGGTTCTCTCTGTTGAAAAGAATATCTCTCTCTCCCTGTTGCTCTCTCCCCCTGTTGGAGTAATTAAGCTTTGATGTGAACTCTCTCTCCCCCTTTGACATCAATTTGTAAGAAGGGTGCAATGCAAATAGGTTTGGTCCTTGAGTCACAGAGCAAAGCAGCACATAGAATATGATGCTGGTAGAGGATAAGAATCATCGAGTGGAGCTGGAACAAAGTGTGCAGAATGCAAGTGACAGAGTGATTTCTCAGCATTGAATTTGGTTACACCGAGTTGATTCCTTCGGTGGCACTAAAAAGTTTTGGTTTGACCGAAAGAGGCAAATCGGTTTGTTCGATTTCACCAGAGAGAAAGCACTAGTCACCTCAGCTCGCTAAGAGAATAAGATCTCACAAGGATTTGCAGGGAATTAACTGAAGGATTTGCAATGAATTGGATGCAAAGAAATGCAGAATAGAAATAAAAGAGAAGAAATCTAGATGACGTTTCTTTGAAAGGGGAACAAATATGCACGAGAGAAATGCGAGAACAAGGAAAGACACTAGAGAACTTCATCTAGAATTGGTCGGCGACAAAGTCACCTACGTTAGAGTATATTGACTTAGGAGTCAAGTGAGGACACTTGACCATAGGTCATACTCATCGTTTAAGCTCAAAATGGGGTTGCCATTTTTCGTTTAAGCATCTTCATGTATTCACATCTTGTTGAGTTGCTTTGACCCATGTCTTGGGGTAAAGCTTCTCTAAGATGGAATAACATACCTTGGGTGGTGGTGTTGATCTTGATCATGTAGTTGAACTTGTGTGGGATGCTCAATGTTGATGTAGTTAGTTTGGAGCACCACTTGTAATTGGAGTTCATCTACCTACATGGATTAGATATGCAAGGAAGAGCACTTGTGTGTCCAAAATTACAATCATGAAATTTTACTTAGGAATTTGTCAAAGGATATGTTTGAAGAGTTTCATGCTTCCTTATCTTCAACCACCGTAAAGTAGAGACTTGGTGATGTAGGGATTACTCAAGATATGAGTTGCAATCTCATAGGTTTAGATCCATCCAAGTACCTACATGGGTTAGATAACATGCAAGGGTCCAAATGTATCCAAGATATGTGATTATCATCATAAGAGAAATATCAAGGATTAGTCATAGGCTCATGTCTCGCATGTATCCAAATAGAGTTCCTACTCCAAGTTTGAGGCATCAATGATGTTCAATTCACCTCTCAACCTGCAAAATACTTTCTCATCAAGTGGTTTAGTGAATATATCCGCCAATTGCTTGTCGATGCGAACATGCTTAAGGTTAATATCAGCCTTAGCAACATGATCTCGAATGAAATGACGACGAACTTCAATGTGCTTAGTTCAAGAGTGTTGCACGGGATTGTGAGCAATCTTAATAGCACTTTCGTTGTCACAAAGCAAAGGAACATGTTTCACATATATCCCATAGTTTTAAGAGTTTGGGTCATCCAAAGTAATTGAGCACAACATGAACCGGCGGCAATGTATTCCGCTTCGGCGGTGGATAAGGATACCGAGTTTTGTTTCTTGGAGGACCAAGACACAATAGATCTACCAAGAAATTGACAAGTACCCGAAGTGGACTTTCTATCAACCTTGTCTTCGGCATAGTCCGAGTCGGAGTAGCCAACAAGATTAAAAGAGGCCCTCTTTGGATACCAAATGCCAAAGTTTGGTGTATGTATTAAGTATCTCACTATCCTTTTCACGGCCTTAAGATGACACTCTTTAGGGGCCGCTTGATATCGTGCACACATGCACACACTTAGCATGATATCGGGACGAGAGGCACATAGATATAATAATGAACCAATCATAGAGCAATAAACCTTTTGATCAACGGGTTCACCATCTTTAGTCAAGTCAAGATGTCCATTAGTAGGCATGGGTGACTCATACCTTTGCATTCTTGCATATTGAACTTCTTGAACAAGTCCTTGATATACTTCGTTTGAGAGACAAAGGTTCCTTCCTTAGTTTGCTTGATTTGCAAGCCAAGAAAGAACTTGAGTTCACTCATCATAGACATCTCAAACTTCTCCGACATAAGCTTCCCAAACTTCTCACTAAAATGAGGGTTCGTTGATCCAAAAATAATATCATCAACATAGATTTGGCACACAAATAATTCTCCATTAACCCTTTTAGTGAAAAGAGTAGAATCAAATTTTCCAATCTCAAAGCCTTTTTCAATAAGGAACTTGGTCAAGCATTTATACCACGCTCTAAGAGCTTGTTTAAGACCATAAAGAGCTTTGTGAAGCTTGTAAACATGATTGGGTTTCTTAGGATTAACAAAGCTGGGAGGTTGTTTAACATAAACTTCCTCTTCAATTTCACCATTTAGAAAGGCACTTTTAATGTCCATTTGGTATAATGTGATATCATGGCGATTAGCATAGGCAAGTAAAATGCGAATGGACTCAAGTCTAGCAACGGGGGCATATGTCTCACCATAGTCCATACCTTCGACTTGATTGTAGCCTTGGGCGATGAGACATGCTTTGTTGCGAACTACTTGTCCATCTTCATCTTACTTGTTGTGAAACACCCATTTGGCACCGATGATGTTGTGGTTGTTGTTGGGATTTTCGACCAATGTCCACACTTGGTTTCTCTCAAACTTGTGTAGTTCTTCGTGCATGGCATTTATCCAATCCGGATCTTCCAATGCTTCTTCAACCTTCATGGGTTCAATGCTAGAGATGAATGAATAATGTTCACAAAAGTTAGCCAAACGAGATTTAGAGCGAGTGATTCTCCTGGTTTGGATATCATTGTAGATTTTCTTGACGGGATGGTCTCTAGCAACTCTTGCTCGAACTCGTGAGAGCTTTTGCTTTGATCAGGGTGGAACATCTTCTTCATCATCTTGTTCTTCTTCTTGGCCTTCATCATTGTTGACGTTGTCGTTCCTTTCGTGGTGGAGAAGGAGGTTGATGAGGTTCATCTTGGTGTACTTCCTCATTTTTTTCATCTTGGTGTGTCCCACCTGTGGATGCTTCCATATCAACTCTTGGTTCACCTTGTCGTGAGGTAGAAGCTTCCACTTGGACGGACAAGGTAGTCTCCTTCACCTCCATTGGACGAACCTTGCTAATACACAAGTCTTGGATTGCTTCCGAAGGGTCTTTATCTCCTACATCAATTGGCAATTGCTCTACTTGCGAGCCGTTAGATTCATCAAACTTCAGATCTACCGTCTCTTCAACTTTCCGGGTGAAATTGTTGTAGACACGGTAAGTGTGAGAGTTTGAGCCATGACCAAGTAGGAAACCTTCATGAGATTTGGGAGCAAATTTAGAACGATGATGCTTATCAAGAATGTAGCACTTTGAGCCAAATACTCGAAAGTATCCAACTTGGGGTTTGTTACCGGTGAGTAGCTCGTATGCCGTCTTGCCGAGTAGCTTGTGCAGATACAAGTGATTTGTCGCATGACAAGCTGTCTCAACCGCTTCCGCCCAAAAGTGCTTTGGCGTCTTGTACTCATCAAGCATCGTTCTTGCCATTTCGATGAGCGTCCGGTTCTTCCTCTCAACAACTCCATTTTGTTGAGGTGTGTACGTAGCCGAGAACTAATCGTCAAGAAAGCTGCCCACATTTGCGTTCTTGAACTCCGTTCCGTTGTCGCTGTGAACCTTCTTGATCTTCATTTCAAATTGATTTTGGGCTTTCCTAGCGAAGTTTTTGAAGATCTTCTGGACCTGCGATTTATCATCGAGAAATAACATCCATGTAAATCTTGAAAAATCATCAACTATAACTAGACCAAATGAGTTTCCACCGAGACTTTTGTAAGCGTTGGGACCGAAAAGATCCATGTGCAGTAGCTCGAGCGGTCTCCTTGTGGTCATGATGTTCTTCACGGGGTGGCTTCCTCCAACCTGTTTTCCTGCTTGGCAAGCGCTGCAAAGTCTATCCTTATCAAATATGATATCTTTAACACCAAGGATATGATCGCCTTTAATAAGCTTGTCAAGGTTTCGCATGCCCACATGACCTAACCGTCTATGCCACAACCACCCTTTAGAAGATTTAGCGATTAAGCAATTTCTAGGTTGAGCCTTTTTGGAGAAGTCAACAATGTATAGATCACCTTTACGTATACCGATAAAGACCATTTTATGATTATCTCTACGAAACACTTGGCAATCTACCTTGGTAAATAGGACATTGAAGCCAAAGTCAGCTAGTCTAGAAACAGAAAGCAGATTATAGTTAAGAGATTCAACGAGCATGACATTTTGTATGGAGCTATCATGTGAGATGGCCACCTTACCGAGGCCAACCACGTTACCCTTTGAGTTATCACCGAAAGTGACATACTTTCGAGGGCTGTCGTTTTCAGCAAGCTCACGAAACATATCTTTATCTCCGGTCATGTGATCGGTACATCCACTATCAAGGACCCATTCCTTTCCTCCTTCCATGCATCCCCGAAGATTTGCCATAAGACCAAAGTGCCTCACTGCATTATCAAGATCATAGTCACTATCATCATCCTCATCATAGTATCCATGTTCAATATCGTCATGTGGTGGATCAATTCCTAGAGAGGGTGATTCATTAGATAAATGACTTTGACAATGATCATCTTTGTGAATTCTAATAGCTTAGGAAATAATATTGCTAATAATTCCAACATCTCCTTTGGCACGCATAAGATTTTTAAGCTCAAATAGACAATCACCAAACTTAGGATCATTGGAATTCATCTTACTCAAGGCAATAGACTTATGAAGAATCTCATCTAGATTTTGCAAGGAATAATTTGGAGATCGTTCCTCAATAAATCTCCATATGGTGTAGGCACACTTAATAGTAGGCAAGCAACCAAACAAGTTTCTAGGCAAACCTCTAGTGATAAGGTTAACAGTTCTAAGATTGCGAATCATGTCAATTGACTCATCAAGGGTAGGATGCATAGGATCAACATGAGGTGCACAAGGGCTAGTAATGTACTTTTTCAAATGATACTCATTGAAAATCACAAGCATCTCATTTTTCCACTCATGAAAGTACTCTCCATCAAGTATAGGCACTCTAGGTCTAAGACTCCCCAAAGTCGACTCGTCCATCTTCCTCCAATGGTGTTTAAACCAAAGCAATGGAGACCAATGCTCCGATACCAATTGAAAGGATCGAGAAGAGGTGTCTAGAGAGGGGTGAATAGACCCTTAACACACAAAGTTGGCAGTTTTTAAGTTTTTCAAGTTTAGTTGGAGTTTAAGCAAAAGTTTGACCATTCACAATACATATCAAGCAAGCATGCAAAGAGTATATGGGCAGCGGAAAGTAAAGCATGCAACTTGCAAGAAAGTAAAGAGATGGGATTGGAGTGTGCAAACACAATTGGAGACACGGATGTTTTTGGCGTGGTTCCAATAGGTGGTGCTATCGTACATCCATGTTGATGGAGACTTTAACCCACAAAGGGTAACGGCTGCGCGAGTCCATGGAGGGCTCCACCCACGAAGGGTCCATGAAGAAGCAACCTTGTCTATCCCACCATGGCCATCACCCACGAAGAACTTGCCTCACTAGGGTAGATCTTCACGAAGTAGGCGATCTCCTTGCCCTTACAAACTCCTTGGTTCACTCCACAATCTTGTCAGAGGCTCCCAAGTGACACCTAACCAATCTAGGAGACACCACTCTCCAAAAGGTAATAGATGGTGTGTTGATGATGAACTCCTTGCTCTTGTGCTTCAAATGATAGTCTCCCAAACACTCAACTCACTCTCATAGGATTGGATTTGGTGGAAAGATGATTTGAGTGGAAAGCAACTTAGGGAAGGCTAGAGATAAAAATTCATATGGTTGGATTGGAATATCTTGGTCTCAACACATGACACTACTGGAATTTGCTTATTTTACGTTTGCCACTTCTTTGCCATCTATTGGCTCACGATAAAGAAGGTCTTTGCCATCAACCGCAAGAAAACGGACGGCAAAGAAGTGGCTGATGGCAAACAAGGTCTTTGCCATCAGCCAGTTCTTTGTCGTCTGCTGGCTGATGGCAAAGAAACTTTGCCATCAGTCAGCAGACGGCAAAGAGGTGGGTGGGTCTAGTTATTGTCTAACCCACCACGACCCACCGACCCCACCTCTTTGCCGTCCGCCAGCGGACGTCAAAGAATCTTTGCCGACCATTGGCGGATGGCAAAGAGGTGGCTACGTTAACGGCCGTCCCGCCCTCGTCCTCTCTCTCTTCTCTCACTCCCATCCCATCTCCACCCACACCCGCGCCGCCGCCGCCGACCCCGTCCGCCGTAGCTGGCCGCCCCGCCGCCCCACACCCCTCCCCTACGGTGCCCCGACCTCCACCGCACCCCTGCCGCCCCTTCCACGTTGGCCCGCCCCTCC
>NC_041387.1:86845859-86846456 GCF_002162155.2 Triticum dicoccoides | reverse complement strand
TCCGCCCCCCCTTCACCGGTTCGCCGCCTCCTCCAGCGGCCGCCGCGGCCGTCCGGCCTCCCCCTCCATCGGGTCGCCGCCTCCCCGTGCAGGTGAGCTCCTCCCCCTTTTTTTGTTTAATTAGTTTCTTTTTGTTTCTTTTAGTTTACTTTCTGTTTTACTTATAGTTTTAGTTTAGTTTTAGTTTCAGTTTAGTTTTAGTTTTAGTTTATTTTATTTTAGTTTATTTTAGATTAATTTTAGTTTTAGTTTATTTTAGTTTAGTTTATTTTAGATTAGTTTTAGTTTTAGTTTAGAAGAAGAAGAAGAGTAGAAAGAGGAGGAGGAGGGAGGAACAAGAGGAGGGAGAAGAAGAAAGAAGAAAAGAAGAATAAGAGGAAAAAGGAGGAGGAGAAGAAGAAGAAGAAGAAGAAGAAAGAGGAGAGGAGGAGGAGAAGAAGAAGAAGAAAGAGGAGAGGAGGAGAAGAAGAAGAGAAGAAGAAAAGGAAAAAAGAGACCCCGACCCGCCCCCCTACACCCCGACACCCCGGCATGACACCCCATCCCCGACCCCCGACCCCCGACCCCCGACACGCCCTGACACCACACCTCGACACC
>NC_041387.1:86741703-86845660 GCF_002162155.2 Triticum dicoccoides | reverse complement strand
GACACCCTGACACCGCGATCGACCCCGACACCCTGACACCACACCCCGACCCCGAACCCGACCCCGACGGGGTCATATATTTGTGAATTATGAGTTAGGTCGTATATTTTTCGATTTTGTTATGCAAAACATCATATATATTTGTGTTGATCGGGTGGATTTAAATGTGCAGTTATTTCGTCACTGCAAGGGTGTGGTGTTTGACGACCTCCCAATGCGTTCGACGAGCTCCACCCCTGTGTTCATTGGTGAGCACAAATGACATCTCCTCCTCCCCCCGTCATTTACTCTGTCCCGGTCTTCGTGCCGATGAAACTTGCTCGCTATAGGTGTCAATCATCAGTATGCGTAACCACTATCCGTCTCCCGTTCGAAAGGGTTACATCTATAAATATGCATGCATTTGCATATTTATAATTGTGATTCTTTCAAATTGTCCAACATTATCCTTGGATAACCCGAGTATGTGTAGATTGGGTTCGTTTTCCCATATGCTCAGCTTCGGATCCGATGCAGAATTTTGTCAGTGCCTCCCTGGTGTTCTCCAGGTACACATCCTCTCTGCTTATTGCCGAGACATGTATCAGGAGAACAGCGGGGAGGTGCTGCCGAAATTTTGCGTCGGATCCGGAGCAGAGCATGGGAAAACGAACCCGATCTACACATACTCGGGTGGGATTAGGACCTATCCTTACCTATTAGCGTGTAGGTTGCATGGACGTAATAAAACTGACAAACTCCATTAATTGATGGATATGTTTGCTTAATTATGTATATATTTCTTGTGTGTCCAGTACGAAGTCAATATGAGTTTGCTACGAGAATTTCTGGCAGAGTTTAATTAACTGTGGATGTGCACCGGTTACACTAGTCAGTATGTTTGGACCGAGGAATGGTTAACAAAAACCAAGGGGTTTGTTAGAGCCGCATTTGCAAATGGCCAAAAATTAAGCTAGTGCCCTTGTGTCCGGTGCGACAACTATAATCAGAGGGACGAGCTTCAAATGAGTAAACACCTGCAAAAGTTTGGTTTTACGCCTGGTTACATGGTCTAGACATTACATGGTGACTCTGCCCAACGTGCCAGAGCCGAGGTGGTTCGTCGTCGCACCGATGAGCATGGTACCGGGATGGAAGACATGGTGCAAGACTTTGACGATGCTCGGGACTCGGACGAGGAGATGGAGGAATCTGCAAAGGCCTTCACTGAAATGTTGGAGTCCTCAAAACGTCCTCTCCATGAGCACACTGAGCTTTGACAGCTGGATGCCATCTCACAAATAATGGCATTGAAGGCTACAACACGATGATGACAGTATTTGGACGATTTCTACCCAAAGGCCATGTGCTACCTGCAAACATGTACCAGTCAGACAAAATCCTCCGTGCTCTTAAGATGCCCTATGAGAAGATACATGCCTGTGAGAAAGGATGTGTCTTATTTAGGCGTCAGTATGAGGACTTGAACTATTGTCCCATTTGCAAGTCTTCCGGGTATGTTGTGGTAGACAACGGTATGGGTGAGAAGACGCACACCAAAATACGCGTTATGTTCTTAGGTATATGCCAATCGTACCAAGACTTCAATGTCTTTTCATGGTCAAAGAGACGGCCAGATAGATGACATGGCACAAAACGGGCAAAATAACTGAACTAGATGCAGATGGGAATGTGATGATGGTGCACACATCTGATGGTGAAGTGTGGAAGCGCTTCGATGCAGTACATAAGAAAAAAAGACAGATCCAAGGCATCATCGAGTCACCGTCAACACGTATGGGTTCAGTGTGTTTGGTCAGACGGTAGCCCAATACAGTTGTTGGCCCGTGTTTGTCATTCCACTCAATCTCCCCCCATGCAGATTATGCAAAGAAAGAACATTTTCCTGACGTTGATAATTCCAGGGCTGAACTATCCGGGGAAGAATATGAATGTGTACATGCAGCCGCTTAAGGACGAATTGCAAGAAGCTTGGGATAATGGGTTCAAGACATACGACGCCTTTAGCAAACAGAACTTCATAATGCGTGCCTGGTACATGTACTCGATGCATGACTTGCCGGCGTATGCACTATTCATTGGCTGGTGTGTGCATGCCCGTGCCCCACATGCAAGGGAGCTCTTGAGTTTCGTTGGCTGACGGCAGGGCACACGTATACTTGCTTCGACTTGCATAGACCGTTTCTAGATCGTCGCCATAAGTTCAGGAAAGACAAGAAGAACTTCATCAAAGGCAGAGTTGTCAAACACTCTGCTCCACCTGCGTTGATAGGCCAATAGACCCTAGATCAGTCAAACACTCTCGAGCCAGATCCAGAGCATCCAGGGTATTTCAAGGGTATAATAAGGAACATGCCTGGATTCACAAGACATGCTTCTGGGATCTACCTTACTTCAAAGACCTCCGTTGCCCACACAACATCGACGTGATGCACACTGAAAAGAATATCGCCGAAGCCATTTTTGGTACATTGTTCGGCATAGAGGGGAAATGAAAGGATAATACTAAGGCTAGAGTCGATCAAGAGGAGCTCCTTGATAGACCGTTACAAAACATGCAAGAACCGAAAGGAAAGTGGAACTGGACGAAGCCAAAGACATGGTTTAATCTTGGAAGGCTAGCTATGAGGGAAATTATTTTGTGGGTGAAAATGCAGTTGATGTTCCCCGATGGGTATGCAGCAAATCTAAAGAGGGGAGCGAGTCTTGATAAATTGAAAATATTTGGTCTAAAAAGTCATGATTGGCACATATGGATTGAGCGGATATTGCCGGTGATGTTGCATGGCTTCATCCTGAGGATGAATGGCTAGTACTGGCAGAGTTGATTCGTAGGCATAGCACTGAAATTTCTCTTGACTAACTTAGGTGCCCCCGAGATGGTGTGCGGATAAGATGGACTGTTGGGAGGCATTGGTGGATGCGTGGTGCTCTCCCCAATGGCTAGTCGAACACCATAGGGCAAGCATAAGCGTGACCAAATGGTTGGTGTGCCACACCATCAAGGGAGCTCCAACCTGTTTGAGTACAGGGATCACTCAGTATGTGGTTTGCTACATGATTTATGCAATTTCATTCTTCATGCTAGCATTTTCCCCTTCCAAAATGACTCAATATGCTTAGTTAGTTAAAAAATGGCATAACTACCTTGGATAGTACATTTATGACATAATTAGCTCTAAAATGACATAATAACCTTAGATAGCTCTATAAAATAACTAAATATGCTTTAGTTAGTTAAAAATGGCATAACTACCTTGGATAGTACATTTATGACATAATTAGCTTTAAAATGACATAATAACCTTAGATAGCTCTATAAAATAACTAAATATGCTTTAGTTAGTTAAAAAATGGCATACCTACCTTGGATAGTACATTTATGACATAATTAGCTTTAAAATGACATAATAACCTTAGATAGCTCTATAAAATAAGTAGATATGCTTTAGTTGGTTCAAAAATGGCATAACTACCTTGGATAGCTCAATAATGACCTAAACTAATCTTAGCTAGTTCATTCATGACATAATTAGCTCTAAAATAACATAATAACCTTAGATAGCTCTATAAAATGCCTAAATATGCTTTAGTTAGATAAAAAATGGCATAAATACCTTGGATAGCTCAATAATGACATAATTAGCATACTTTCGTCAAAAATGGCATGATAATCTTGGTTACCTTCGAAATGACCTAAACTTAGCTTATTTTCCTTGAAAATGACATAACAACCTTACTTAGCTCCAAAATGACCTATTTACATAGCAATATCATTCTTCATGCTAACTTGAGCCCTTAACTAATATTTTGTTCCTCTCTCTCAGGCGCACCACCACAAGAAGCATGTGCCAAATCTGTTCGACCTCTATTGCATGTCCCATAGTGCCCCTTACAAGAAGGCCAAGGCATTCTCGGAGTCTGGCCTAGATCATCCAGAGAGCTTCACCAACATCTCGTCCCACCACAAGATGGTGAAGTATAAAGACGAGGGGAAGTCGAGGAAAGGGGAGGACTTTAATCCGAGCCAGGATCCTTTTGATATAGAGCTGGTGATGATATTTGGTGGCGGGAGGTCCCATGGCTCCGTAGCCATTGGTGATGGACTGATACATTGTCCTATGACTCTCCTGTAGATCAAGAAGCGCCAGAGTAGCTCTGCTCCTGAGATAACGCCTCGTACACGGCCCGCGAAGCTCGCCATGGCGGTTAGTTATACCGGTTCTCTCACCTTTCCTCCATTACATTATGTGTGCATCCGTCTATGATTACAATGCTAAAGAGGAGTGGTGTGTTGCAGGCATTGGTTGAGAAAGAGAGATTAAAAACCCAGGCGCTTTTGCAGGAGGCAAAAAGGGAGGCGACGAAGAGAGAGAGAGAGAGAGATGGAGGAGAGGACGGCTAAGCTGTTGGAGGAGGAGAGGAACCGGAACGAGGCGTCTCACCGGGCCCTCTGTGAGATCCTCATGGTATGTTTCTCATGCATATTAGCCAAATCATGCATGTAATGTTCAAATTACTAACTAATATGACTGACTCGTGAGAACCAAATGTACAGACCATGTGCGAGAAAAACGGTCAGACCCCTCCGCTGATGCCCCAGATAGCTCCGGCGACCACGGTGAGTTAGATTTGAATGGTTGTTAGTTACTAGTATTCACATTTCAGTTACATCGTGCTAACGAGACATTATTGGAAATGATCTTTGGTGCAACATGCCTCTCAACAAGCATCGACCAAGCCTTCTGCGTCTGGCAATGGTGCAACCCCGATTGGTCCTTCACCTACGTCAGCCACTGGCGCAGCCATGATGGTTCCTTCACCTCCGTGATAACGGTATTTTTCTTCTTATTTAGCCTATTTAGTCCATTTATGACATAATTTAGCATATTTAGTCCATTTATGACCAAGTTTACCTAGGTTAGCTCCAATATGATCTATTTAACCTACATTAGCTCCCAAATGATCCATTTAACCTACGTTAGCTCCAAAATGACCTATTTACCTAGCTTAGCTCTAAATTGACCTACACACTTAACATTTTTACCTACCTTAGCCCAAAAATGACATTTTTACCTACCTTAGCCTATTTAGTCCACAAATGACATAATAAAATGAAGAAAATCAAGGAAAAGGAAGAAAAGAAGGAATAGGAAGAAAATAATAATAATAAGAAGATCTTCTTCTTCTTCTTCTTCTTCTTTTCCTCCTCTTACTTATTTTTATTTGTAAATGGCATAATAACCTTGCTAACCTCATAAATGTTATATACTTAGCTTGTTGTACTCTAAAATGACATAATAAGCTTAGTTGGGTCAAAAATGGCATAATTAGCTAGGTTAGCTAAAAAATGACCAAGTTTACCTAGGTTAGCTCCAATATGATCCATTTAACCTACGTTAGCTCCCAAATGATCCATTTAACCTACGCTAGATCCAAAATGACCTATTTACCTAGCTTGGCTCGAAATTAACCTACACACTTAGCATTTTTAGCTACCTTAGCCCAAAACTGGCATTTTTACCCACCTTAGCCTATTTAGTCCACAAATGACATAATAAGATGAAGAAAATCAAGGAAGAGGAAGAAAAGAAGGAATAGGAAGAAAAGAAGATCTTCTTCTTCTTCTTCTTCTTCTTCTTATTTTCCTCCTCTTCCTTTTCTTCTAGCTAGTCTTCTTCTTCTTTTTCTTCTTGTTCTAACTTTCATCTTTCCCAATTTGCAGATTTGATTTAGATCAATGAGGAAGCTTGCATTGATGGAGTACCCTATTCTTCTC
Organism: Triticum dicoccoides; assembly: GCF_002162155.2. Taxonomy (NCBI): domain Eukaryota; kingdom Viridiplantae; phylum Streptophyta; class Magnoliopsida; order Poales; family Poaceae; genus Triticum; species Triticum dicoccoides. Next base: position 86,839,881 of record NC_041387.1, on the reverse strand, counting down.
TTGCTTCCTTGTTGTTTATTAACACTTGTTGGATACGTACATATGTCTATATGGATATATTGTTGGAAACTTGTTTCTGGATATGTATGTACATATATGGATATGTTGGACTTTGTTGAACTATGTTGTTGGATATGTTGGATTTGATGAAATATGTTGTTGGACATGCTCTTATATGTTGTTGGATATGTTGGAGTTATATGTTGTTGGATATGTTGGAGTTATATGTATGTATGTATATCTGTTATATGTTGTTTGCCAAATCAAATGGATTAAAGAAATAGGGGATATATGGCCTCTTTGCCGACTGCTAGCAGACGGCAAAGAGGCCACATGGCAGCTTCCTATGCAAACTAGGAACACTGGGCTGCCTGTTTGGTCACTTTGCCGTTTGCTAGCAGATGGCAAAGTGGCCAAATAGGACTGGCAAACAGGGCCAGTTATGCCGTCTACCAGCGGACGGCAAAGATTCAAAGCTCTTTGCCGTCCGCTGGCAGATGGCATAGCTGGCCACGTAGCAGCTTCTGAGCACTGGCCCAGCTGAGCTCTTTGCCGTCTGCTAGCAGACGACAAAGAACATGCCGTTAACGCTAACAGCTCTCTCCCCACCCCACTGCCGTCCAAAAACTTTGCCGTCTGCTTGGCTATGACGGCAGATGGCACAACCCTTTGCCATTCGCTTCTGTGAAGCAGACGACAAAGAAGGCCTTTGTCGGCACTCGTTCGGCCGGTCATTTTGCCCTCCGCTGGCGGACGACAAAGGCCTTTGCCGTCCGCCATCCATGCCTTTGCCGTCCGCCATGGCAGATGGCAAAGAAGCTGATTCCAGTAGTGTGAGTAGGTGGCTCTCTCTCAAAAAATGAGTAGTGGAAGTGTAGGCATGTTCTGATGGCTTCCCTCACGAATGAGGAGAGGGTGGAGGGGTATATATAGCCTCCACACAAAATCTAACCGTTACACATAATATACCAAACTTGGTGGGACCGAATCAGAAAACTCGGTCAGACCGATTCAGTACATAATGTGACCGTTAGGCAATTTCGATGGGACCAATATGATCAACTCGGCGGGACCAATGTGCAAGGGTTAGGGTAAAACCTCATCTCGGTTTGACCGATTACACAACTCGGTGGGACCGATTTGGTAATAAGAAAAACAGAGAGTTGGTCAGGTAAACTCGGTGTGACCGATTACATATTCTCGGTGGGACCGAAAATATTGCAATAGACAACAGAGAGTTTGCAAGCCCATCTCGGTGAGACCGAGATCCCATCGGTGTGACCGAATTGATTAGGGTTTCTAGCAGTGGTTATGTCAAATGAACTCGGTGGCGCCAGATGGATCAAATCGGTGGGGCCGAGTTTGACTTTTGGTTTGGGACATATGTGGATATGAGAAAGTGGTTGAGGGCTTTGGAGCATATCACTAAGCACTTTGAGCAAGCAAGCCATTAAGCAACACCTCATCCCCTTTTAATAGTATTGGCTTTCCTATAGACTCAATGTGATCTTGGATAACTGAAAATAGAAAATGTAGAGTCCTGAGCCTTGAGCTTGAGCTAATCCTTTGTCCTTAACATCTTGACGGGGTTCCACATCCTCTTGTCCATGCCACTCCACTGTTGGACTTATCTGAAATATACTAGATGAAAGTATTAGTCCAACAAGAGATATGTTGACATTAATTACCAAAATCACCCAGGGAGCACTTGTGCTTTCGACATGTGGTGATTTTACAGCGCACTAGAATTGCACACGGTTAAGCCAGTACCTCCACCTTTGCTAACGCTTGTGCAGTCGTGGTGATTCACAACACACTTGCATCACACATGGTTAAGCCAGTAAACCCGTGCCCGTTGAGCGTCATCGGAGTCTTTGCATAAAAATGTTAGAGAGGGTCAGAAGACAGCCACACCAGCATGTGGCCCAAATATATATGAGTGAAAAGGGTGGTCTGTGATGTTCAAAATTCCAATGCACAACTTTGACCGCGCAGGCCCACTATTGGGCGTGTCGCCGAAGATCGATGAGAGGAGCCAAAACAAGAACCACCTAGAAGTGGCCAAATATATGTAGGAATATAGGGTGTGATGTTTAAAACTTTAAATACACAATGCACAACCTTGGTGGCTCCTGTCCCGTAAACCCGAAAGCACCCTTGGATATATCTATAATGACAAAATGTCGTAGCTACCTAGCTAGGGTGCTTGACCCACCTCCCACTTCGTGTCAGCGGGCCGGATGCACATAATGATACTTTGGTCATACATACATGTCGCCATGACCTACTATAAGATGGACCAGTGAATCTATCGTTTGGTCAAACTACAACGTTTGTTGTCGATAAAAAATGGATAGAATATATTGTTGTCAAACTACAACCTTGTTGTCAAACCGCTTGGGCCAATAGATTGAACCATTATAAAAAATCGCACGAGAGGGACCACGAAACCAGCACTGCCTACATGCGGCCCAACATGCGGCCCAACATGATGTACATTGGAAGGGGTGATGTGTGTTTTCAATATCGATTAATGTACATTTAGATGTGGCACCTGCCTCTCGATACATACAACAACCAAGAAAGCCAGGTAGTTAAGGACTAGATACGCAGGGTACGGTGTCAGTCGAACCCAACAATTGATACGTCTCCGTCGTATCTACTTTTCCAAACACTTTTGCCCTTGTTTTGGACTCTAACTTGTATGATTTGAATGGAACTAACCCGGACTGACGCTGTTTTCAGCAGAATTGCCATGGTGTTGTTTTATGTGCAGAAAATAAAAATTCTCGGAATGACTTGAAACTCCATGGAATATCTTAGAATAAATAATAAAAAATCCTCACCAAAGATGAAGACCAGGGGCCCCACACACTGTCCACGAGGGTGGCCCCCCTAGGGCGCGCCCCCTACCTCGTGGGCCCCCTGGTGGCCCTCCGACGCCAACTCCAACTCCATATATTGGCTTTCGGGGAGGAAAAAAACAGAGAGAAGAAATCATTGCATTTTACGATATAGAGCTGCCGCCAAGCCCTAATCTCTCTCGGGAGGGCTGATCTGGAGTCCGTTCGGGGCTCCGGAGAGGGGGATTCGTCGCCGTTGTCATCATCAACCATCCTCCATCACCAATTTCATGATGCTCACCGCCGTGCGTGAGTAATTCCATCGTAGGCTTGCTGGACGGTGATGGGTTGGATGAGATTTATCATGTAATCGAGTCAGTTTTGTTAGGGTTTGATCCCTAGTATCCACTATGTTCTGAGATTGATGTTGCTATGACTTTGCTATGCTTAATGCTTGTCACTAGGGCCCGAGTGCCATGATTTCAGATCTGAACCTATTATGTTTTCATGAATATATGTGAGTTCTTGATCCCATCTTGCAAGTCTATAGTCACCTACTATGTGTTATGATCCGGCAACCACGAAGTGACAATAATCGGAACCACTCCCGGTGATGACCATAGTTTGAGGAGTTCATGTATTCACGATGTGCTAATGCTTTGTTCCAGTTCTCTATTAAAAGGAGGCCTTAATATCCCTTAGTTTCCATTAGGACCCCGCTGCCATGGGAGGGTAGGACAAAATATGTCATGCAAGTTCTTTTCCATAAGCACGTATGACTATATTCGGAATACATGCCTACATTACATTGATGAACTGGAGCTAGTTCTGTGTCACCCTATGTTATGACTGTTACATGACGAACCACATCCAGCATAATTATCCATCACTAATCCGGTGCCTACGAGTTTTCCATATACTGGTTCTCGCTTATTTACTTTTTCGTTGCTACTGTTACAATCACTACAAAATACCCAAAAACATTACTTTTGTTGTCTTTACTTTTGTTACCGTTACCACCAGTATCATATTACTTTGCTACTAAACACTTTGCTGCAGATACTAAGTTTCCAGGTGTGGTTGAATTGACAACTCAGCTGCTAATACTTGAGAATATTCTTTGGCTCCCCTTGTGCCGAACCAATAAATTTGGGTTGAATACTCTACCCTCGAAAACTGTTGCGATCCCCTATACTTGTGGGTTATCAAGACCTTTTTCTGGCGCCGTTGCCGAGGAGCATAGCTCTATTCTTTGAGTCACTTGGGATTTATATCTGCTGGACACTATGAAGAACTTGAAAGACGCTAAGATAACAATTTATCCCTCAACTACGAGGGGAGGTAAGGAACTGCCATCTAGCTCTGCACTTGATTCACCTTCTGTTATGAGTAAGCTAGCGACACCTAAACCTGCTTCTGCTATGAACTCTGATATGTCGCATGTTATTGATGATGCCACTTCTGCTATGCATGATACTTATGATGAAACTACTACTATGCTTGATACTACTGTGCCCCTTGGTGAATTTCTAGATGAGCAAATTTCTAGGTCTAAAGAAAGAGAAATTATTGAATCTGAATATAATAATGAGAGTGATGATGAAAATATGCCTGCTATTCCTGAGGGTTATCTTTTTGATGCAGAATCTTCTGCTGCTATTTTCGCTTGCCAGGATAGATACAAACTTAAGAGGTTGCTAGTTAAATGGAGTAAAGAATCTTTTAGAGATAGAATGAGACCTGACCCTGCTTTTGCTACTTCACCTATTTGTGTTCCTGATAAGGATTATTATGAATTTTCTGTTGATCCAGATATAATCACTTTGGTTGAATCTGATCCTTTCTATGGCTATGAATCTGAAACCGTTGTGGCACATCTTAATAAGTTAAATGATATAGCCGCCCTGTTTACTAATAATGAGAGATCGCGCTACCTTTATTTACTCAAAATATTTCCGTTCTCATTAAAGGGTGATGCTAAGATATGGTTTAATTCTCTTAATCCTGGTTGTGTGCATAGTCCCCAGGATATGATCTATTACTTTTCTGCTAAATATTTCCCTGCTCATAAGAAACAAGCTGCTTTGAGGGAAATATACAACTTCGTGCAAATTGAGGAAGAGAGTCTCCCACAAGCTTGGGGGAGGCTTCTCAAGTTACTTAATGCCTTGCCTGATCATCCTCTTAAGAAACCTAAAATACTTGATATCTTTTATAATGGACTAACCGATGCTTCCAGAGATTACCTGGATAGTTATGCTGGTTCTCTTTTCAGGGAAAGAATACCAGATGAAGCTAAAATTCTATTGAATAATATGTTGACAAATGAAAATAATTGGGCACCTCCCGAGCTAGCTCCTGAGCCAATCCCTGAGCCAATTATTGAGCCTATTCCTAAACCAACTCCTAGGAAGAGAGGTGTTCTATTTCTCAGCCTCGAAGATATGCAAGAAGCAAAGAAATCTATGAAGGAAAAAGGTATTAAAGCCGAAGATGTTAAGAATTTACCTCCTATTGAAGAAATACACGGTCTTAATTTACCGCCTGATCTCAATACTTTATTCACTAAAGAACCTCCTGATCCCAATATCCCGTCACAGGTAGTAAAGGTAAATTCTCTCTATAGATATGATAAAGCGGAAGTCCCTCCTACTAAAATTACTAGTCAGTGCTTGGATGAGTTTGATAACTTTATGTTTAAGCTAGATGACTTTAATGCCTATTTTGGTAGACAATTAAAACAAGATGCTTATATGATTAAACGCTTGGGTGATTATATGGCTGATATTAGAGGTGAACTTAAACTTGTTAGCAAACATGCTTCTATGGTTACCACTTAAGTAGAACAAGTACTTAAAGCTCAAAAAGAACTGCTTGATGAAATGAATAGTAAGAAAAATGATTATGCTGTTAGAGTGGCTACTAGAACTGGTAGAATGACTCAGGAACCTTTGTATCCTGAAGGCCACCCTAAGAGAATCGAGCAAGATTCTCAGAGAAATGATATTGATGTACCTAGTTCTTCTAAAAGGAAGAAAAAGAAGAATGATAGGACTCTGCAAACTTCTAGTGAACCTATTGCTGAACCACCTGAGAATCCAAATGATATTTCCATGTCTGATGCTGAAACACAATCTGGTAATGAACATGAACCTAGTGAAAATGTTAATGATGATGTTCATGATAATGCTCAACCTAGTAATGATAATGATGTAGAGGTTGAACCTGCTGTTGGTCTTGATAACCCACAATCAAGGAATCAACGTTATGATAAAAGAGACTTCGTTGCTAGGAAACATGGTAAAGAAAGGGAACCATGGGTTCAGAAACCCATGCCTTTTCCTCCAAAACCATCCAAGAAAAAGGATGATGAGGATTTTGAGCGCTTTGCTGAATTGATTAGACCCATCTTTTTGCGTATGCGATTAACTGATGTGCTCAAAACAAATCCTTATGCTAAGTATATGAAGGATATTATTACTAATAAAAGAAAGATACCTGAAGCTGAAATTTCCACCATGCTCGCTAATTATACTTTTAAGGGTGGAATACCAAAGAAACTTGGAGATCCCGGAGTACCTACTATACCATGCTCCATTAAGAGAAATTATGTTAAAACTGCTTTATGTGATCTTGGAGCCGGTGTTAGCATTATGACTCTCTTTATATCATAGACTTGACTTGAATAAGTTGACACCTACTGAAATATCTTTGCAAATGGATGATAAATCAACTGCTATACCTGTCGGTATTTGTGAGGATGTGCCTGTTGTGGTTGCAAACGTCACTATTTTAACGGACACTATTATTCTTGATATTCCCGAGGATGATAGTATGTCTATTATTCTTGGAAGACCTTTCCTTAATACTGCAGGGGCTGTTATTGATTGCAACAAAGGCAATGTCACTTTTCATGTTAATGGTAATGAGCACACGGTACACTTTCTGAGGAAACAACCTCAAGTTTATGGTATCAACTCTATTGGGAAAATTCCATCAATTATATTTGGAGGTTTTGAATTTCCTCTCCCTAATGTCAAGAAAAAGTATGATATTCTTATTGTTGGGGACTTTCATATCCCCGTTGAGGTAACTTAGTGCTATTCGAAATTTCTCCGGTTCCGTGATTATTCGGAATGAGTTTGTTAACAAGACTTGATCAACCTTGTTAGTGGGTTCATTTTGATGATCATGAGATGGATGAAACTAGAAGCACAACCTTCTATACCCTCTTTATATTTTCTGTTATTTAGTAGAAATAAAGTAAAATAGTATTTTTCTGTCTGTCTCCTGACTTATCCATGCAATATAAAAATACCCGAAAATAAAAGTCCTCAGAATGCCATGCCAATTTAATATGATTTTTTGGGAATATTTGAGAATTTACTGTGCAAAAATCACCACAGGGGGAGCTGCCACCTAGCCACGAGGGTGGAGGGCGCGCCCTACCCCCCTGGGTGCGCCCCCTACCTCGTGGGCCCACGGTGGCCCTCCTCCACTTATCCCTGCACCCATCTTCTTCCTCTGCCTCACACAAACACGAAAAACCAACACAAGCACGAGTTCCAGCCCCGGTTGCTGTGATTTTCGATCTCCTTGCTCAAAGCACCTCTCGCAAAACTGCTTGGGGAGATTGTTCCTTGGTATGTGACTCCTCCATTGGTCCAATTAGTTTTTTTTCTAGTGCTTTATTCATTGCAAATTTATGCTGCAAAGGTGACCATGTTCTTGAGCTTGCATGTCAAATTTATATGGTTCCAAGTAGTTCTAATGCTTGATATAGGTCCTAGGCACTTGTGGGAGTAGTTGCTATCAATTTTATTGAAGTTGGTTCACTTTTATTTGAAGTTACTAAAAATTTCAGATTGTTTCAGAAATAATGAAGAGACTTTTGAGGTGCTCGTCGAGCCGAAGCTCGAAGGAAAAACAAAAGGAAGAAGAACAGAATCCCAAATTTAATTTACCTCGCACCGCGGAGGTCTGGCCGTGTGAATGGCCTTCCGATGACTTCTTGAGGAGAGCTGGGATTTATGAGGATTTCTATTTATTGATTGAGAATGCTGGCCTCACCAACTTCCTCTGCGACCAAGTCATCAGTATCTCTTACTCACAAATACTTTTGTGCAAAACTTCTACTTTTTCCCTAAGAATTCACCCCCATCAGTAGAGTTTAATTTATATGACGTTGTTAAGAGGATGCCATTAGCTGAATTTTGCGAGGTTTGCAAAATACCCTTTGAGGGCACCTTGGATGAACCACACCGTAATGAACTAGAAGCTTTTATTAACACTATCACTGTGGGAGAAACCAGGAAGGTTTCTGATGCAAGAATCACTAGCATACATTTTCCTGTTTTACGCTACTTTTCCTAATTTGCTAGCCGTTGCTTGATTGGTCGCGGGAACTGTGGAAACCTTAGTGTTCCTGATGTTATCATTTTGTTCCATGGTTTATACCGCAATAACTCTGTTAGTATGGGTGGAATTGTTGCTAGACGGTTAAGTTTGGACCGTACTAAGGGCCCCGTCTTTGGAGGCATTTATGCTTCATGCCTAGCTAAATATTTTGAAATACCTATTAGGCATGAGGAGAAAGAGGAAACATCGCTGCCCCGTGCTTATTTAGATTATAGGAGTATGCTAGCGTATGACTTTCTTGTTAAGAGTCGTGAAGGGGAACTCAAATATAAACATCACCCTGAGACTATTACTTTGCCTGCTCCCTCTTTGTTTAACTTGTCTGCAGGTCCTCACATCGTTCTGTGGGCGGCCATTCAAGCCTATCGAAATCCTGCACTCGCCCTGGAACCGGAGCCACAAGATGAGCCTCCACGACAGTCTGTTTATTCTTGGGATCCGGAGGTGGTTGCCAGCCAGTGGCAGTCAAAGTCTTCTTCATCGCAGTACGACCTTAGTTTCACCTACGGGTATCCGCCAGGCCATCCCTGGCAATAGACCAACTTAGGCCAAAAGCCTAAGCTTGGGGGAGTACGTATTTCCCACCGACATTACATTCATGTTCACACACACTCATTGCTAGATGTCGGTGTTCATACTCTTTCACTGTAATATCCATGCTAGTTCATTTTCTTTTTCCTGCTTTCTTTTTCTGTGTTTAATAAACCTTAAGAAAAACAAAAAAAATATCTAGTGGTAGTTTGTTTCTTTGCTGTAGTGACTAAAAAGGAAAACCCAAAAATATTTCCCGTTCTTCTTTTGCTTGTTGGAAGCTTTCCCGTGTAAATAGTTTTTATTTCTTTTCTTTTCTTTGGGGGTCAGTAGGAGAGGACCATGATTAAATTGTTGAAGTGGCTCTTATATGCATGATTGTTTATTTAACTTAGAGCCCATATTACTTGTCTTCTCCTGTCTATTGAATGCTTGCAGATTCCAGCTTAGTCCAATGCACGTGCACTCTTATTACTATACACATCGTTCGGTCGTGCAAGTGAAAGGCAATAATGATGATATATGATGGACTTATTGGGATGAGAAAAGCTGGTATGAACTCGACCTCTCTTGTTTTTGTAAATATGATGATTCATCATTCCTGAGTTAGCTATTATGAAGTAAACATATTTGGAATGACATTTAGAGATTATAGTTGCTTGTGCCATGCTTGATTAGCTATGATTTATAATGGTTTACCTTGCGTGCCTACATGTTATTAGAATAATTATGATGTGGTATGATGGTATGGTGTCCTCCTTTAAATGAATTGAGTGACTAGACTTGGCACATGTTCACGCATGTAGTTGAATCAAATCAACATAGCCTTCATGATATTTATGTTCATGGTAGATTATATCCTACTCATGCTTGTATTCGGTGTAAATTAGTTTTAATGCATGTTTACGACTGTTGTCGCTCTCCCAGTTGGTCGCTTCCCAGTCTTTTGCTAGCCTTTACCTGTACTAAGCAGGAATACTGCTTGTGCATCGAAACTCCTTAAACCCCAAATTTGTTCCATATGAGTCCACTATACCTACCTATATGCGGTATTTACCTGCCGTTCCAAGTAAATTTGTATGTGCCAAACTCCAAACCTTCAAATGAAATTCTGTTTTGTATGCTCGAGCAGCTCATGTTTAACCTAGGGCTGCCCTTATCTTCCATGTTAGGCGGTTATTCTCAAGAGGAGTGGACTCCGCCCCTCATTCACGAGAAAATGGCTGGTCACCGGGATGCCCAGTCCCATGCTTAATGCAAACTAAATTAAAATAATTGCAAACAAAACTCCCCCGGGACCCGTTGAATGTTGGAGGCACTCGTTGTTTCGAGCAAGCCATGGATTGATGCCTGTGGAGGAGGGGGAGTATAAACTTTACCATTCTGTTTGGGAACCGCCTATAATTTGTTTAGCATGGAAGATATCGTCATCTCATAGTTGTTGCGTTGACAGCAAAAGTATGCCGCTCAAAATGTTATTCAATCTCTATTTTAAAGCCGAGCTCTGGCACCTCTACAAATCCCTTCTTCCCTCTACGAAGGGCCTATCTATTTACTTTTATGTTGAGTCATCATCCTTCTTATTAAAAAGCACCCGCTGGAGAGCACACTGTCGTTTGCATTCATTATAATTGGTTTACATTGGGTATGACTTGACTGGATCTCTATTACCATGAATTACAATGTTTAGTCAGTCCTTGATCTTTAAAGGTGCTCTACATTTATGTTTTGCAGTCTCAAAAAGGGCTAGCAAAATACCATTTTGTTATATCACGTTATGATTATTTTGAGAAAGTGTTGTCATCTGAGTTTTGTTATTATAGTTTGCTAGCTGATTATGTTATTGATATGAGTAATTGTGAGACCTTTGTGTTATTGTTAGTATGGTTAGTCATAATATTTGCTGAAACTTGAATGCTGGCTTTTCATGTTACAACAACAAGAGCAAACAGAGTTTGTAAAAGTTTTTCTCTTTCTCTTTCAGTTTGTCAACTGAATTTCTTGAGGACAAGCAAGGGTTTAAGCTTGGGGGAGTTGATACGTCTCCGTCGTATCTACTTTTCCAAACACTTTTGCCCTTGTTTTGGACTCTAACTTGTATGATTTGAATGGAACAAACCCGGACTGACGCTGTTTTCAGCAGAATTGCCATGGTGTTGTTTTATGTGCAGAAAATAAAAATTCTCGGAATGACTTGAAACTCCATGAAATATCTTAGAATAAATAATAATAAAATCCTCGCCAAAGATGAAGACCAGGGGGCCCACACCCTGTCCACAAGGGTGGGGGCGCGCCCCCCCTAGGGCGCACCCTCCTACCTCGTGGGCCCCCTGGTGGCCCTCCGACGCCAACTCCAACTCCATATATTGGCTTTCGGGGAGAAAAAAATTAGAGAGAAGAAATCATCGCGTTTTACTATACGGAGCCGCTGCCAAGCCCTAATCTCTCTCGGGAGGGCTGATCTGGAGTCAGTTCGGGGCTCCGTAGAGGGGGATTCGTTGCTGTCGTCATCATCAACCATCCTCCATCACCAATTTCATGATGCTCACCGCCATGCGTGAGTAATTCCATCGTAGGCTTGCTGGACGGTGATGGGTTGGATGAGATTTATCATGTAATCAAGTCAGTTTTGTTAGGGTTTGATCCCTAGTATCCAATATGTTCTGAGATTGATGTTGCTATGACTTTGATATGCTTAATGCTTGTCACTAGGGCCCGAGTGCCATGATTTCAGATCTGAACCTATTATGTTTTCATGAATATATGTGAGTTCTTGATCCTATCTTGCAAGTCTATAGTCACCTACTATGTGTTATGACCCGGCAACCCCGAAGTGACAATAATCGGAACCACTCCCGATGATGACCATAGTTTGAGGAGTTCATGTATTCACCATGTGCTAATGCTTTGTTCCGGTTCTCTATTAAATGGAGGCCTTAATATCCCTTAGTTTCCATTAGGACCCCGCTGCCACGGGAGGGTAGGACAAATGATGTCATGCAAGTTCTTTTCCATAAGCACATATGACTATATTCGGAATACATGCCTACATTACATTGATGAACTGGAGCTAGTTCTGTGTCACCCTATGTTATGACTGTTACATGACGAACCACATCCGGCATAATTATCCATCACTGATCCGGTGCCTACGAGTTTTCCATATACTGGTTCTCGCTTATTTACTTTTCCGTTGCTACTGTTACAATCACTACAAAATACCCAAAAACATTACTTTTGCTGTCTTTACTTTTGTTACCGTTACCACCACTATCATATTACTTTGCTACTAAGCACTTTGCTGCAGATACTAAGTTTCCAGGTGTGGTTGAATTGACAACTCAACTGCTAATACTTGAGAATATTCTTTGGCTCCCCTTGTGTCGAATCAATAAATTTGGGTTGAATACTCTACCCTCGAAAACTATTGCGATCCCCTATACTTGTGGGTTATCAGCAATCCGAGCATGTGGGAGGGAATCCTGACAACACATGAGTTCGAGCTTTGGTTGAATGACATGTGACGGTGACCGGCCCTAACACGAACTAGGAGGAATACATTCATGGCCAATACATATCCCTCGTTATCGGTCAAAGGGATGATATATACACACTCGGGGAGCCCACAAATATGCGTGTCGTCACAAAACTCCGCACAAGGGAGACATGTTCGATCAGAAGACCCCATATACATTGCATGCGGCCCAAAAATATGTATGGGTACGATGGTGTGTGATGTGTTCAAATGGTGGTGTGTGATGTGTTTATATGGTGGATGATATATATATCTCGGGGAGCCCATTGGTATGTATGGCGTCTATAAACTACACAGGGGAGACATGCTCGATCAGAACACCTGTCCCCTATACCCTGCATGCATCCCGAAAAAATGTATGGGTCTGGTGTGTGATTTGTTCAAATCTCGAAAACACAAGTTCGATGGGGCACCAACTACATCAGTAATAACATTACAAACTGAACATCGTACCCACGTGGACAGGTTAAAGACGTACGATGTCGGGAACACAACTTCGAGGCGGGTGGGGTGGTAGGGGCCGGGTGCCATCCAATACATGTGCTGAAACTTGATTTGCTCTAACATAGCACATGGAGAAAAGAGTAAACTCTTCTAGTGCATTCGGTCAAAGGGATAATTTGTGTGGGCTTACAGATGTCGATCATTCTTTGATTTTTTAGAACAAAAAATAACCAATAAAAACATAGTCTACAAATTAGCAAAACAAGGATCCCAAGGTTTATATAACCGTCATGATAGGTCACTATAGAGACATTTAGATGATAAATTTCTATAATTACCGTATCATAGTGTTTAAATGAAGCTTGAGATATGCAACTTCCCACCAGGTCACCATCCTTAGACTACTGCAGCCCGAGCATGCTTAACTTGTGTGTTCTATTTAGCTAGGCTAGTAGATGGGAAGCCGCCCCTTGCTGATAAGAATTGCCTCCTTGCCTTTAAGGTGTTTCACACTGGTCACCCTATGGGACCTACTCCCTACTATCACACACATTTTTGCTTTTAGAAACTGTTTTGCAATATTTACATGGTCGGTGTGTCGCCGCCTAGCCTTCAATGAGCACCCACACTAGCAGCGGGAAAACGATGGGAGAAGAGGTGGGAAACAGATGGGAGGAGTGGCGGGAAACGGTAGCGTGTTTGGATATATAACAACATTAATATGGAAAACTTTTTTGACATCAATATAGAAAACTTAGTAGATAAGGAAGCGTGAGCTAGTCCTAGAGGCAAGACTAGGGACCTTTTATTTTACCATTTATCATTCCACACGTGCTTATGAGTTTTCCACTGAATCGTATATTCCAGGATCATAGCAGTTATAACATAGAATATAGACACTATAATTATGAATATGTAAATACAATAATACAAATATTATTTCCTCTATGACATATTTCCAACATTACCATCTAGTTAAGATCACCAGCTCGGGACCCCCTACCCGAGATCTGCCGGATTTAACCCCGACAGCGGGTCTTCTGGGCCCCTTGGTAGGCCTGCTGCCGGGCTCCCTATGGAGAAGCCAACCCCGGTGTGTTACATCGCTAGTCCCTGGTGTTTGTATGTGTTAGCATGACATGTGGGACATTGTGCCACTGAAGGAAATATGCCCTAGAGGCAATAATAAAGTTGTCATTTTATATTTCCTTATATCATGATAAATTTTTATTATTCATGCTAGAATTATATTAAACGTAAACTTGATACATGTGTGGATACATAGACAAAACACCGTGTCCCTAGTAAGCCTCTACTAGACTAGCTCGTTAATCAAAGATGGTTAAGTTTCCTAACCATAGACATGTGTTGTCATTTGATGAACGAGATCAAATCATTAGAAGAATGATGTGATGGACAAGACCCATTCGTTAGCTTAGCATTATGATCGTTCAGTTTTATTGCTATTGCTTTCTTCATGTCAAATACATATCCCTCCGACTATGAGATTATGCAACTCCTAGATACCGAAGGAATGCCTTGTGTGCTATCAAATGTCACAACGTAACTGGGTGATTATAAAGATGCTCTATAGGTATCTCCGAAGGTGTTTGTTGGGTTGGCATATATCAAGATTATGATTTGTCACTCTGAGTATTGGAGAGGTATCTCTGGGCCCTCTCGGTAATACTCATCATAAGCTTGCAAGCAAACGACTAAGAAGTTAGTCACGAGATGATGTATTACGGAACGAGTAAAGAGAATTGCCGGTAACGAGATAGAACTAGGTATGAAGATACCGACGATCGAATCTCGGGCAAGTAACCTACCGATGACAAAGGAAATAACGTATGTTGCCATAACAGTTCAACCGATAAAGATCTTCGTAGAATATGTGGGGGCCAATATGAGCATCCAGGTTCCGCTATTGGTTATTGACCAGAGAGGTGTCTCAGTCATGTCTACATAGTTCTCGAACCCGTAGGGTCTGCACGCTTAACGTTCGATGACGATATTGTATTATATGAGTTATGTGATTTGGTAACCGAATGTTGTTCGGAGTCCCGGATGAGATCAGGGACATGACGAGGAGTCTCAGTTTTATCAAGAGGTAAAGATTGATATATAGGAGGATGGTATTCGGACAAAGGAAGTGTTCCGGAGGGTACCGGGTACATATCGGGTCATCGGAAAGGAGTTTCGGGCAACCTCGGCAAAGATATGGGCTTAATGGGCCAAGGGAGGGACAAACCAGCACACAAGAGGTGCACCCCTTTCCCTGGCCGCATTCCCTAGAGGAAGGAAAGGAGGGGGCGCCACCTCTTCCTGCCTTTCCCCCTTGGTGGGAGAAAGGAAAGGGGGGGTGGCGCCACTGCCGGTAACCGGCGGATCTCGGGTAGGGGTCCCGAACTATGCGTCTAAGGCTAATGGTAATAGGAGGCGGGAGACATGATGTTTACCCAGGTTCGGGCCCTCTCTATGGAGGTAATACCCTACTTGCTGCTTGATTGATCTTGATGATATGAGTATTACAAGAGTTGATCTACCACGAGATCATAGAGGCTAAACCCTAGAACCTAGCCTATGATTATGATTGTTGTTGTCCTACGGACTAAATCCTCTGGTTTATATAGACACCGGAGGGGGCTAGGGTTACACAGAGTCGGTTACAGAGAAGGAAATCTACATATCCAAATTGCCAAGCTTGCCTTCCACGCAAAGGAGAGTCCCACCCGGACACGGGATGAAGTCTTCAATCTTGTATCTTCATAGTCCAACAGTCCGGCATAAGCATATAATCCGGCTGTCCAAGGACCCCCTAATCCAGGACTCCCTCAGTAGCCCCTAAACCAGGCTTCAATGATGATGAGTCCAGCGCACAGATTGTCTTCGGCATTGCAAGGCAGGTTCCTTCTCTGAATACTCCAAAGTAGATCTTGCACACAAGAATCGTGTTCGGCTCTGCAAAACAAATTCCACATACCACTGTAGAGAGCACAATATTCCACGAGTCTAATCTGATGACAACTTTTCCATAGCGTGACATCACACTGTGGTCCGGTCATTATTCGAACCGTTTTCTCAACCTGCTACTGCACATCTTGCGAGGCGGTTTTATTGGCACGTCTTGTCGAAGCAGAGATCGTGTCCCCTTATCACGGGATTTTCATCAATACGGGCGTGGTTAACCCAAGTATGCCATTAGCACAGTGCTTGGGGAATAAGTGAGTTTCTAGGGCAAGTTGGGAGGCACATGACTGCCGCCTTTATAAAGAGATAAGGATTCCCCTTTTTCACCCACACCTTCTTCTTCCTATGCTCATCCATTCTCGAGCTCCAACACCCAAGCGTTCACCTTCTCCGCAAAAAACATTCCGAACATGTCTGGAGAGGGAGGCAAGTGGATGGCCTCCTCCGTCACGAAGGAGGACATCAAGAAGCTTCAGGAGGCCAGATACCTGTCCACAGACATCGCGCATCGACTTCCGACCGAAAGGCAGATCATCCCTACCCCGAAACCCCAGGAAAGTGTAGTATTCCTCTCTCACTTCATCCGCGGGCTGGGATTCCCCCTTCACCCATTCGTCCACGGACTAATGTTCTACTACGTCCTGGACTTCCATGATTTGGCCCCCAACTTCGTCCTCAACGTCTTGGCGTTTATCATCGTGTGCGAGGCCTTCCTCCGCATCACGCCCCACTTCGGCCTATAGCTGAAGACCTTCAACGTGAAGCCAAAGATGGTGGGCAGCCAACAAGCGGAGTGTGGAGGCGCCATGGTGGGCAAGATGCCCAATGTCACCTAGCCCGAAGGCTCAATTGTGGAGACTGTGAAGGGGTGGCAATCAGTGTGATTCTACATCACCGAGCCACGCGACGCCAACTAGGCTGCGACCCCCGAATTTCGATCCGGTGTCCTCATGTGGCTCACCTCCTGGAAAGAGAAGGGCTTAGCCTGGGGTTCAGCGGAAGAACTGACCGTACTTCAGACCTGCGTCCAAAAAATGATAAGCAAGAAAACCAAGCTTCTTAACATGGTCCAGGTTATGCTCCTCCGCCGAATTCTTCCGTGTCAGAGACGGGTTTGCAATCTGTGGGAGTTCGACCCGGCCGATCACCAGACGCTGCAAGAACTCTTCGGCACGACGCAAGAAGACGTTTGGAAGGTGCTTTTCAAGGCCAATGAGGTACCACCGCCCATAACCGAAGATCATGGACTCAGCGCAAAACGCCGAGCCAATCCGGTAAGTTTTCATATTTTGCAAGATATGCCTTTTACCAGCACATCCGCGGGAGGAATCTAAGCCTCCATGCCGATTTTACAGGCATGGTTAGCGATAGCGGAGCAGATCGACTGTTTGGCTCGGCTACCTGAAGAACTAGAATCACCTCTTCTAACAAAGATGTTGTTTCCGGCGCCCTATGAGGTGCCGGAGAAGAAGGCCAAGAAGACGGCCGCGGGGACCAGAGAAGGTCTCCGGCGCAAGGTTGCATCAGACATGACTTCTGAAGATACGGAGACGCACTCCTCCACCGAAGACGATGACGAGAAGGAGGAAATCCACCCCCTACCGGGGGAGAAAGAAGAGGAAGGCCGCGACGCATGGGGAGGCCGAGGTGTCCAAGAAGGGAACAACCTTCCTTTCGGACCAATCCACCGCAGCCACCAATAGTGGCGAGGAGTGGGAACCCAGGGTCAAGCCCCTGGCTAAGTCATAAGTATCCGGACACGATAGTATTTCCCGTATGTTTGCTTTTATCGCTTCTTAACGTGCCAGACGTGCACCTGCAGTCCGGCCAAATCCAACATCGTGATATCCTCCTCTTCGGAGGGGTCTCTGGGCCCGTCGACGATGAACAACGATTCACTTCCGACATCCTCCTCCCCCAGGGCCGCGGACGACACCGAGGTGTTGTCTCGAAGGATACCAGGCCAAGGAGAGACAGTTCTGGAGACGCCCCCAGGAGAAATCCCAATCGCCGGGCACACGGGGGGAAGACCCCCATGGACTCTGATAATGGGGGCCGCTGCTAGTTTGGCCCCCAGCCGAATATGGCTCCGGAAACCAAAGTGGTTCCGGATTCAGGCAGGCAGCCTCTCCCTAAGGAGGGTGAGCTGCCTGTACCGATGACCTCTGTCCATCCAGAGGCATCAGAAAACTTGATGGAAACGCTTCACGGAGCTTCCATTGATGAAGAACACCGTTCTCTTATCAGTACGGTGATTGAGAAGGTCCGGTCCGCCAAAAGCGGATTGACACAAAGCCTGCGCCGGCCTTCTAACAGGCTTTGAGGTAAGTAATAAAATTGTGAGAGAATATCACCGTGTAGACAGTAACCCCTAATGCTCTGTTTGGTGTTCGGAAAGAAAAGCCGAACAGAGGATCAAATAATATTTGCAGGAGTCTAATATAAGATGTCTATGTGAATAAGCAGGCGTCGCTGCTGGCCACTGCCGCTTGTACTGCGGAGGTCTCTGGACTAAAGCAGGACCTGGAGCGGACCGAGGGAGAGCTCGTCCTCGTGAAGAGGCAGCTGGAGGAAAGTTAAGGTACGAAATACCCTGCTTGTATACTTATTAAGGATAAATGGTTTCTGCTGATAAAGGCGTCATGAACTTTTATAGGGGCCATGACCGAAGTGGTGTCCCTTAAGAAGGCGCTGGTCGAGGACGAAGACAAAGCAGCCAAGGAACATGCCGCACGCGAGAAGCAAGAGGCCTGGGTCAGCGAGGTCCAGCAAGAGCTCCAGGATTTTGTCCAGAAGTACGAGTCCTTGGAGCTGACTCTAAGACTCAAGAGTCCGAGGTTGCTAAGGCCCTCCAGAGCATGCAAGACGCCAAAGCCGAAGCCCAGAAGGTCCTCCAGGAGATCCAGGCGGCCAAGAAGATTGCGGCGGGTAAGGCATTTGTTATGCAAAGCAAGCATGTGAAGGAGACTTTCCTTTTACTTACCTGAATTTGGAGTTCTCCAGGAGCGTTTGCGGATCTGCCGCGCATCATATCAGATGCCGCAGAGTTCTACCAAGCCAAAGAAGGTAACTCAACGGAGAAGTTGTTCTAGTCTCAATATCTTGGGACAGAACATCCGATTCCCTTGAGTGACCAGCTGAAGCAACTGGTCAAGCTGCACAAGGCAGCCGAACTGGCCATGAAGGACCTCATAGTCCGGCTATGGCCTTCCGAGCCTATGCCCAATAGCTACTTCGGTCTCGTGAAGCAGCTTGTGAGTGCCTGCCCACGACTTGAAGTCATAAAGCGGTAGGTTTGCATTGAAGGTGCGCGGATGGCCTTTGCCTGTGCAAAGATGCATTGGGCGAAGATGGACGCCATGGCGCTGATGACCGAGGGGTCACCAAAGGGCAAGGAGCACCGCCGACCCGAAAATTATTATGACAGTGTCCTGAAGGGCTCCCGCCTTGTGGTGGAACAATGTACTAAGGATGTAATCTTTGAATGAATGCACTCATTTTATCCTGCAATATGAAACAAGTTCATTTGCACAATATAATGCTTGTTGATTTAAAATTTTACCTCCTGTGCGGCCGTTTACAAAATCTGACAGTTGGCCAGTCGTCAGCTTCTGCCCCCATGTAACTAGTACAGGGGTGTTCGGGATAAATCTAAACACTCTTTATCCAAGTTTTTGGTCCTTTAAGGAGGTATTTAGCGCGACAAACAAGGCAATTGGACTATACAGCTTTATCACCCTCACTTAGCCATAGAAGTTCTATAATTTTAAATTTTTGCGTAGCCCCTGGTATTCGAAAGGCCGAACTTGGGGCGCTATACACGCCTGTAAGTGCATCTAGTGCCCCTTAGTGATTTTGGTGTATTGAAGACTTATAGGTTAAGGGACTAATGCGTTTGTGAGTGTACACAGGTCTATAAGTCTATGAGGAGTTTGATATCTATAGAGAAAGTAGACCCCTAAAAATGAATATCTTCGACTGAAGATTTTGGTATTCCTGAAGACTTTCATGAAGACTTTGAAAGTGAAGAAATTGGTGTGTCTGTGAAGACTTGATATTCATGCGAGGAATATGAAGCTTGAAGACTTTCGTTTTCATAGTTTTGTTTTTCTCTTTCTTGATTCATAGGAAACACCGTACTGTTAAAGGGGGTCGAGGAAATACTAAGGAAAAATTTCCATGTGATGCTCAACTCAAAGTCCTACACCTACCAATGCCTTCGAGTGAAGCCATTGGAAATCTCATACAATTCAGTCAATTTCTTCAGTGACAGAGACGAAGTTCTTCTGGTCGCTAAGGAATTTGTTCTGACTGAGGAGTTGGGAATTCGCTAGTGCGGATTGCCTACATAGTGAGGAACATGATAGCCCTAAGGAATTTGAGAGTCAAATTTCCGACCGTTGTTGTGCTGCGCGCCAGCTGTCCCAAAATATCTTATCCACCTAACGGTCATATCATTGAAGGGCATTTATGTCTTATCATGTCGGGCTCCTCCCTAGGCTATAAATAGCCGCCCCCTACAACCACTAGCTAGTTGGCTGCTCCAAGAGAAACTGACACTTGTCATTTGAGAGCAACCCATCCTCCGAGGACTTTGAGCGAAAATCATCGAGTGAGGAAAAACCCAAACCCAAACACTTACAAACCCAAAGTGATTGAGCATCACTAAAGAGATTGATCCTGCGTAGATCCGATGCTTGTTACCTTTGAAGACTGTGCTTCTTCCAGATGGTTAGGCGTCATGGTCTAGAGCATCCAAGAGGAATTGTGGATCGCCGAGTGACCAAAGTCTATGAAGGTTTGGAAGTCGCCTGAAGACTTACCACGAGTAATTGGACGAGGTCTGTGTGACCTTAGTTCAAGGAGAATACGGTGAGGACTTGGTGTCCTGAGCTGCGTGCTCAGCGACTGGGTGTCCGGGACTGTGTGTCCTCGAGTTTAAATACCCAGGCGCTCTAACCAGACGTACAACTGAGACAACAGTTGGAACTGGTCTACCAAATCATTGTCTTTACCAACCTAACTGGTTCTATTTCCTCAACTCTTTCATTTCCTCATTACTGTGTTGAGTGATTGTTCATATCTGTGTTTGAAGACTTTGAATGAAGACTTTCTCAATTTCCTCAGTTCAATTTCTTTAGTCTGTTTGTCTTCATCTTGTGTTATCCTGTGATTACGCTTTCTGTACTCTGTGTTTGTCTTCATTTCATCATGATGACTATGTCTGTATCCTGTTATGCTTACTTCTGAGTACTTATTCCGCTGCAAGTAGTTCTTCGCTAAGGAATTTCCTCACCGGCAAATTCCTCAGTGAAGAATTCATAAAAATCGCCTACTCACCCCCCCTCTAGTCGATATAACGCACTTTCAATTGGTATCAGAGCAAGGTACTCCCTTGTTCTGTGTGATTTTGATTTAACCACCTGGAGT
Organism: Triticum dicoccoides; assembly: GCF_002162155.2. NCBI lineage: Eukaryota > Viridiplantae > Streptophyta > Magnoliopsida > Poales > Poaceae > Triticum > Triticum dicoccoides. The sequence goes on along the minus strand of NC_041387.1, from coordinate 86,818,710 downwards.
TCTAGTTATGTCGACCGCAAGTATGATCAAGGTCTCTGCTGGGTGTCCTACCTTCGATGGCACGGACTACCCCTACTGGAAGAATAAGATGCGAACGCATCTTGAAGCAATTGACAATGATCTCTGGTACGTTGTGGAAAATGGTGTTCCCTCAGTCACACCTTCTCTGAATGCTGCTGATGTGAAGAGATTCAAGCAACTCGATTCTCAAGCGAAGAATATCATATGTGGTCATCTGAGTAAAGGGCAGTATGGTAGAGTGAGTGCTTTGGAAACGGCTAAGCTTATCTGGGATAGGCTCTCCAAAGTAAACGAAGGAGTCTCAACTCAACGTGACTCTCGTGTTGATGTTCTTCGCAATCTCTTCAACCGCTTCAAAAGACTCAACAATGAAAATGTTCAGCAAACCTTCGATCGCCTCACTGATATCTCAAGTGAGCTTCAAGCGCTCGGTGCCACTGACATCACCGACCATGAGGTGGTGAAGAAATTGCTGAGATCACTTGATTCTTCATTTGACACTCTGGCACTGATGATTCAAGAGCGTGCTAATTACAAGTCACTAGATCCCGCTGATATCCTCGAGAGGCTAAATACTCACGAGTTCCAGCTTGCTAAAAAGAGAGATCTCTATGGTTCAAGCTATGGAAAACCACACGCCCTGAAGGCCAAGGCTGTGTCTGAATCTGAATGTGCAGACTCTGGTAGTAGCCTTGGTGATTCTGAGGAATTCAGCCAGGAGCTAGCACTGCTCGTGAAGAAGTTCCAGAAGTTCTCAAGATGTGGTCGCTTTGGAAAATCCTCAAGGAGCAGTGATTCCTCATCAAGTGACTATAAGAGAAGGCTATGCCACAAATGCAAGAAGCCTGGTCACTACATTCAAGATTGTCCTCAGTGGGACAAGGAATTAAAGAAGAAGAAATACAAGGATTACAGTTCCGACGATGCCAAGAAGAAGAAGAAATCTTCAAAGTCTTCATCATCAAAATCCTTAAAGTCTTCATCTCACAAGAAGAGCAGCTACAAGAAGGATCGGGCATTCATTGGCAAGGAAATGGACTCTGAATCTGAATCTGAGGAACATGAGGAAGAGGAGGCATCCGAGGAGTCTGAGTCAGGTGTGGCAAGTCTAGCTCTTGCTACCGCATTTGTCAGCAAGTCTATCTTCAACTCTGAAGAAAATGGCAACACCAACAACGCTGATGAAGATAATGATGACTACGCTCCCACCTATTGCTTCATGGCAAAAGGTGCCAAGGTAACAAAATACCCCTCCTCTGAATCTAGTGAGGATGAATCTGATGAAAATCTTAAGCCTAGCTACTCTAAACTTGCTAAGATTGCTGTGAAACAACAAAAGGCTATTGAAAAACTTCAAAACATGCTAGACAAAAGTGATGATATGTTGGGTGATGAAATGGACCGCACTAAAGACTTAACTGAAAATCTCCAGAGACTTCAGTCTAAGTTTGACAACCTTCAAAGTCATCATAAAACTCTCTTATCTGATCACAAGAAGCTTTCTTATGAATTTCTTCAAAGAAAGCAAGATCTTGAGAAGCTAAGGGTGAGTTATGAAGATCTTTAGAAGGAGAACGATTCATTACTTGCTCAACAAATCAGCGCTACTCAAGAAGAATTTGTTCCTCCATGCTTAAAGTGCATTGAACGTGAATCTGCTAATTCTTCACCTGAATGTTCAAATGCTTCAAATGTTACAAATTCTTCACCTGCCTCTACTATCACTAATTCCTCATCTGAGGACATTGCTAGTATCACTGACGATGCAGGGCTCAAGGAATTGTATATGACAAGCATGTACAAAAGCTTCAAAGGGCATCAGATTCTTTGTGATGTGCTTAAAAAGCAGATCCTCAATAGAAACCCTAGGAAAGAGGGTATTGCCTTTGAGAGGAAACTCAATGCTAATGGAACATATTGGAAGCCTGAGCAGTACCCCAAAACCTCATGGGTTGCTACAAAGGGACCTCCAGTTGATCCATCTAACTTATCTGGCTTTACATATGAATCCCCTCATTCTTCTGATGAGTCATTTGACTCCAACTATAAACTGTTCAAAAATCACAATGGTGCAGTATTTGCTAGATATGTTGGCACTAACTGCAGGAACGGTTCCCCTATGAAGAAAATCTGGGTCCCCAAAAGTTATGTTGAAAGTCTTCAGGTGAATGTCCTCATGACACCACCTGTGAAGAACAGGAACCCTAGATCCAATTCTTCATATGGACCTAATTCTTCACATGGATCAAATTCCTCAAATGGATCAAAGTCCTCACATGAACATCATCGTGCTAACCCTTCTATTTCGCAGGGTAGAGCTAAGGGCTATGAATATGCGCATTATTCTTCAAATCATTATGTTCATAAGTCCTCGAAGAATTTCTCTGCTTATTCATATGCTTACTGTCGGTGTCAAAACCGGCGGATCTCGGGTAGGGGGTCCCGAACTGTGCGTCTAGGCGGATGGTAACAGGAGACAAGGGACACGATGTTTTACCCAGGTTCGGGCCCTCTTGATGGAGGTAAAACCCTATGTCCTGCTTGATTAATATTGATGATGTGTGTTACAAGAGTAGATCTACCACGAGATCAAGGAGGCTAAACCCTAGAAGCTAGCCTATGGTATGATTGTTGTTCGTCCTATGGACTAAAGCCATCCAGTTTATATAGACACCGGAGAGGGCTAGGGTTACACAGAGTCGGTTACAATGGTAGGAGATCTACATATCCGTATCGCCAAGCTTGCCTTCCACGCCAAGGAAAGTCCCATCCGGACACGGGACAAAGTCTTCAATCTTGTATCTTCATAGTCTTGGAGTCCGGCCGATCATGATAGTTCGGCTATCCGGACACCCCCTAGTCCGGAACTCCCTCAGTAGCCCCTGAACCAGGCTTCAATGACGACGAGTCCGGCGTGCATGTTGTCTTCGGCATTGCAAGGCGGGTTCTTCCCCCGAATAATTTATAGAAGATTGTGAACACCAGGATAGTGTCCGGCTCTGCAAAAATAAATTCCACATACCACCATAGAGAGAATAATATTACACAAGTTCAATCTGCTGACATATTTTGTGGCATGACGTCACTCCATTACCAAGCCTTTACTCGAATTGTTTTTATTGTATCACCTCAGCGCATTTAGCGAGGCGGTTTCCTTGGCATGTCTTGTCGAAGCAGAGATCGTGTTCCCCTTATTCCGGGATTCCCATCAATACGGACGTGGGTAACCCAACCGCGCCATTGATTGTGACGCTTGGGAGATAAGCGAGTTTTACCAGGCCGGTGGGGACACATGTTTTTGTCCGCCCATATAAGGGGATAAAGATCCAACCCTTTTACCTGCGCCTTCTTCCTCTTTGGCTTATCCATCTCTGTGAACTCGAGCTCCAGCGCCCAAGTCCGCACTTCTCACCTCAACCTTTTCCAACTATGTCCGGAGCGGGAGGCAAGTGGATGGCCTCCTCCGTCACGGAGGGGCAGATCCAGAAGCTGCGCGATGCCGGATATATGTCCAGCGACATCGCGCACCGGCTCCCCAACGAGGGAGAGCTCATCCCCACCCCCAGGCCCCATGAGAGGGTAGTATTTCTTCCCCATTTCCTCCGCGGACTGGGCTTCCCACTTCATCCCTTTGTCCGGGGGCTCATGTTCTACTACGACCTAGATTTCCATGATCTGGCCCCGAATTTCATCCTCAACATCTCGGCATTTATCATCGTGTGCGAGGCCTTCCTCTGCATCCAGCCCCACTTCGGCTTGTGGCTCAAGACCTTCAGTGTCAAGCCGAAGGTTGTGAAGGGCAGCCAAGCGGAGTGCGGAGGCGCCATGGTGGGCAGGATGTCCCATGTTACGTGGCTGGAGGGCACTTTTGTGGAAACCATCAAAGGGTGGCAATCGGGGTGGTTCTACATCACCGAGCCGCGTGACCCTAATTGGGCAGCGGCCCCCGAATTCAGATCCGGCATCCCTACACGGCCCACCTCCTGGAAAGAGAGTGGCCAGATCTGGGGCGATTCGGAGGAGCTGACCGGACTCCAAGCCTGCATCCAAAATCTGGTGCACAAGAAGCTCAAGCTTGTCAACATAGTCCAGGTCATGCTCATCCGCCGGATTCTCCCGTGCCAACGACGGGGCTTCAACATGTGGGAGTTCGATCCGGCGCAGCACCAGACCCTGAGAGGGCTCTTCGACACTACATACGTAGATGTCTGGAAGGTGCTGTTCAAAGGCGTCGAGGCTCCCGCATCCGATACCGAAGATCGCGGATTCCGCTCGCAGCGTCCAGCTGACAAGGTAAGTGATTTTGCCATTTGTTTTCCATAGTTTGACTCTATGCGGGATCTAAACTCCCTTTACCTTTAACAGGACTGGATGGTGAAGGCCGAACGGACTATCTGTCCGGCCCCATTAGTAGAGGACCCAGCGGACGCCCGCCTAACGGGGCTGCTGGCTCTGGCACCGCACATGGTGTCAGAGAAGAAGGCCAAGAAGAAGGCCACGGGGACTCGGAAGAGTTCCCGTTTTCAGGTGCTATCGGATGATGAATCCGAGGCCGACTCCTCCCACCAAGGCGAGGATGAGAAGAAGAAAGCCTGTCCCCCAGCGGGGGGAGGGAAGAAAAGGAAGGCCTCCCCAACAAGAGAGGCCGAAGGGTCCAAGAAGGGAAAAACTCTTCCCCCGGACTGCTCCACCAACGCCAGTGACGACAACAAGGACTGGCCTCCAAGGGCCAAACCCATGGCGAGATCATAAGTATCCGGACTCCCGAATAACTTCAAGGTTTTTCTTTTCCGCCACATAATGTCTTTCTAATGCCGCATATAACCCTGCAGTCCGCCTAAGGATGATCTTCCCGCTTCGTCGAGTGGGTCCTTAGGTGCGTCGGATATGGATTCTCTTCCGATAGCCTCCACCCCCCGTGATGCAGATGATGCCGAGGTGGGATCCCAGGAAGGGACCCACCAGGAGGAGGAGGCCCCGGGGGTGTCGCAGGACAACCTCCCGGACATTGCACCGGACTCGGCTCCGGAACCCACAGTGGCTCTGGAGTCCGGCGGGCGACCCCTTCGTAAGAAGGGCAAGACCGTGATGCCGGCAGCCTCCGTCCAACCGGAGGCGCCGGATAACTTGCTGGAGGCGCTTAATGACTCCTCCATCGAAGAGGAACACCGCACTGTTATGAGTGCGGTGATTCAAAAGGTTCAGCTCACCAAGAGTGGGCTGACCGAAGCCTGCAGCAGCCTTCTAACAGGCTTTGAGGTAAGAATTTCAATATGTATAAAATGGTACCGCATAGACAGTAGCCCCTGATGCTCGGTTCGGTGTTCGGAAAGAAAATCCGGACTGAGGATCTAAAAAGATATACGCAGGAGTCATAATAAATATGTCAATATGGGATTGCAGGCTGCGCTGCTGACCTCTGCCGCACTGACTGCGGAGGTTAATACGTTGAAGGAAAGCCTCGAGCGGTCCAAGAACAAGCTCGGCCGTGCCAAGAAGCAGCTCGAGGACAAGGAAGGTGAGTAACACCTTACTAAAATTGTACCTTACAGAAAAGGATTTTGGTTGCGAAAAGAATGACAAGGATAACGTGGGTATTGCAGGGGCCACTAACGAGGTGGCGACCCTGAAAGAGGCGGTGGCCATGGCTGAGCGCAATGTGGCCGCAGAGCGGACCGAGCGAAAGAAGCAGGAGGCGCGGGTGGCGGAGGTACAACAAGATCTCCAGGATCTCGTGAAAAAACATGAGAGCCTGGAGCGTGACTCGAAGACTCGAGAGTCTGAGCTTGCAACGGCTCTTGAGAGTGCCAAAGCCGCTAAGGCCGAAGCCTACAAGGCCCTCCAGGAGATTGAGGCAGTGAAGAAAATAGCAGCGGGTAAGGCATTTTTCATGCAAAGTAAGCATGTGAGTGTTAATTACCTGTTGTTTACCCGAATTCGGAGCTCTCTAGGAGCGTTCGCAGATCTTCCTTGCAGCGTGTCCGATGCTGCCGCATTCTACCGGGCCGAGGAAGGGAGCTCGACGGAGAAGGTCTTCTGGTCTCAGTATGCTGAGGCCGGACATCCGGTGCCCCTTAGCGACCAGCTGAAGCAGCTGGTCGAGCTCCACAAGGCGGTCGAACAGGCCATGAAGGGCCTCATAGTTCGGCTGTGGCCTAAGGAGGCCATGCCTAGGAGCTACTTTGGCCTGGTGCGGTGGCTGGTGGATGCGTGCCCGTGGGTTGGAGTCATCAAGCACTCCGCCTGTATTGAGGGTGCCTGTCGGGCCCTTGCCCGCGCAAAGGTGCACTGGGGCAAGATAGATGCCCAGAAGCTTGTGACGGACCCGCCACCAAAGGGCAAGGAGCATCACACGCCCGAGATTTATTATATGAGTGTGCTGAAGGGCGCCCGCACTATTGCGGGGGAGTGCTCCAAAGATGTAATTTTTGAGTAGACTCGCATTTTGTTATCCTGTGCGCTGAAAACTTAGTTCATATGCGCTAAGCAACGCTTGTTAATTTAAAATATTACCTTCTGTGCGGCTGTTTATCAAATCTGAGAGATGGGAAGTTGTCGGCTTCAGCCCCCATGCCACAAGTGCTGGGGTGTTCGGGATAAACATGAGCACTCTTGTTCCCATTTTTGGGTCCATCTAGGGAGGCGCTCAACACAGCGAACAAGGCAACCGGACTTATAATGCTTGAACACTCTCACTTAGCCATAGAATTCTATAATTTTAAATTTTGGCGAAGCCCCTAGTCTTCGGAAGGCCGAATTTGGGGCGCTATCCACGCCTGGGCCGGACAAGATCCGGCTCCTTGCTCTAAGCGCCATAAGTCTTTAAGGACTCGCAAAAAACCTCTTCGAACAGCGACCGGCTCTCGCCTCATCATGATGGTCAGTTTTAGCTTTCTCCACTGAGGCGTTAACCCAGCTCAACTGGGGCGCAATCGCAGTGGTTCTCCCAGTGCTACCTTAGCTGATACAACGGAACGTAAGGTACCAAAACATGGGAGCCGGGTAAACCCAACTATTGACCCAAGACATGATTCGGAGCCGATGCATATAGTGCTATAAGTTTGGGGTGCCGCACTTGTGAAAGTGTTCGGACTTATCACACCATGATGCGGGAAACATAAGCCCCTGGTGTATTTTAGCCGTACCAAGGTGTACGGATGCAACATGTCGTAAATGAACATATGTATAAAAAGAAAATGCAATTATAAGCAAAAAGGTGCTGCATTGTTTTATTCAAGAAGTGCTGCTGTGAATGCAGAACGATACAAATAGTGCGGTAAGCAAAGGACAGGACTGTTAAACATGTCACCCTCCAGGGGTAGGCTGCGGAGTGGTGTATAAAATAGATTTAATGCTCGTAATGGAGACCACCTGGATATTCGTTGTAGCCTTTATTCTTCCTTGGCTGTTGCATCGTGAGTTCGGCAGGTTTGCTGCCGGACAGGGCCTCTGACGAACGGAGTCCTGTGGGTTAAAAAAAGGAAAAAGAGAAAAAAAGGAATGACACACTTGAGAGCCCCTAGTGTGGTTGAGCCGCAGTCTGGGGATGTCGTGGTCGTGCCCCTCTCCCCATGCCCATGGTATCTTTAGAGCGTAATGGTGTACGCGAAGGACCTGTTTTGACGTTTTATAGGGGCTGGGGTTGGGGCCGCACTGCTACACATGCTCGGGACGTGCCAGGTGGTCTTGTTGTAGGTTACTCCGGGCGCGCTTAGCTATGTCGGGCCGCTTAAGGGCCGGACTCGAGAATTGCCTTAAGAGGCTGCATTGTACTTCTGCCGCGAGAGCCGCTGTATGTTCCTCCGTTCGGAGAGAACGTTCAGTGTTTCCGTTGACCGTGATGACTCCTCGAGGTCCTGGCATCTTGAGCTTGAGGTATTCGTAGTGCGGCACCACGTTGAACTTTGCAAACGCGGTACGTCCGAGCAGGGCATGATAGCCGCTGCGGAACGGAACTATGTCGAAGATTAATTCCTCGCTTCGGAAGTTATCCGGGGGTCCGAAGACCACTTCCAGTGTGACTGAGCCTATACAATTGGCTTCTACACCTTGTATGACGCCTTTAAAGGTCATCTTGGTAGGTTTAATCCTTGAGGGGTCTATGCCCATTTTGCGCACTGTATCCTGATAAAGCAGGTTCAGGCTGCTGCCGCCGTCCATCAGGACTCTGGTGAGGTGAAATCCATCGACAATTGGGTCTAGGACCAATGCGGTGAATCCGCCATGGCGGATGCTGGTGGGGTGATCCCTTCGGTCAAAAGTGATCGGGCAGGAGGACCATGGATTGAACTTCGGGGCAACTGGCTCCATCGCGTATACATCCCTGAGTGCACGCTTCCGCTCCCTTTTGGGTATGTGCATTGCGTATATCATGTTCACCGTCCGCACCTGTGGGGGGAAACCCTTCTGTCCTCTATTGTTCGGCGGCCGGGTCTCTTCCTCGTCATCGCTATGCAGCCCCTTGTCATTGTTTTCGGTAATTAACTTGCCTGCCTGCTTGAATACCCAACAGTCCCTATTGGTGTGGTTAGCTGGCTTTTCGGGGGTGCCGTGTATCTGGCACAAGCGGTCGAGTATTCGGTCCAAATTGGACGGACCCGGAGCAGTTCTTTTGAATGGCTTTTTCCGCTGACCGGGTTTAGAGCCTCTGAATCCGGCATTGACTGCCGTATCCTCACTATTGTCGGTGTTAATGCGGCGTTTGTTTTTGTTACAACGCGACCTGCCACTACGGTCCTTGATGTCCGGACTACCAGAAGTTTTGCCGAGGTTGTTACTGCGTGCTAGCCAGCTGTCCTCACCCGCGCAGAAGCGGGTCATGAGTGATGTGAGGGCTGCCATGGATTTCGGCTTTTCCTGTCCCAGGTGCCGGGCAAGCCATTCGTCACGGATATTATGCTTGAAGGCCGCGAGGGCCTCCGCATCCGGACAGTCGACGATTTGGTTTTTCTTGGTTAAGAACCGTGTCCAGAATTGTCTGGCCGATTCGTCTGGCTGCTGAATTATGTGGCTTAGGTCATCAGCGTCTGGTGGTCGCACATACGTGCCTTGGAAGTTATCAAGGAATGCGGCTTCCAGGTCTTCCCAACTCCCAATTGACTCTGCTGGCAAGCTGTTAAGCCAATGCCGGGCTGGTCCTTTAAGCTTGAGGGGGAGATATTTGATGGCGTGAAGATCGTCACCGCGGGCCATGTGGATGTGAAGGAGATAGTCTTTGAGCCAAACCGCGGGGTCTATTGTGCCATCGTAAGATTCGATATTCACGGGTTTAAACCCTTCGGGGATTTGATGATCCATTACCTCATCTGTGAAGCATAGTGGGTGTGCGGCGCTTCTGTACTGGGCGATATCACGACGGAGCTCAAAAGAGCTTTGTCTGTTTTGTTCGGCCCGGCCGGACTTACTGTGTCCGGCGCGACGGTTGTCGTCACGTACCGTGGGGCGCCCACGCGATCCATAGATCGATCTTGATTGTCTTGCCTTATCCTTCAATATATCTCGCAAGTCCGGAGCGTTCCCCTATGGCCTTGTGCTTTTCGAGCGATGCCGGGGTACGGGTCTAGTGAAGGGCCTAGAGGCCTCTCTGTCGCGACCACGGGGTGGTCGGTCAGCCATATTGTCTCCTGGTGATGCGGGTTCATACGCTTCCTCCTCTAATCGGGGGAGCAGCTTGCATTTAGGGTAGCTTTTGGAGGGGCGTTCGAGCTCATGCTCTTCGGCCGCAAGGACTTCAGTCCATCTGTCAGCTAGCAGATCTTGATCAGCTCTAAGCTGTTGCTGCTTTTTCTTGAGGCTGTTTGCCGTGGCCATAAGCCTGCGTTTAAAATGCTCTTGTTCGACGGGATCCTCACGCACGACAAATTCATCGTTGTCGAGGCTTGCGTTATCTCTGGAGGGAGGCATATAATCTTCTACCTCTTCTTCTGCCGCTCTCTCATGAGGGCTGGCATCTCCGTCCTCCTGCGCTGGATCTTGTTGGAGTGGGTTATCTTCGGCACTGTCCGGTGTATTATTATCTCCGGTGCCAGAATCTTCATTCTTGCTGTGGCGGGATTTAGAGCGGCGCCGCTGACGCCGGCGCTTGGGCTGTTTCTTGGAGGGGTCATCCTCCACTGTTCCTTTGCCATTCCCATCTTTTGGGATATCCACCACGTATATGTCATATGATGAGGTGGCTTTCCAGTGCCCGGTGGGCGCTGGTTCTTAGTCGTCCCCGGCATCGTCGTCCATACCGTCGATGTCTTCGGAGTCATAGTCTAGCATGTCGGTTAGATCGTCGACAGCGGCTACCAAGTGGGTGGTGGGTGGGCTTTGAATTTCTTCATCGTCCGCATCCCAACCGTCCTGACCGCAGTCCGGCCAGGGCTCTCCTGATAATGAGAGACACTTTAGCGAACTCAAGATGTCGCCGAAAGGTGAGTGTTGAAAGATGTCCGCTGCGGTGAACTCCATGATTGGCGCCCAATCGGATTCGATCGGAGGGGGCGCGGGAGGTTCGGAGTCCGGCGAGGAGTCCGGCACCTCGGAGTCACGAGCTTTATGAGGGACAAGGTCAGTGTTCGGCTCTATCGTCGTAGAGGTTGCAGCCCCCGAGGTGGTGTCTAGCCATCCGTCCTCGATCTGCACAACCGGTTCCGAATTGAAGATCGAAGCGGGTTCGAGTGCGGCCTCCAGGGTACTGTCCGGCTGCAGAGCTAAATCATGCTTGTCGTGACAGTGCGGCACGCTCGGCTGTGGCTCGAATCCATCGAGGATCAAGTCCCCGCAGATGTCAGCCGTGAAGTTTAAACTTCCAAATCTGACGTGACGGCCAGGGGCGTAGCTTTCGATCTGCTCCAGATGGCCAAGTGAATTGGCCCGCAGTGCAAAGCCACCGAATACGAAGATCTGTCCGGGGAGAAAGGTCTCACCCTAGACTACGTCGTCGATGATGGTCGAAGAAGCCATCGAGCCTATCGGTGACGACACAGAGGAACTCTCAATGAAAGCACCAATGTCGGTGTCAAAACCGGCGGATCTCGGGTAGGGGGTCCCGAACTATGCGTCTAGGCGGATGGTAACAGGAGACAAGGGACACGATGTTTTACCCAGGTTCGGGCCCTCTTGATGGAGGTAAAACCCTACGTCCTGCTTGATTAATATTGATGATGTGTGTTACAAGAGTAGATCTACCACGAGATCAAGGAGGCTAAACCCTAGAAGCTAGCCTATGGTATGATTGTTGTTCGTCCTACAGACTAAAGCCATCCGGTTTATATAGACACCGGAGAGGGCTAGGGTTACACAGAGTCGGTTACAATGGTAGGAGATCTACATATCCGTATCGCCAAGCTTGCCTTCCACGCCAAGGAAAGTCCCATCCGAACACGGGACGAAGTCTTCAATCTTGTATCTTCATAGTCTTGGAGTCCGGCTGATCATGATAGTTCGGCTATCCGGGCACCCCCTAGTCCAGAACTCCCTCACTTACCCTAACCCCTCTTATGTGAAACGAAGTGGACTAGCTTCTATGCCACCTTTCTCATATGGTGCTCGCAGAGTGATGAATTCTTTGCCACCCCTTCAGATGTGGGTGGTGAAGAAAAAGAACTAACTTCTTCCGCAGGGTCAGGTCTCCAGACGTGCTTTAACGTCTGAAGAATTTGCTGGGGGCCTGACAAAATGCCTGAAAGGACACAGGCGAATCATGATGAAATGATTTTTCATTTCACACGTCCTCACACTACTTATCTGTGCTATTACTTGATGAATACAAGACGCCTCGTTGATTCTGGATTGAGGCAATTGATACTGCATGCCACGTCATCAATCAGGTATATCTTCACAAATTCTTCAAGAAGACTGCCTATGAACTCCTCACTGACAAGAAACACAATGTGAGTTATTTCAAAGTCTTCGGTGCTAAATGTTGGATTAGAGATCCTCATCACAATGCTAAATTTGCACCGAAAGCACATGAAGGTTTTATGCTTGGTTACGGAAAGGACTCGCACACCTACAGAGTCTTCAACAACACTCTTCACAAGGTTGTTGAAACTGTAGATGTGCGGTTCGATGAAACTAATGGCTCACAAAGAGAGCACCTACCATCTGTGATAGATGAACCAGCACCTGAGGATTCTATCAAGTTCAAGGCTACTAAAGATGTCATTCCTACCGAAGAATCTACTGAAGAATTCATTCCAGAACACGAAGATCGTCGAGCTAATGCACCTGAAGACAATGCTGAAGAAAATGGTGCTGAAGAAAATGCTGATCAAGTTCCTCGACGACAACCAGCTCATCCTCGCGTTGCAAAAGAAGTGCAAGTTGAAAAGATCATCGATGACATTGAAGCACCAGGTCCTCTCACCCGCTCAAAAGCTTCACATTTATCTAACTTTTGTGGGCACTATGCTTTTGTCTCTATCACAGAGCCCACTAAGGTAGATGAAGCATTTCTGGAGCCTGAGTGGATTCAGGCCATGCAAGAAGAATTACATTAGTTTGAGCTCAATAATGTCTGGGAACTGGTCAAACATCCAGATCCTCGCAAGCATAATATCATTGGCACAAAGTGGATCTACCACAACAAGCAAGATGAAAATGGCCTTGTGGTGAGGAATAAGGCACGACTTGTAGCTCAAGGCTACACATAGGTTTTGAAGATCCGAAGAATCCTGACAAAGTCTTCAGACTCAACAAGGCCCTCTATGGCCTCAAGCAGGCCCCTCGGGCGTGGTATGATACTTTGAAGGAATTCTTCATGAAGAATGGCTTAACACCCGGTTCACTCGACCCTACTCTCTTTACTAAATCTTATGATGGTGAACTGTTTGTGTGCCAAATATACGTTGATGATATTATCTTTGGCCGTACTGACCAACATTATAGTGATGAATTTGCCTATATGATGAGTGAAGAATATCAAATGTCTATGATGGGAGAGTTTAAATTATTCTTAGGTCTTCAAATTCATCAACAGCACAATGGCATATTCATATCTTAGGAGAAATACCTCAAGGATGTTCTGAGGAAATTCGGCATGCAAGATTGCAAAGGTGTCAAAATTCCTATGCCCACAAATGGTCATCTATGCACTGATGAAAATGGTATTGACTTCGATCACAAGGTATACCACTCCATGATTGGTTCCTTATTGTACTTATGTGCATCTAGGCCAGATATAATGCTTAGTGTTTGCATGTGTGCCCGATTTCAAGCTACACCGAAGGAATCACACCATAAGGCTGTGAAGCATATTCTTCGATATCTAGCTCACACACCAACACTAGGATTATGGTACCCCAAGGGCTCTACTTTTGAGCTCATTGGATATTCTGACTCTGACTATGCTGGTTATCGTGTGGACCGCAAGTCAACATCTGGTACTTGTCATTTCTTTGGACAATCTTTGGTCTGTTGGTCCTCGAAGAAACAGAACTGCGTATCACTGTCTACTGTGGAAGCTGAGTACATTGCTGCTGGTTCTTGCTATGCTCAACTACTATGGATGAAGCAAACCCTCAAGGACTATGGCGTCAACGTGAAGAATGTGCCTCTCCTCTGTGACAATGAGAGTGCAATCAAGATTGCTCACAACCCAGTTCAGCACTCGAAGACAAAGCACATTCAGATTCGTCATCATTTTCTTCGTGATCATGTGTTGAAGGGCGACATCTCCATTGAGCATGTGAAGACTGAAGAACAGCTAGCCGATATCTTCACAAAGCCCTTGGATGAGAAGAGATTTAGCAAATTGCGGTGTGAGCTAAATATCTTAGAATCTTCGAATGTTCTTTGAAAAAGGACACTCATCCTAACACTTATGCAAAATTGATGACTTAGATGTGCAACACATGAAGAAACATTTTTCTTCAATCAATGAAGAATAACACTCTAAGTGTGAAGAAATTAATGAAGAATTTGATTCTCAGAACCCTACTACAATTGTACGCGGTGTCTGAAATCATCATTCTCTATACGGTGGATCACGCCACCACCAAAGTTGAAAATCTTCATTTTTGAAATTCCTCAGTTTTGAAATTCTTCAGTTTTTCAAATTCTTCAACTTTTCCAAATCTTCACTGTTTCCATCGTTTTTCTTCATTGGCTATATTTATATATATAAGAGTTTATGTCCTCTACAACATTCACTTATGGCTATTTCTTCAAGTTGCATTTTCTGCTAAGTGAATGTGATCGGACCCTTTTCCCTCTACGCTATACTCAACCCAGTCTATTCACAAATTCTTCATGTGCGTTCTATTTGAAACTCGTTCAAAATCTTCACTGTGTCCTTGTCAGCTGAAGAAATTGCGAACGGAACTTAAAAACTTATCTTATCCAAATTTTTGGTTTTACCGCTCAAACTGTCCCGTATCCCATGATAGACTTATCTACTCACCCACGATCTAACACGATCTCCACTTCTCAGTACGTGGGTGACACATGTCATGCAGATGAGAAGGGTCAGGGCCATGTTCGTCCTAAATCTTTGGGCAAATAGTTTTTCACTGTGACTATAAATACTCCCTCTCCCCTTCCTCACTTCCTTTACTCCGCTCGACCTCTGTCTCTCTCTCACTCGAGCTTCTCAAACCCTAGCGCCGCCGCTACTCCATCATCACCGGTGAGGAAGAGCTTCACTGCCTCGACCTCGTCGCCGTCGTACTCGCGCCGGCCGCGGAAATCTTCACTCCGCCGCCACCGTAGCTGTCTTCCTCCGCCGAGTTAGGGCGTGGAAGATCTATACCGACGAACTTCACTGTTCTACTTCACAGTTCGTCGTGTTCTTCATCCAGGGTAATTAAAAGTTACTTTTACTACCCTCTTTGATTCAAATTTTCTCTACAAAATCTTCAAAGCTGTTTTATTCTTCAAATCCTCACACACAAAACACCTCACTAGTCATCTGTTCTTGATTCGTTTCTCTAAGCATCATTTTTCTTCAAGATTCCTCAATTGTGTGGATCCTCGATCTATACAACTCTGGAACCTAAGACAAAGAATGCTTAGTGAAATTCTTCAAGGCTCATCTGGTCAAATTCCTTAAACTTGTTGCTTTTGTAAAACCTTCTGAGAACGCATATGACCTCTCCAAATTCCTCGCAACTATACTCTGTTCACAGGTACTCATGTCCGCTGCTGAATCACTAGGTTCTCATCAACTTAACTCATTTGCAGCGTTCCTCGAAGAAAAGTTGCATACTTCTTCAGAGAATTTGATTGTTCAAATTCCTCATCTGAATAATATGGCAGATGGTAAGAAGCCATAGAAAGGAGGAAAGAGGCCTGATGTCATGACTGTGTTTGAAATACCTGAGGCCATCTATGCTGACTATTGCACACCTGATGAAGCTAAGTTCGGAAAGGAAAATAAAAATCAGCGCAAGGTGCGCATACAGAGGATTAAAAGGAGATGGGCAAGAGAATGGAGGGAGTACAGATATGTCACTCCAAAGTATATGAAGAAATTCGCACTAAATCCTCCATGCCCAAGAGCTCCATTGGCACCTGGCCAAGAAGCTGACCCCACCAGCATCAAGCATGGTGAGGATTTTCTTGAAGAATGGGCCAAACGCCAAGCCAAGTTGGCGAGACAAGCCAAAGAAGCAGTGAGGAAATTCAATGAAGACTCTGCTGCTGCTGCTGCCACTGAGGCCTCTGTCAGGCCTAGGAAATCAATGGCAAAGAAGCCCGCTCACAAGCCAAGTGCTTCACCAACTATGCCCTCATGACCAAGTTCCCCAGCAATGCCCTCACGGCCAGAATCTTCAAAACCCTCACGGCCAGATTCTTCAAAGCCCTCACGGCCAGTTACTCATGCTGCTCCTGCTCCCCCAAAGTCCTAAGCTGCTCCGACAAGGTCCTTAACACCTGTACATCTGGCCACGTGCCAAAGGACTACAGGCATCTCTATTGCCTCTGGTGCCTCAGCGAGTTCCTCAGCTGCACCAAAATCTTCACCAGGCCCCACTCTGCTGAAGACAAAGGCAACAGCTGGTCGAGGTCCTCGGTCAAGTCCAAAGAAGAAACGGGTTACCTTCCAAGTGCTATCTGACGATGAAGCTGATGATGATGAACTTGCAGAAATCATCAGAGACAGACAAGAAAGGGCCGCTAGAGCCAAAGGCATAAATGTGCCACTGCTTTTGGATCCAAGGGCGATCCTCGATTACATTGATCTCTGGCACAAGGACCCAAACACTCCTATGCCTGATTTTCATTTGACTCCTGGCCAAAGTCACATAATGACCCATTTCATCATTGAAGAGAAATGGAAATTTGAGAAGGCTAGGCAGATCAAGAAGGCTCAGTTCAGGAAAGAGAAGTTCCCGAGGAAAAACGTTGTCAAAATGACAACTGATGAACTCCTAAAGATCCAGTCTGAAATCAAAGCCCTCAGCGATGATTTCAATGCTTACTATGCTGATTGGCAAGGAGCCAAAGTCAGGTTCGTTAAACTGACTGAGAAGTTCACCAATGTTGCAGCCCCATCGCAACAAGAAATTCCTCAAGCTGAAGCTTCTACTCAGCAAACTAAAGAACATGCCAGCACCGCTGATGACCTTCAGGCTGCTGATGAAAATGCTAGTTCCAGGGCTGATGACTCCATTCGAGCCACTGACGAAATTACCAGGGCATCCACTAGTGGTGCGCCTGAAGAAAATGAAGAAGTCAGGGCAACTGCAATAGTTGCGCCTGAGGAAATTCAAACAGATTCCTCAGCTCCTCCTGCGCCTACACCAACTCCTACCCTTCCATCTGCATCAGATGTGAGGAAGACCAAGGCTGCAGAGCAAGCTAAAGTGAAGAAAAGGAAAGCATCAGGTAATTCAGATTGTTCAGCTCCGAAGAAAATGAAGCCTATGACCAGCTCGCTTGAAAATCCAATTGATGTTGTTCCGATTTCCACCATGCCATCAAAGGACATTGTTCCTTTTGGTGAAGAATATGTGATCCCCAGCGGATCTGATGAAGAAAATCATTCTGCTGCTTCGTCAGAGCAGATTGATGAAGAAATTGAAGTGGATGCGATCCCTTCAACGCATGTTGCTTCCTCGCCAATGCCTCAGTTCACAGCTGAAGAGGCTGGCATTGAAGAAATTGAAGGTGAATACGTGGACATTGGCTACACAACGCCCGTGATGAATGATGATTTTTGGGAAAGTCAGCACCCCAATTCTCCACTCTTCACCCCAATACAACAAATACCTCAGTCCCCTGCACCAACCGTTCAAATGGGCTCTGAAGAAACTCATCCCACCTCGTCTGTGCATGAAGAAATTCCAGCCACTAGTGCTGAAGAACCTGCTGCTGCTGATCTTTTGAACTCGCAGACTGCAAATGAAGAGGAACCAGAAATTCCTCAGCCTGAAGAACCCGAGATTGCGATTCCTGAGATTGTGATGCAACTCACTGACACTCCTCTGCCCAAGCCAAAGGATCCCTTCTCAAAGAAGCAAAAGTTCAAGGCTGACGATTTCTTCAGCGAGCATGTGTTCTTCACAGATTACAACCCCTATGATTCTGCTCGCATAAGGAAGAGGCGTTTCTGGACTGCTAGTCAAGCCAATTTCTATTCCTCAGTACTGTTCAACAAAGACAAAGTCTTCAATCATGAACATATTCCTCATGTGGACATGGAGTCTCTGCCGTGCTTCGAGCCAGTCCTCAGTGTTCTTCACGATGCTGGATTGCTGAATTTCTGCACTGACATCTGTGATTGGAATGAAGAACTCATTCTTCAATTCTATGCGACGCTGCACATCACAGGAAATTCTGAAGATGTGAACTCATGGGTGCTGGACTGGATGTCTGAAAATACTCACTAAAAGGCACCAGCTACTGAATTGCTTCGTGTCTTACCACTCAGTCCTCCCCTTGACGATGCTCGTTGCGTCTACAGTGAACCTGAGCTTTCAAATCATTACATGCAAGTGCTGATGAAGCCTTTGAAGCCAGGGCAGGCCCCTCGAACCAAATTCCTCGTCAAGGAATTACTGTATGTGCCTCGGACTGTCTATCGCATTCTGACAAAGACAATGGGTCCTATCAAAGGCCACGACTCAAATGATGAAGAAATCATTGGCATCATGAAGAATATGCTTTTCAATATCATTCATGGCGTTCTCGTCAACTTCCCTAATTTCTTCATGAGGACTCTGGCGAACATTGCCATGTCACCATTTGAGCTGAAGCCTTATGCACCATGGATTATGAGGTTCATCAGGACAAGGTCTTCACTCAATTACAAAGCTGATACTCTGAACCACGACAGCTACTTGCCTCCAATTGAAGTCCTCAAACAGACATTTTCCTCATCTGATGACAAAGGCAAGGCAACTGCTGTGATAGATGAAGGCATTCGTCCATTGGATGGTCAATTTCGCAAGGCTGCATCCTATTCCACTAATGATGACTCTGCCACACATGACTCTGCCGCCAAGCAAAATCCTCAAGCCACAGCACCCAGGGTGATGACTGATCATGATTTACTCCTCAGTCTTCATCAGAAAGTTGATCGTAATCATAAATGGGTCAAGCGTCAGTCTGGTTCAATTCTTCACAACATGACATCAACACACAATGCCGTGAAGAAAAACCACTACTACCTCCATGAAACCTTCAACCGTACATGGGCTGTTCTATCTCATGTCTACAGCGCAGAAGATCTGAAGAGAATGGGTCTCAAGGAAGAATTTGACTGGTCTGCACCTCCACCGAAGAGATTCAAGAAGGTCAAGGTTCCTTCCTTGGTGGCCAGCTCCTATTCTTCATCACCCGACACTGATGCAAATGAAGACTTGGACGACACTGCGGCAGGCCCTACTACGACAACCGACCCCGACAACGCTGATGCTCCTCCATCAACTTGATATTCTTCAGGGGCGTTAGTCCTCAGTTTCGATCCTTTTGGTCATTCGATGACAAAGGGGGAGAAATTTGAGTTAGTCTTCAAGCGGGTCTATTATATGGGTGTTTTTGCTAAGTTACAACTCTCGTTCTTCTAAAACTTTATTGGATCGAGTTGTAAACTTAAACCCGATGGTGCTCCGATACTTTTGATGCACTATGCTCTGATACTATTGATGCGTTATTCTGCATGCTTGTTCCTCATTAATATTATTGCACACATGCTGAATTTCATCAGGCATCATATCTCATCATGCATTTCAAATTCTTCATATTATATGTCAAATGCGTGTATGAATTACAAGATATAGGGGGAGATCTCCATGATTCAACTCTTCAAGTGTGCATTGCTTCAAAAGCAAATTCCTTAGTATGCACATCTTCAGGGGGAGTTCCTCTATATCTTGTAATCAAATTCCTCAATATCAGTACTTACACTTCATATGTTTATCCCCGTTGAAAACTTAACCTATATTGTCATCAATCACCAAAAGGGGGAGATTGTAAGTGCATCTAGTGCCCCTTAGTGATTTTGGTGTATTGTAGACTTATAGGTTAAGGGACTAATGCGTTTGTGAGTGTACACAGGTCTATAAGTCTATGAGGAGTTTGATATCTACAGAGAAAATCGACCCCTAAAAATGAATATCTTCGATTGAAGATTTTGGTATTCCTGAAGACTTTCATGAAGACTTTGAAAGTGAAGAATTGGTGTGTCCGTGAAGACTTTATATTCATGCGAGGAATATGAAGCTTGAAGACTTTTGTTTTCATAGTTTTGTTTTTCTCTTTCTTGAGTCATAGGAAACACCGTACTGTTAAAGGGGGTCGAGGAAATACTAAGGAAAAATTTCCATGTGATGCTCAACTCAAAATCCTACACCAACCAATCCCTTCGAGTGAAGCCATTGGAAATCTCATACAATTCAGTCAATTTCTTCGGTAACTGAGACGAAGTTCTTCTGGTCGCTGAGGAATTTGTTCTGACTGAGGAGTTAGGAATTCGCTAGTGCGGATTGCCTACACAGTGAGGAACATGATAGCCCTTAGGAATTTGAGAGTCAAATTTCCGACCGTTGCTGTGCTGCGCGCCAGCTGTCCCAAAATATCTTATCCACCTAACGGTCATATCATTGAAGGACATTTTTTTCTTATCATGTTGGGCTGCTCCCTAGGCTATTAATAGCCTCCCCCTACAACCACTAGCTAGTTGGCTGCTCTGAGAGAAACTGACACTTGTCATTTGAGAGCAACCCATCCTACGAGGACTTTGAGCGAAAATCATCGAGTGAGGAAAAACCCAAACCCAAACACCTACAAACCCAAAGTGATTGAGCATCACTGAAGAGATTGATCCTGCATGGATCCGACGCTTGTTACCTTTGAAGACTGTGCTTGTTCCAGACGGTTAGGCGTCATGGTCTAGAGCATCCAAGAGGAATTGTGGATCACCGAGTGACCAAAGTCTGTGAAGGTTTGGAAGTCGCTTGAAGACTTACCACGAGTAATTGGACGAGGTCTATGTGACCTTAGTTCAAGGAGAATATGGTGAGGACTTGGTGTCCTGAGCTGCGTGCTTAGCGACTAGGTGTCCAGGACTGTGTGTCCTCGAGTTTAAATACTCAGCCGCTCCAACGAGACGTACAACTGAGACAACAGTTGGAACTGGTCTACCAAATCATTTTCTTCACCAACCTAATTGCTTCTATTTCCTCAACTCTTTCATTTCCTCATTACTGTGTTGAGTGATTGTTCATATATGTGTTTGAAGACTTTGACTGAAGACTTACTCAATTTCCTCAGTTCAATTTCTTCAGTCTGTTTGTCTTCATCTTGTGTTATCTTGTGATTACGCTTTCTGTACTCTGTGTTTGTCTTCATTTCATCATGATGACTATGTCTGTATCCTGTTATGCTTACTTCTGAGTACTTATTCCGCTGCAAGTAGTTCTTCGCTAAGGAATTTCCTCACCGGCAAATTCCTCAGTGAAGAATTCATAAAAATCGCCTATTCACCCCCCCTCTAGTCGATATAACACACTTTCAATGCCTAAATCAGACAAAAACCGATTTCTCGCATGAAGCGGAATAAATCTTTAAGGATTTGAAACCTCTCGAACAGCGACCAGCTCTCGCCGCATCATGACAGTCAGTTTTTGGCTTTCTCTACCGAGGTGCTTGTCCAGAAGAACAGTGACACAATCACAGTAATTCTCCCTTTACTACCCTAGCCGATATAGCAGAACGCAGGGTAGCAAGCACAGGAGCCGGGCAACCCAACTATTGACCCAAGACATGATTCGGAGCTGATGCATATAATGCTATAAGTTCGTGGTGCTGCACTATTGAAAGTGTTCGGACTTTCTTGCCGTGTTATGGGGTACACTGGAGCCCCTGGCGAACTGAACGTACCAGAATGTACGGTTGCGATTTGTAATAAATAAACAGTCAAGGAAAAAATAAAGTAATAAGCTGACACTGCAAATTATTTTCCATTGTTATTTTAATAATACGTCAAGGCGTATGTATACAAGTAGTGCAATGAGCAAATAGGGCTATTTGACATGCCCTAACCAAGAGCGAGCTGCGTGTGGGCATGTAAAATAGGTATAGCAATCTTTAGCAGAGACCACCTGGGGATTCCGTTGTACGTCAATGCTCTTGCCTCCTTGGTGTTTCCGTCCCGTGATGGGTCCGATAATCAGGTTATCGAAAGAGCCTCAAGAAGAGAGGGACTTGAAAGAGAGAAAAAGGTGAAGGTATGCGGATCCCGAGGCGGTTGAGCCGCATTGTGGACCGCGGTCTAGCTGTACCTCCGTCTATGCCCATGGTATTTTAAGTGCGTAATTATGTACGCACGGCGCGAATTTCACCGCTTGACTGGGACTAGGACAGAGGACGAATTGCTAGGCGAGCTCTGGACAGGCCGGACGATCCTGTTGCAGAGTACTTCGGACTCGCTTGGCGGTGTCTGGGGGCTTTATTGCCGGATTGAGGGTCTGCCTAAGGAGGCTGCTCTGTACTTCGGCTGCAAGGGCTGCAGTGTGATCCTCCGTACAGAGGGAGCGCTCTGTATTTCCATTGACTATTATAACACCGCGGGGTCCGGGCATCTTGAGCTTGAGGTAGGCACAATGTGGCACCGCGTTGAATCGAGCGAATGCGGTTCGTCCTAGCAGTGCATGATAACCACTGCGGAAGGGGACAATATCAAAGATTAACTCCTCGCTTCGGAAGTTGTCCGGGGATCCGAAGACCACTTACAGTGTGAATGAACCTGTACAACATGCCTCTACACCTGGTATGACACCTTTGAAGGTGGTTTTGGTGGGTTTGATCCTTGAGGGATCGATACCCATTTTGTGCACTGTATTGTGATAAAGCAGGTTCAGGCTGCTGCCACCATCCATGAGGACTCGTGTGAGGTGGAATCCGTCAATGATAGGGTCAAGGACCAGTGTGGCTGAGCCTCCATGAAAAATACTGGTCAGATGGTCCCTGCGATTAAAGGTGATCGGATAGGAAGACCATGGGTTGAACTTTGGGGTGACTAGCTCCATCGCGTAGACGTCCCTTAGTGCGCGCTTCCGCTCCCGCTTGGGAATAAGGGTGGCATATATCATATTTACCATTTTTACTTGTGGAGGAAATTTCTTCTGTCCCCCTATGTTCGGTGGCCGGGGCTCCTCGTCGTCATCACTATGCGACCCCTTTTCCTTGTTTTCGGCATTTAGCTTGCCGGCCTGTTTAAATACCCAACATTCTCTGTTGGTGTGGTTGGCTGGTTTATCGAGGGTGCCGTGGATTTTACATGAGCGATCGAGTATGCGGTCCAGACTGGACGGGCCCGGATTGTTTCTTTTAAATGGCTTTTTCCATTAACCGGACTTGGAGCCACTATATCCGGCATTGATGACCATGTCTTCGGCGTTATCGCCATTATTGTGACACTTGTGTCTGTTGCGTCGTTGCTATCTCTGGCGTATGAAGTGCCAGGATTTCTTGATGTGCTATTGCTATGAGCCAACCAGCTATCCTCCCCCTCAAAAAAGCGGGTCAAGAGTGTCGTGAGGGATGCCATGGATTTCGGCTTCTCTTGGCCGAGGTGTCGGGCGAGCCACTCGTCACGGGTGTTATGCTTAAAGGCCGCTAGGGCTTCAGCATCCGGACAGTCGACAATTTGGTTCTTTTTAGTTAAGAACCGTGTCCAGAATTTCCTGGCTGACTCTCCGGGATATTGGGTTATGTGACTTAAGTCACCAGCGTCCGGTGGTTGCACATAAGTGCCCTGAAATTTGTCAAGGAATGCATCTTCCAGGTTCTCCCAACTACCAATGGAGTTTTCTGGCAGACTATTCAACCAATGCCGAGCTGGTCCCTTGAGTTTTAGTGGGAGGTACTTGATTGCATTTATATCATCACCGCGGGCCATGTGAATGTGTAGAAGGAAATCTTCAATCCATACCGCGGGGTCTGTTGTCCCATCATATGGTTCAATGTTCACGGGTTTAAACCCTTCTAGGAATTCATGCTCCATTACTTCGTCAGCGAAGCATAGGGGGTGTCCGGCGCCTCTATGCCGAGCTACATCGTGACGAAGTTCAGATGAATCTGGTCTGCTGTATTCGGCCTGGACGGATTTGTATTTAGTATATCCGGCGTGGCGGTCATCATCACGCATTGGGGCGCGCCCCCGCGATCCGTAGATCGATCTTGACTGTCCTGCTTTGTTTTCCAATTCGTCTCGCAGGTCATGCGTGTAGCCCCGGGCCTTCATGTTTTTTTGTTTGGCGATGGGGTGCGGGCTGGTGTTCGGGCTGATACGCCGCTTTGTCTCGGCCACGAGGTGGTCGCTCGGCCGCATCCTGCGCTAGTAGTATAGGCTCTAGTGCCTCGTCCTCAAATTGAGGTAACAACCTTTGCCTCGGGTAACTTTTGGTTGGGCGCTCGAGTCCGTATTCCTTGGCCGCCAAGACCTCGGTCCGTTTGTCAGTGAGCAGATCTTGATCAGCTTGAAGCTGCTGCTGTTTTTTCTTCAGGCTCTTTGAAGTGGCTATAAGCCGGTGCTTGAAGCGCTCCTGCTCGATGGGATCCTCAGGCACGGTAAATTCTTCATCGCCGTTGCTCACCTCGTCTTTGGAGAGGGGCATGTAATTGTCATCCTCCGAGTCTTCATCCATTGCCTGTTCATCAGGGCTAGCTTGCTCGTCCTTCCATCCGGCTTGTTCGAAGCTTGGCTGGGCGGGATTGTTTTCTTCTTCAGCATCATCCGGAGTGCTATTGTCTCTTGTGCCGGTATCGCTGTTTCTGCCCTGTCGTGGTTTAGCACGGCGCCGCTGACGTCAGCACTTAGATTGCTTCTCAAGAGGATCACCCTCTGTTGCATCCTTTTGATCCTTGACATTGTTTTCTTTGGGTGTGTCCACCATATATATGTCATATGATGAGGTGGCTGTCCAGCGCCCTGTGGGCGGTGGTTCCTGTTCTTCTCCGGCATCGTCATCCATACCGTCGATGTCTTCGGATTCGAAATCAAGCATGTCGGTTAAGTCATCGACAGTGGCTATTAAGTGGGTGGTGGGTGGGTAACAAATTCCTTTGTCGTCCGCTTCCCACTCAAGCCGGACATAGTTCAGCCAAGAGTCTCCTGCCAAGGAGAGAGATTTTAATGAGTTTAGCACGTCGCCCAAGGGCGAGTGCTAAAATATATCCGCGGAGCTGAACTCCATGATCGGTGCCCAGTTAGATCCGGTGGGCACGGATGCACGCGGTTTGGAGCCTATGGCCAGAAACGAGTCCGAGGGTCCGATGACACAGACCTCATTGGAAGTGAAATCTATGTTCGGCTCTATCGCCGTTGAGTGTGCGGCTTCCGCGGCGGGGTCCATCCTCCCATCCTCGGATGACACGATCTGCACTGGATTTAAAGCCAGGGCAGCTGCAGGTGTGATCTCCTGAACACCGTCTGATGGCAGATCTAGGTCATGCTCATCATGACTGTAGGGTGTATCTTTCATTGGCTTGAATCCGTCAAAGATCAAATCTCCGCGGATGTCGGCAGTGTAGTTCAGGCTTCCAAACCCGACCTGATGGCCAGGGGCGTAGCTATCGATCTGCTCCAGATGGCCAAGCGAGTTGGCCGCAGTGCGAAGCCGCCGAATACGAAGATCTATCCGGGGAGGAAAACCTCACCCTGGACCGCATCATTGCAGATGATTGAAGGAGCCATCAAGCCTTATGGTGACAACATAGTGGAACTCTCAATGAAAGCACCAATGTCGGTGTCAAAACCGGCGAATCTCGGGTAGGGGGTCCCAAACTGTGCGTCTAAGGCTAATGGTAACATGAGGCGGGGGACACGATGTTTACCCAGGTTCGGGCCCTCACTATGGAGGTAATACCCTACTTCCTACTTGATTGATCTTGATGATATGAGTATTATAAGAGTTGATCTACCACGAGATCATAGAGGCTAAACCCTAGAAGCTAGCCTATGATTATGATTGTTGTTGTACTATGGACTAAATCCTCCGGTTTATATAGAGACCGGAGGGGGCTAGGGTTACACAGAGTTGGTTACAGAGAAGGAAATCTACATATCTGAATTGCCAAGCTTGCCTTGCATGCAAAGGAGAGTCCCACCCAGACACGGGACGAAGTCTTCAATCTTGTATCTTCATAGTCCAACAGTCCGGCATAAGCATATTGTCCGGCTATCCGAGGACCCCCTAATCCAGGACTCCCTCAGCCACCACCTCCTTCCTTCTCCTCATTGCCAAAAGAAGGAAAGGGGGGGGGGGGCTAGGGCAGGAGCCCAAGTAGGATCCCTCCTACTTGGGGCGCCCCAAGGCTGCTCCCCTCCCTCTCCCACCTATATATACGTGGGGAGGGGGCGCCTAGAATACACACCAACTATTGTTAGCCGTGTGTGGTGCTCCCCTCCATAGTTTACGCCTCCGGTCATATTCTCGTAGTGCTTAGGTGAAGCCCTGCACGGATCACTTCACCATCACCATCACCACGCTGCTGTGCTGACAGAACTCATCTACTTCCTCGATACTCTGCTGGATCAAGAGTTCGAGGGACGTCATCGAGCTTAACGTGTGCAGAACTCGGAGGTGTCGTACATTCAGTGCTTGATTGGTCAGAACAAGAAAAAGTTTGACTAAATCAACCGCGTTGTCAAACACTTCCGCTTTCGGTCTACGAGGGTACGTAGACACACTCTCCCCCTCTTGTTGCTATGCATCTCCTAGATAGATCTTGTGTGAGCGTTGGAATTTTTTTGAAATTGCATGCTACATCTCCAAACAGTGGCATCCGAGCCAGGTTTATGCGTAGATGATATGCACGAGTATAACACAAAGAGTTGTGGGAGGTGATCGTCATACTGCTTACTGAGGGAGTCCTGGATTAGGGGGTCTCGGACAACCGGATTATATGCTTATGCCGGATTGTTGGACTATGAAGATACAAGATTGAAGACTTCGTCCCGTGTCCCGATGGGACTCTCCTTTGCATGGAAGGCAAGCTTGGAAATTCGGATATGTAGATTCCTATCTATGTAAGCATAGCCCCCTCCGGTGTCTATATAAACCGGAGGATTTAGTCCGTAGGACAACAACAATCATAATCATAGGCTAGCTTCTAGGGTTAGCCTCTACGATCTCGTGGTAGATCAACTCTTGTAATACTCATATCATCAAGATCAATCAAGCAGGAAGTAGGGTATTACCTCCGTAGAGAGGGCCCAAACCTGGGTAAACATTGTGTCCCCCGCCTCCTATTACCATTAGCCTTAGACGCACAGTTCGGGACCCCCTACCCAAGATCTGCTGGTTTTGACACTGACACTGGTGCTTTCATTGACAGTTCCACTGTGACGTCAAAAAAAGGTTTGATGGCTCGCCTTGTTATCGAGGACAAGATCACCTCTGGGGGGGCCCTGGCTTTAGGCCAAACCCTCCGACTAGGCGGCTTCATCATGACCGCCCGTTCGGTCGCCGTGCCGACGATGACTTCTCGGGTCATGAAAAACAACCTCCACGTCAGCTTGGAATACACCGAGCAGATGGATCCAATGAACTCTCGTCCTTGAACGAGCCTTGGATCGCATCGCCGCCTTGGGAGTCGCTACGGACTATGATCGGATTGGGCTTAAACCTGATCAAAGAGAGATTAACTCTCCGCCGGTCACTCATCAGATAGCGGTGGTGGAGGAGCAATGCATATTTTGAGGACGAACTCTGTCCGGATTCCCGAGCTCTCTGAGCCGGATACCTATTTGCGGGAGGACATGACCCAAACTCCGAACTTAGAATCGGACAACGGGTCAGAAAAATTGGGCAACATCCCAGAACCCGAACTGCCAAGTTCAGAAATTCCTTCGCCCCTGGGTCTCAGATCGGGTCAGGGTTCGGACTTAAATCCGCCCACCCACCCAGATACAAGCGACCTTTCCCACATTAGACAACAATCCCAAGAGACAGTACATCACTTTTGGGCCAGATTCCTCCTTGTAATGAGCAAGGTCACACTACTAGGAAAAGTTCTACTAATGGCGCACCTAATTTGGCCATTAATGGCGCATTAGTGGTGTACCATTAGTGCCACGCCATTAGTATATTTTACTAATGGCGCACCACTGGTGCGCCATTAGTATCTGGTATACTAATGGCGGACCTCAGATGCGCCATTAGTATATACAACAGTGCGCCATTAGTATGCCTCCCAGGGGGCCATGTATACCCAGGTGCTTTGGCATACTAATGGCGCACAACAACAAGATGCGCCATTAGTAACTTCGGCATACTAATGGCGCACTGTTTAATGATGCGCCATTAGTATCCTTTGGCATACTAATGGTGCACTGTGATGTGATGCGCCATTAGTATGAATATTAGGTTTTTTTTATTTTTTTATTTTCTATTTTTTGCACAGGTTACAAAATGTATAATTGGACAAAATATAGACAGCACACATCAACAACAGATTCATCGAATACAATAGAAGATTAGTCTCTGAATACAATTCATCATATTAGTCTCCAAATACAATTCATCATATTAGTCTCTGAATTGAAAAGACCGAACAAAGATAGAACATTATATTACAAGTCTCGAGACGGTGAGTAGCGAGTTTGTCTTCACATTACAAGTCGATATCGATCATCTAAACTACCATCACATAGAAGAGAGCTGCGGTCATCACGATGAGCATCATCGCGATGAAACTCGTCTTCATCCGGTTCCTCCAACGCTCCCTCCCCTCTCCCGCTAGATAGCGGGCGTATCTAGATCCGGCCTCGGCCCTAGTGGTGTACCCTTTGTAACTGTTACCGCTGAATCGGTGAACCTCTCTCCGACACTCCTCCCAGTCGTCGTAGACTCCGGGAACCTTACCCTTGTACATGACATACGACGGCATAGCTATGCACTAGCCAAACGAAACGTTAGTACCAATTCACAGACAATACATAAGCAATATATAAGTATGCAATAGAACGATCGGAAGAGAAAAGCAAGACATTAATAGCATCGATTACATCTAAGTTGAACGACTCTCGAAACCAAAGAGACATACTACAAGTTCATTAAAGTTTAATTACAACATGAGCCAATCGATGTTTCAGAACTAGACACAGCATCACTGCTTTCGACTCGGCTCAAGGGACCGGAGCGTGGATGAAGCCGCCGTCTATCGTGGGAGTCATGAAATAACGGGCGTTGTCAGCCTGCATTTGTAGCATTGTGTCGATGTCATTGTTGGACGGTTGATTTCTGACGTAGAACTGCCCCAAGGTACGAAGGACATCTTGATGGATGATTTCCGCAAACTCCGACTGGATGCGAAAGAATTCTTGTCTGATGTCCGCGTCCTGGATTGCCGACACGCTCGCGGCCCAATCTTTGAGTTTACTCGGTAGCAGAAGTTGATGATGGTCCCGTACGATCACCCGCATGTGATGGATGGCGTAGTAGGCACCCTTCTGACCGCCAGGCGGCTGCTTGACGCAGCAGAACATCGTATTGTGGGAGAACACGTGCTTGCCGTACTTACGAATAGGCCTGGTGAAGGTGCCTCCAAATTTGGCGTAGCCGGGGAGAACATCATCAAGAACCTTCTTGACATTTGTGTAGTCTACGTTCGACTAACGGTCCGGGTCGAAATACGTGGCCATGGAATATTTGGGGCTTAGGAGGATGAGCGTGCAATGTGTGTCACTGCAGAAAACACGGAATGTTAGAAGAAAAACGATCGAAATCTAAGAATTCATATGTTACGGGCCGGTTGAGGGGAGGACTCACTCGGGAAAGTAAGGCACGAGGAAGTTATCCTTATCTTGGTTTGCCAGAATGACGCCTTCGAGGTAAGAACTCGCGACTTGCCGGTCCCCAGCGCTGCCCAAGATCTTGGCACGCATGTAGAAGGGGTCGACTATCACGATATCCGGGGTCTTGTCGCGAATGATCCGCATCTCCATACTCAGCGAAAATAGCCGAACGAAGGTGTAGTGCAGCGGATGAAGGTTCAACATAGCGTGGATGTCATCAAAATGCAGGACGATCATACGCCCGATGGAGTTATCCACAAAGCCCTTGCCCTCTGGCACCTTGGCCGCGAAAATCGGGTATGCCACATCCTTCTCTCTGAGACGCCGCTTCTCCAAAGAAAGAACACTGTCATGCAGACTCCGCATAGCACCGGTTGCAGCATTGAGCATATCTATCGGTAGCATCGCCCTACCCGCCACATGCACCCTCCTCGAGATATCCTTAGGTGAAGGTGGCCCGTCCTGAGCATGGATCATACTCGGTGCCGGCTAGCTCGCACCCTTGTTAGTCTTTCTTTTGCGTGCCTTCTTCTTCTCCTGTAATGGGACCGAGTTCTGCTCACAGACCGCCTTCTTGAGTGTGTTGGGGCTGATAATATTTCGCACCTCGCCTATCTGAGGCTCGGTGAAGTCGGCAGCTGGAGGCGTCTCCTGAGAGCTGAACGGCAGACAACGCCTGTTGCAACTTGGCTTCTCCGCGGTACTAGCTAGATCGCGCACGTCTTTTGTTGGGTTGGGTGCTTGAGAAGGAGGCCCCATGAAGTCGCCATCGTACCCATGTTCGGCAAAGTACTGATCGACGTTGCCAAATGTATCGTCGTCGTCGTCGTTCTGATCCTGTGCCATATGCATGTTTGGATCCAGTGGCATAGGGATGTCCGGCACCGTTGCGGCGGTCTTGCCATGGGGCCGACTTGGCGCCGACACGACTGGCAGTGTTGTCTTTGGGGTGGTGTCACCCGCCCCCAAACGAATCTGGCTCTTCGGCCAAAGCAGGGGCTAGCTCAGGAAGGTGCTGAGGGTCATCACATCATCATCGTCGGCCCCGACGGGTCGAATCGGAGGTAACAACTCGTCGCAGCCTGGCAGCACCCGAACCAGTTCAACCCTAAACAAGTTGGGTGGCATCTGGGTACCGTGGAACAAGGGGTTGCCCGGTTGAATGATTTTGCCCTTGGCGACATCGACCAACTCGTTGTTCACGAAGTGCAGGAGAGTGCACGGAACGTCGGCGGCGCCCTGCGAAAACATGTAGGGCGTCAGGGATGCCCAGTTAAAGGCAAGGAGATGAAGTCCTCGGCCGAGAGAGGCTTAATTAGTTACCGTGATGATGGCGTCGAGCTCGGCTAATGTCGAGGCACCGCCAACAGCGGGCGTGCAGTTGACGGAGGGGCCGCTTGCTGCAGAGGTGCCGGCCGGCGTACACCCGGGTGCATTAAGCTCCCGTGCCGGCATCGGAGACACCAATGCCGCCTCCGCCGGAGACACCAATGGCCCCGCCATCGCATTCTGCGAGTTGCTGGCCGTGAAGCTAGGAATCGGGGGCGGCCCCTGTTGGCCGCCCGCAATCCACGCACTCAACCCCTCGATCAAGGTAGGCACAATGGCGGTGATTGTCGCTCCGAGTTGTTGTTGCACTTGCTCTTGGACAATCTCCGGAATCTGCGCCACCTGTGCCTTGAGTTCTTGAACCTCGCGTGCCTGGCTTTCCGAGCTGGTCTTTTTCTCCTTTCGCCCACCATTGTTATAGTATGACGACCATTTTGTCGACAAGCCTTTGCCGGCCACACGACCAGCTGACGTCGGCTTACTGAGCTTATCCTTGTTCTTCATTACATTCAACGCCCTATTTAGAGTGGTGTCCCAAGGGTTGCTCTTAGTCGACCCCGCGCTACTGCTTTCAGTCGCCTACGGAAGGAATGTGAACCATTTAGAAATTTGGCTTCATTAATTAGAATGCAACCATATGGAGCTAATTACGCGGGGGTGTATTCCTTACCAGAACAAGCTCAAGCGCCCTGGTCTTCGGATCTGTGGTAAGCTCCTTTGTTTCTGGGTCCTTCTTGTACCGGGCCCTAACAAAGTTCCTGGTCTGCTTGTCACCATATTTATCGAAGAGGGGCGGTAGGCCTTGCTCGGCACGGTCCGCCTCCTCCTTGGCCCATATAGGCTCCGCCACTCTGTAACCGCCGGGACCGAGTGTGTGTTCCCCTAAGTTCAGCTCCCGCATTTCTTTCCCCCACTGACTTGATTGGGAGTTTGCGGTGCTCGAGCAATTGATCTTGAAGTCGTTGTAGTCATCTTCGATGATCGAAGGATTTTTCTCCTTGATCTCCTCATAACTCTCACCTTTCTCGATCATTCTCTTGACGTTGCTTTTCCAAGTAGACAGGGCCTTGCTCATCTTCGTGAGGGCAGCATTGTTCACTTTATTCCCTTTGAGGCTTGTGTTTTCAAATTCAGCGGGGAACTTGTATCGTTCGTGCAACTTCGTGAAGAGGAGGTTGCGCAAATTCCCTCGGTCAGGATGCCTCAGGTTCTCGGTGTTGATCGAGACGGTGCTCCAGAGAATGCACCCGAGCTGAAGCGAGTACCCCTTGACTATTCGTTGGGGCGCTGTTGGATTCCCGTTAGAGTCCACTTCAGTAACTTCCTCCTTGAGGGTGCGGAGCATGGTCGAGCGCCGGTCCTTCCGTTGCCTCTTCGGTTGGCTGCCATCTGTGCGTGCGCCGCCATCATCAGTGGTGGCATCCTCGGCGGCACCATCAGTGGTGGCATCAGTGGGGTCATCCTCGGCGGTACCATCAGTGGTCTCAGGATCGGTGGGGAAGGCGGCGTCCTCATACAAGTGAGGTTGTTCCTCCATCTCCTGGGACAGCTCCCAGAATGCTTTGCCGCCCGAACCCCCGGCCTCATCGTTTTCGGCCATGTTTCTCTCTAAATAGGAACAAAGTTTGGTCAAAAAGTTGGTTATTGTCAAGGAACAAGATCATGGTCTCATCATTTAGGGTTTGTCGACACCGAGGCATCCTAAAAGCTAAGCTTTTATCATTGAGGGTTTTTCGACGTCGAGGCACCCTAAAAGCCTAAGCTTTCATCATTAGTCACAAGTACCCCGGCCCATGCATTAGTCACAAGTACCCCATATGTCCTATTTTTAGCAAAGTCATGCTAAAATTCACGGAAAATTTCAGCATGACCTTTGCTGAAAATAGGACATATGGAGTACCCGAATTTGCTGGAACGGAAGTTAATCGACATTCCAGCAAACTCAAGGGCCTCTCGGGTGGACAAGGCAAAAAAGGCCTCCATCACAACATGGAAAATACATTGGCATGTGAAGAGGTGAAACAATATATGCATCTCCAAGTAGTATCATTCAACATTTTGGACAAACCACTACAAGCAATACTGGATCAGGTACAAGAAGAATGTGAGAAAATGCAGACAAATACTAACAGATTGAGGTGTTTAACTTGTGGTGCTCTCTGTGCTATTAACATTTCAAGTCAAAACCTTTTCTGGTTAGTAAGTGTTTCTTGAGCATATGTATGTAGTAAGTGTTTCTGCTCTCAGTGTTTCAGAACACATATTTTAGCTACCTAGTACTAGTGCTATTACCCAGCAGTTAATTAGCTTTTGCTTTTGCTTTTCAGTGCCAAATTCTAGCTAGTACCAGCAAATTAACATCTAGCAGCAATCATTTTCAAATATATATACACTAGACATTTTAATATTAACCTAAGGAAAAATGAATAGTTAGGTTAATTACCCACTGTTAGTTATTCAGTCTGATGCTTTGTTCTATACTTTGATGCAAATTAGTATATAGAAGAAGCTATTTACTAGCAGTACCATATACAAAAGACATTCAGTCTGATGCTATTTACTAGCAGTACTAGTAGTTTTTTTCTTCTTCAATAACTGTATTGTCCATCAGACTGTATTGGCCATATATAAAAGACATTCAGTCTGATGCTATTTACTAGCAGTAGTAGCAGTTTTTTTCTTCTTCATTAACTATACTAGCAGTTTTTCTTCTTCTTCATTAACTGTATTAGCTATTTACTAGCAGTACTAGCACTTGGATCATATGCTAACGCTACATTGATACATCATCATGCTGGGTAATATTAAACCCAAGCAACTTTATAATCAACCCAAGATACATCAACTACTGCACTGTCCTGCCTAATAAAAACAGTCATGCCAGCATATAGTATATAAATCTGAATTTGTGTTTACAAGAAGAGTGCCCATTGCAATGTAAACCTGAGAACACAACTCACCTGAAGTGCAGGATATAGCAGACACCTTCTTCAGTCAAGTGCAGTAAAAGACCGTTTGCAGAACCTGTTTAGTCAGAGTTGAACATTAGAATCCATACTATGCTCTACTATGCTTGTAAAGGAACACCTGCTAGCTAGCTGCTGTCGAGTTTCCAGCATTCATCGTCAGTGAAAAAAAATGAAGAAGAAAAAAGGCATGCATGCACTGGCTTGCCAAAACAGAGCACTTTAGTCCTCTGTTTTTGCTAACTGCTACACATACCCCCAAGTGAACCACCACAACATCTAAAAGCTAACAATTGTTTTTGCTTATATAATCAGACTTTTTGTGCTAAAAAAACCATAGAACAACTGCTCCAAATTTCTAAATAAACTGCCATTTCATTTTATTCAATAATGAACTATACTCTTTATGGGGTTTTTAGTTAAATGCAGAAAATCCAGATGGCATCACTGAGACACTGATGGCATCACACTCAGTCATTTGAACCGAACTAGAATGACTTGAAAGATTACCATAAAATGGAAGCAGAAAAACAAACAACATAAGGGGTGGACAAAGTTCACTGAGATTCCCTAGTATAAGCTTCCTGCAGTCTAGGGGTATTCGGCAACTATCACTTTGCTAATCCACCTGGTGAAGGGGGAAACTATCACTTTGCTAATCCACTGGAATTTTGCAAAACTCGTACGCACATACTACGATATTAATGCGCTTGCTAATCCGGTGGAACTTCACAAGTCCGAGAAACTGTCAGATCAGAGTAGTCTCTGAACCTGCAAACGGAGCATTCAATCTACTTCTCAACCCACTGGAATTTTTTTGCAAGGTTTGTCGTCTGCACTAATCCTCCACTGCATTGCTGCCCTACCACTAAGAAATAGCGATTTCCCCACCAATCCAGCTATGAACGAGCACCATTTGTACTAATCGACGAACACAAATTTTGTACTAATACCAGACAAGGAAATTCCTCTCCTCTCTGCAGCTATATATCCATCTACTACAGGAACGAGCACTAATTGACGGGCAGAGATTGGATGGATGCGTAACCTGGTCGCAACCCGCGCCGGCGGCTCCCCGCCGTCCGGGGTAATTGCAGATGGCCGGAGTTGTGATAGCGGCCTCCTCTTCGAGACGCGCGGCGACACCCATATCTCCTCGGCCTCTCCCGCCGCGCGTGGCCGTCAGCGCGCAACAACCTACTCGGCAGCGGAGGCGGCCGAGTAGATAGGTTTGGGGCGGCGTCGAGGCGTCGAGGCGGCGTCGGGGCGTCGAGGCGGCGTCGGGGCGTCGAGGCGGCGTCGGGGCAGCGTCGAGGCGGCGGGGCAGCGGCGTCGGGAGAGGAGAGGGGAAGGGGATCGAGGGCGAGGGCGAGGGGGAGAGAGGGGATAGGTTTGGGCCGGGGAGGAAATATGGATGGGGGCGGCACAATACTAATGGCGCACCACCCCTCGGTGCGCCATAAGTACATCCATACTAATGGCTCACCTCACCCTGGTGCGCCATTAGTATTTTTTTTTGATTTCTGCTCGAGCCAACAGGTTATCTTCCACCTGACCTGATCCACATCAAGTTCCCTCTACCAGCTCGACTGGTCAGCAGCCAGTTCTCACACCAGGAGGTCCTGGGTTCGATTCCCAGGCTCCACAATTTTTTTATGCATTTAAAATGTTGTTTGATACTTATTTGTGTTTAAATATGTTCAAACTTGTTTAAATCATAACAGTAATATATTTTTATAAGACAGTAATAATTTTTTAAAAAATATCATCAAACAGTAATGCCGGGGGAGCGGGGGAGGGTGCGGGGGGTCGGCGGCGGCGGTTGAGTAGGGGAGGGGTGTGCGGGGGGTCGGCGGCGGCGGTTGAGTAGGGGAATCGAGGGTGCGGGGGGTCGGCGGCAGCGGCCGGTGGATCGGGGGATGCTCGGCGGCGAGGGGGACCGGATCTGGCGAGGTGGGATAGCGATCGAGATGGAGGGGGATCGAGATCGAGTGTCCATGAAATTTAAAAATATTCATGATAGTTCAAAAAGTGCCCTTGAAATACAATCGAGAAATGAAGGCTACGATTTAAATACAATCGATCTTAGCTAGCTATCTGTTCACAATCTTCTTGCCCTTCTTTTTCGCAAATGGAGTTCTTCTGTGGAACGGACGTCCTTTAGGTAGGGTGGTCCTGCTTCTTCTTGTGGTGTATGCTGCTACTTCATCATCGTCGTCATGCTCGATCCTCGGGTCGCCGTACTTGTCGAAGTCTTGCTCATTGGCTACTCCATCCATTCCAATGATCTTCCTTTTCCCTCTCCTCACGACAACACGACTGGGCTTTGACGGTCGGTAATGAAGAAGCGTTGGTCAACTTGGGAAGCCAGTACCCATGGCTCATTTTTCGTGGTGACGTTTGCGCCCGCGGTCTTGGATTTGGCTTCGGGTATAACCATGGTGGTGAAATACCGGTCTTCTTTTAGGACGCTCTTCGCCCATCTCACACGGAACATCGGGACCTTCTCTCCAGCGTAGCTCAGCTCCCAGATCTCCTCGATCCTTCCGTAGTATCTGTCCTTGTCATTACCGGTGTAGGATTCCATCATTACCCCGGAGTTCTGATAACCATCGCTCTTCATGTCCTTGGCCTCGGTGTAGAATGTGTAGCCGTTGATATCGTACACCTCATAGGTCATCAGGTTGTGCTCGGCGCCCTGTGACAAGGCGAATATGAGTTGTTCTTTCGCGGAAGAATCCTAATGTAAAGGGTACGACAGAAGCTTCTGCTTGAACCAACGCGTGAAACATGAGTTGTGCTCTTTGATTATATCTCTGTCCGTCCTCTGTTGGCCTTGGTCATTGTACGTCTTCTTAATAAAGGTTTTGTGCTCTACCACCCAAGGATCGACCATGTCTATGTGTTGAAGCGCGACTAGGTTTGCTCTTTCAAAGTCGGCGAGTCGACCCTCTAAGTCGACATGCATTTCGCGGCGACCATCACGATGACCCCATCCAGCGAGCCTGCCGAGGTGCCTGTTGACGGGCAGACCAACAGGGTTCTCGATGCCTAGATAATTCGTGCAGTAGGAGATGCACTCTTCGGTCAGAAAGCCCCTGGCTATACTTCCCTCTGGACGTGACATGTTGCGAACGTATCCTTTGATGACACCATTCATCCTTTCGAACGGCATCATGCCGTGCAGGAACGTCGGCCCGAGTTGGATGAT
Organism: Triticum dicoccoides; assembly: GCF_002162155.2. Classification (NCBI taxonomy): domain Eukaryota; kingdom Viridiplantae; phylum Streptophyta; class Magnoliopsida; order Poales; family Poaceae; genus Triticum; species Triticum dicoccoides. The sequence goes on along the minus strand of NC_041387.1, from coordinate 86,781,953 downwards.
ATCCTCCACTATATGGACCAGCAGATGCACCATAACATCGAAGAATGCGGGCGGGAAGTACATCTCAAGCTCGCATAGTATCACCACGATCTCTTCCTGTAGCCTTCTGAGTTGCCTCACGCCAATCGACTTCCGAGAGATGACGTCGAAAAAGTTGCATAGGCCAAATAGCATTTCACGGACGTGCGCGTCCATGATCCCACGGATTGCAACTGGAAGTATCTGCGTCATCAGCACGTGACAGTCGTGAGACTTCATCCCACTGAACTTCTGCTTCGCTGGGTCTAGGTATCTGCTTATCTTCCCCGCGTAACCGTAAGGAAGTTTTACTCCTAGGAGGCAGGTGAAAAATTGCTTGATCTCCTCCTGACTTAGAGTGAAGCACGCGGGAGGGTAGTCATTTCCGGTCTTCTTGGCCTTTTTGCCTTTGCAACGACTTACTGTGTCCTGCTTCGCCTCATCATCATCATCATCATCATCATCATCATCATCATCATCATCATCATCATCATCATCATTAGCGTGAAGCTCCTGCCTGATGCCCATTGATTTCAAGTCTGCCATTGCTTTCGGCCCATCTTTGGTCCTCTCTGGCATGTTGAGCAGGGTACCAAGCAGACTCTTGCACACATTCTTCGTGATATGCATCACATCAAGGCTGTGAGGCACACGGTGGATCTTCCAGTACGGCAAGTCCCAGAAGACAGACCTCGTTTTCCATACCTTCAGCAGCGGCTCTGGCGCCTTTCGCTTCTTTCCCGGCTCTGGCGCCTTTTGCTTCTTTCCCGGCGGTGGGCAGTCTTTCCAATTTTTCAACAGCTTGTCTATTTCCTCGCCGCTCCTCGTACACGGGCATTTTCGGGGTTCGGTTTCACCATCGAACAGATCCTTGCGTTTCCTCCACGGGTCATCGTCGCGAAGCCACCTTCGATGTCCCATGAACACGGTTTTCGAAGACCCGGGATCTCTATCTAGCTGGCGATACGTTGTGTCATCCATGCACCTTACGCATCCAAAAAATCCGTGGACTACCTGCCCCGCGAGATATCCGTAACCGAGATAGTCGTGCACCGTCGTAAGTGCGGCTCTCATAGGGAAATATTCTTTCTCTGCGGCGTTCCACGTATTAGCTGGCGTTTTCCACAGCGTGTCAAGCTCCTCTTTAAGCAGCCCCAGATACAAATTGATGTTGTTCCCTGGTTGTTTCGGTCCTTCAATTAGCATACTCATGTGAATGTACTTCCTCTTCATGCACAACCAGGGGGGAAGGTTGTACATCCACACAAACACAGGCCAGGTGCTATGTGTGCTTCTCTGGCTGCCAAACAGATTGACTCCATCGGTGCTCGCGCCCAGCACGATGTTCCTTGGATCGTTCCCAAATTCTAGGTCTTCGAAGTTCAACGCTTGCCACTGGCTCACATCCTTAGGGTGACTCGGCATCTTGTCTTTTTATCTATCCCCGGATCATTTGCGTCATCTTCTCGCTTCTTCTCCTCCCTATCCGTGTGCCAACGCAGGAGCTTTGCTACCTTAGGGTCCACGAAATACCGCTGCAGACGAGGAGTGATCGCAAAGTACCACACCACTTTTCGAGGATCTTTCTTCCTCTTCTTGTATCGAGTGGCCGCACACCGTACATATGGTAGACTCTGCGTGCTCGTCCCGATAAATGATGCAATTGTTCATGCACACATGGTATTTCACGTGCGGTAAATCCAGAGGACACACGATTTTCTTCGCCTCCTCCAAACTGGTCGGGCACTTGTTCCCCTTGGGAAGATGTTCGTGCCAGAATGACATGTTCTCGTCGAAGCATGCGTCGGTCATTTTGTGTTTTACCTTCATCTCCAGAGCCATGAGCGTTACTTTCAGGCGGGTATCCTCGGGCCTGCATCCTTCATACAATGGAGTAACCGCGTCTAACTCAAGTTGATCCATCTTGGCTTTCTCTCGGGCGGCAGCTCTTGCGTTATCCGTCTGCTTGAGAAGAAGCTCTTGAATATGAGGGTCCTGCACCCAGCCCATCGATGGTCCAGCATCGTCTACTCCGCTGACATCATCATCTTCATGATCATGCCCATCGTCTGCTCCGGCATCTTCCTCATCATCATGTCCTGCATCTTCTACATGAGGACTGTGTACAGCATCACCGTCGTGATCATCTCCTAGGGATTCTTCGTCTTCTCGCCCGCCCGAGCCGCAGTGGTTGTCTTGCTGCCCTTCCTCATTTCTTGCCCGGCCCCCATGGACGACTTCGTAGTCATCTTCATCACCTTGCCACCGATAGCCATCCATGAAACCACGCAAGAGCAGGTGGTCCCGCACCTGCCCGGAATCCGGGTCCGCAATAAGGCTCTTCAGCTTGCATCTTCGACACGGACATCTTATCTCCGTCTCGTTCTTTTGAAGCATCTCGGCCTTCGTGGACCTCAAAAACCTATTCACGATGCCTTCGGTCATCGTGCGGACCATGGTCGCCTGCGGGGTAGAGCAAAACGATATTTTAGAACCAAGAAATTTTTTGGCATGACTTTCCCTAAAAATAGGACCAAAAAGAATGCTTAATGCCAAAATTCTCGCCGAAACGGAAATGAATCAACATTCCGGCAAAATATCGGCAACTATCGCATTTCAAATACCGGTACACCTCCAAACACAAACACATATGCAACACCACAAACATATGCAACACCACGAGCATACATAGATCTAGCTAGGCCATAAAAAGTGCATGTGCACATTGTTGTAGGGAGAACAACATAAATATAGCTTCCCCCCTTACTGACCTATCAAAACAAGGTAATTTAACCACTTAATTTGAATGAATCTATGGTGGAAATGAGGTGAAAAAGAGGAGGCACCCGAGATAAGGAGGAGGTGGAGAGAATGAAGTGGGGAGAAAGTGAGTGTGGGTAGGAGAGGCTGTCCAAAATATCTTGTTGCTGCCCACTTACTAATGGCGGACCAACTCTAGATGCGCCATTAGTAATCCAGGTTACTAATGGCGCACCTTCTGGTGGTGCGGCATTAGTAGTTTTGCAAAAAAAACATACTAATGGCGCACTGTTCCGCAGTGCGCCATTACTAGTTTAAACTAGTAATGGCGCACGGTGGAACAGTGCGCCATTAGTAGTTTTGCAAAAAAAGGAATAAAAATATAATAAAAAAAACAACATTAGTGGTGCACTTTCCGACAGGTGTGCCATTACTAGTTACAACTAGTAATGGCGCACTGAGTCCAGATGCGCCATTAGTATGTTTGGACAGGCGCACTAGTTCAAAAAAAATTGATACTAATGGCGCACCTTGGGCCAGGTGCGCCATTAGTAGTTTCAACTCTAATGGCGTATCAGAAGGTGGTGCGCCATTAGTATATACTAATGGCGCACCGCTTGTCTGGTGCACCATTAGTGTCAATCCCATCTATAGCCCTTTTTCTAGTAGTGTCAAGGATTGTCGCGAGGAAGATGCAATCTCATTCTGTTGCAAAAATTGCACAAACAAGGGAATCCTCAATGCCATAAGTCGCCGTGATATATCACACTTTGTTAACTTGGTGGCCATAGTACAAAAGTACTATGCGATGGAAAGCGCCTGGAAAACCCAGGCAAAATTCTGGGATCCTCCGACTCTCACTAAACCCATCGTCCGAACTAAAAGGGTGCATTCTCGCAAGTCACCCGATCCAACTACAAAGAAACCAAAGCCCACTACAGGGCGTGGAACTGTATTGGAGGGATGGCTCAGTGGGCCATGCAAAATTCACACCACACCGGATACCATACCAACACACAGCCTTAGAGCATGTTGGATACTTCGGCAAGTGGCAAAGAGCGGCGAGGATCTCCTCATTAACAATACCACAGAGCATCATCCCGCAGAAAACAACAATACAGTGTTGACAGTCTTCGAGACTTTCCCTCAAATAACAGGCAAAAGAGAGCACTCCGCAGCCTCACTGAAGTCTGCCACGTTGCAGCAATAAATCCATGGAATGACACGGCCATAACCTTCAATGCTAGTGACGAACTTCAATTCTGAACAGTCCGAGCACTAGCCGCTTTGGTCCTTAGTCCAATTGTGGACGGCTTCTGGCTTACTAAAGTGCTCATGGACGGTGGCAGCGGATTAAACCTCATCTACGAGGAAACTCTCAAGAAATAGACAAGAGGTGCATCGAGCAAAGCAGCACGACCTTCAGAGGAATTATCCCTAGTCGGGAGGCACGATGTGCGGGAAAAATCACACTCGATGTGGTATTCGGCACGCCAGAGAATTACAGGTCCGAAGAGATAACATTCCAAGTGGCCCCGTTCAGTAGCGGATACCACACCCTTTTAGGGCGGGACGCATTCGCGAGCTTCCAAGCTATACCCCATTACGGGTACATGGAGCTCAAGATGCCCGGGCCCAACGGAATCATCACTCTAGCCACTGATCCGGACGTAGCACTCCGCGTCGAAAATAAAACCGCCGCCCTGGCCCTTGAGGCATTATCCGAAGCCCTCGCGGCCAAAGAACTAACTGCGCTGCACTCCACAGTGGACAGGGACGACATGGTACTCGACAAACGATCCAAGTCCACCTCTTTCAAACCAGCGGACGAAATAGTCAAATTCCAAGTCCACTCAACGGACTCTACAAAAACAGCATTCGTCGGGGCACAGCTGAACCCACAATAGACGCCGCACTACGGGCGTTCTTCCACGAGAATTGGGACATCTTCGCCTGGCACCCTTCAGACATGCCAGGGATCCCACGCAGGCTGGCCGAGCATAGCCTAAACATATTGAAGGGATACAAGCCGGTCAAGCAGACTCTACGGCGCTGCTCAGAACCTAAACGACAAGCCATGTGAGAGGATCTAGCCAAGTTACTCGAAGCCAGATTCATTAGAAAAATAAAACATCCGGACTGGCTAGCAAACCTGGTGATGGTACCAAATAAGGACAAATCCTGGCGCCTATGTGTCGATTTCAAGGACCTCAATAAGGCTTGCCCCAAGGATCCCTTCCCTCTCCCCCGCATCAATCAAATCATCGACGCTACCACAGGACACGACTCATTGTGCTTACTCGACGCATACTCAGGATACCATCAAATCAAGATGGCGGAGTCCGATCAAGCCGCAACAGCATTCATCACCCCATATGGCCTTTTCTGTTTCAACACCATGCCTTTCGGGCTCAAAAACGCCGGTGCAACCTACCAACGCATGATTCAGACATGCCTGGAAAAACAAATCGGCAAAATAGTTGAGGCATACATAGACGACGTGGTCATCAAGACCAGACACGTCGAATCTTTAATAGATGACCTGAGGCTTACGTTCGCAATCTCCGAACATATGACATCAAGCTCAATCCGGAAAAATGCATTTTCGGCGTCGATACGTCTCCAACGTATCTATAATTTTTGATTGTTCCATGCTATTATATTACCCCTTTTGGATGTTTATGGGCTTTATTCTACACATTTATATCATTTTTGGGACTAACCTACTAACCGGAGGCCCAGCCCATATTGCTGTTTTTTTGCCTATTTCAGTATTTCGAAGAAAAGGAATATCAAACGGAGTCCAAACGGAATGAAACATTTGGGAGCGTTATTTTTGGAACAAATCTGATCCGGAGAGCCTGGAGTGCAAGTCAAGAAAGCTCCGAGGGCCCCACGAGATAGGAGGGCGCCCCCCCCCCCTATAGGGTGTGCCCCCATGTCTCGTGGGCCCCTCGGGCATCCACCGACGTACTTCTTCCTCCTATATATGTCCACGGACCCCGAAAACATCCAGGAGCACCACGAAACACAATTTCCATCGCCGTAACCTTCTGTATCCGCGAGATCCCATCTCGGAGCCTTCACCAGCACTCTGCCGGCGGGGGAATCGAGCACGGAGGGCTTGTACATCAACACCAATGCCTCTCCGATGAGTTGTGAGTAGTTTACCACAGACCTACGGGTCCATAGTTATTAGCTAGATGGATTCTTCTCTCTTTTTGGATCTCAATACAATGTTCTCCCCCTCTCTTGTGGAGATCTATTCGATGTAATCTCTTTTTGTGGTGTGTTTGTCGAGATCCGATGAATTGTGGGTTTATGATCAAGTTTATCTATGATTTATATTGGAATCTTCTCTGAATTCTTTTATGTATGATTGAGTTATCTTTACAAGTCTCTTTGAATTATCAGTTTGGTTTGGCCTACTAGATTGATCTTTCTTGCCATGGGAGAAGTGTTTAGCTTTGGGTTCAATCTTGCGATGATCTTACCCAGTGACAGAAAGGGTTGCAAGACACGTATTGTATTGTTGCCATCAAGGATAACAAGATGGGGTTTATATCATATTGCATGAGTTTATCCCTCTACATCATGTCATCTTGCTTAATGCGTTGCTCTGTTCTTATGAACTTAATACTCTAGATGCAGGTAGGAGTCGGTCGATGTGTGGAGTAATAGTAGTAGATGCAGGCAGGAGTCGGTCTACTTGTTATGGACGTGATGCCTATATACATGATCATGCCTAGATAACATCATAATTATTCGCTTTTCTATCAATTGCTCGACAGTAATTTGTTCACCCGCCGTGATACTTATGCTATCTCGAGAGAAGCCTCTAGTGAAACCTATGGCCCCCGGGTCTATCTCTTATCATATTTCCTGTCAATCTACTTTTATTTGCATCTTTATTTTCTGCATCTATATTATAAAATACCAAAAATATATTTATCTTATCATACTATCTCTAAAAGATCTCACTCTCGTAAGTGACCGTGAAGGGATTGACAACCCCTTTATTGTGTTGCTTGCGAGTTCTCAGTTTGTTTGTGTAGGTGCGTGGGACTTTTGAGGAGCCTCCTACTGGATTGATACCTTGGTTGTCAAAACTGAGGGAAATACTTACGCTACACTTTCCTGCATCACCCTCTCCTCTTCGGGGAAAACCAACGCTAGCTCAAGATGTAGCAGGCGTTCCTGCCGGAAAGATCCTGGGCTCCATCGTTTCCAATAGAGGAATTGAAGCATACCAAGCTAAATCTGAGCTTTGTCACAGTTGGGTACCCCAACAGACCTCAAGCAAATCCAGAAATTAACTGGATGTGTGGCTGCCTTATGCCGCTTTATCTCTCGATTGGGAGAAAAGGCACTACCTCTTTATCGCCTTCTTCGATGCACCAAACACTTCGACTGGACGGATGCGACTACGGCCGGACTGGAAGAAATAAAGGCACTTTTGGCTAGCAACCCAATCCCGGCCGCACCGAACATTGGCAAACCCATGCTGTTATATATAGCTGCGACGCATCAAGTTGTAAGCGCAGTGCTCGTCGTCGAACGAGAGGAGGACGGACATAAGTTCACGCTTCAAAAACTGGTATACTACGTATCCACTGTCCTCACACCATGCAAGTCACGGTACCCACATTATCAAAAGATAGCATATGCGGTCTTCATGGCATCCCGGAAACTATGACACTACTTTCAAGAGTGTTCAATCACGGTGGCCTCCGAGGTACCACTCAACGATATAATAAATAACCGCGATGCCACGGGCCGGATTTCTAAGTGGGCCATCTAGCTCCTCCCGTTCGACATTATATATAAACTATGGTGAGCCATTAAATTGCAAGTACTGGCTGACTTCGTCGCCGAGTGGACAGAAGCCGAACTCCCTAAAGAGTACGGCGCATACTCCAATTGGATCATGCACTTTGACGGCTCTAAAATGCTGGACGCTCTGGGAGAGGGTGTGGTCCTGACATCCCCCACTGGAGATACAGTCCAATACGTACTCCAAATACTATATATACACAGTCTCCAACAATGCAGCCGAATACGAGGCTCTGTTGCACGGTCTTCGGATGGCAGTCTCCATGGGGATTCAACGCCTAGAGGTGCGCGGGGACTCAAACCTCGCAATATCTCAAATAAATGGAGACTTTGATGCCAAGGACCCTAAAATGGCGGCTTACCGTAATGCTGTCCTCAAGATGCCAGCTCGGTTCGAGGGGCTTGAATTTCATCATGTGGTCTGAGAAAACAATCAAGCGGGGTGAATCCTCACTCGCATCGGCGCTAAGCGCGACCCCTTCCCACCTAAAATCTTCTTGGAAAGGCTGTTCAAGCCATCCGTGGTGTGGCAAGGGGAGACCAGCAATACTAGTCCGGATCTGACTACAACCCTAGAGCCCAAACACTCTGACATAATCGGAGGCTCTGCCACCAAAATAACACCTTCGGCCCACGTAATCATGGCTGTCATCGCCCCCTGGACCGAACCCTTCTTAGCCTACCTAAATAGGCAAGAACTCCCCTAGGACCAAAATGAGGCATGTTGCATTGTGTGACGCTCTAAAGCCTACAAGGTCCACAAGGGAAAGCTTTATAAGAAAAGCGCTACCGGAGTACTCCAAAGATGTATCTCCGAAGAGGAAGGGCGACAGCTCTTGGCCGAAATTCATGCTGGACTTGGTGGCCACCATGCCGCAGCTCGGGCCCTCGTAAGCAAGGCCTTCCGTACATGATTCTACTGGCTGACAGCCCGAGTAGACGCACAGGACCTTGTTGCGTCGGTTGCAAACTCTTCTCCAACCAAAGCCATATGCCGCCTACCGCACTCCAAACAATCCCCATAACTTGGCCCTTTGCGGTCTGGGGGCTCGATATGGTCGGACCGCTTAAAGGAGGAAGCCATATGAAAAAATACCTGTTGGTCATGGTGGATAAATTCACCAAATGGATAGAGGCCAAACCAGTTAAAACGATCGAATCTGGACGAATGATAGACTTCATATCAGGGGTCGTGCACCATTACGGTGTCCCCCACAACATCATCACCGATAATGGCTCGAACTTCACAGCCTACGAGGTGAAAACTTGGTGTGGCAACATGGGCATTAAGCTCGATTACGCCTCCGTCTATCATCCCCAAATAAACGGTCAAGTGGAACGAGCAAATGGTCTTATTATGAGCGACAGCAAACCCAGACTAGTGCGATCCCTGAAGGAATCAGACATGCACTGGGTCTAGGAGCTCGACTCCGTATTATGGGGACTGTGGACCATGCTAAATGACACTACTGGATACACACCATTCTTCATGGTGTACGGCGCAGAGGCAATATTGCCCTATGATATCATTCATGACTCACCTCGAGTGCGCATGTATGAAGAGAGAGAAACCGAGCTCGATCGGCAGGACAGTTTAGATGCCCTGGAGGAGGAGTGCGATGTCGCAAAAGCCCGTTCTGCCCTCTATCAGCAACATGCTCAAAGGTATCAAAGCAAAGAAGTACGGCCAAAACTTATAACATTGGCGAACTCGTTCTACGCCTACTCGAGAAGAAAAACGACAAGCTCAAGCCCAAGTGGGAGGGTCCCTTCATCGTTGATAAAGTTCTCATCAGAGGAGCGTACCGCCTGTGTGATGCATCAGATAATCGACTCGAGCCAAACCCATGGAACACGGCCAGACTCCGAAGATTCTATGCCTAGCGCCGAACTCTTTGTTCGTCTCCTTCCCTCCGCCTTTTTTTAAGTTCTATCCTCTCTCTTTCTTTCTTTCTATCTTTTTTTGTGGCCCTAAAAAGCTTCATTGTGACTTGACTACACACTCTTGACGCGCTATGCACGCTCACTATACCTGGGGGCTTCTTATACAGAAGCTTAATATAACTACCTTTAGGGCATCATGCCCACTGCATATGTGTCGCTTCTCCATATGTACCTTTTCTTCACCATTATATGCATCAATATGACTTAAGTTTTGGCCAAGTTGGGTTGCCTGGCTCCAGTGTTTATGCCCTACGTTCCCGTTAGTTCGGCTAGGGCATAAGGGGAGCACCTCTGCGATTGTTACTACTGGGTACGCCGGACGTGTACCTCAGACTGGGTGAAGCCGAAAGCTAGCGTTCTTAAGGGAATATTCGGTTGGTGAACTAAAGATGTTTCTTACCTATTACAATACAAACCCCCAGATGTTTTATATACTGCATCTCTGTTTGCAGTTCGGACATGCACATTAATGCATGCGTACCCAGGGAAAGGAACCCTTACCGGAACTATTCTCCCTGGAAGATGTTTCTTACTATCCATGTAATATAACATAGCTAGTTGGGTACTTGTCTGTTCAAGCACTTATGACCCCTACGCCTGGTTTCCATGCGTACCCCGGTTTACATAACTGAGCGGGTATTCGGAAACACTCCGGACTGTCGGGTCCGGAGGCTGAAGCGAAAAGGTCCGCCATGGCAAATGATTTACAATCCGGCTAGGGACAAAATATGTCAATTGAAGTACACGGTCACTTAGACCCACACACTTCTTCTTCTATGCCATCCAACAGGCTGTCTAGCCTACAATCCTATTGGGAATACTTTGCGGCTAACCCTACCTGGTCATATACTAGACTAACGGGAATCTCTTTCCCATCTGACCCTACAGGTTCGACCAGGGCCATGTGATTCGGATCAACCTTGGTGTACCGTGTTTTTACCATGGCCCAGGCTTCCCTCACACCTTGTCGGCAGGCCGATATCTTCCATAATTGGAAGCACCGCCACGCTCCCTTGAGCAGCTATACAAGCTCCCCGATGCTACCTAACAGGGAGTCGGATGGCCACAAGGCCTTGGCAATACCCTGCATCACCCGCCGAACTTGTTCGTGCAGTTGCGAAAGCTCTTGCAGAAGACCGCCTGGCGATCCTAGCATCTCCTCTTCAGGTTGACCAGTCAATATACCTGTAGACATAACTCTGTCAGGCCCGTTTCTTCGCTGAACTATATAAATGTTCGTTTGAGCACATACTAAAAATGCCGCATTGAAGCCTCTTGTTCTCCTTCACGGAGTCCGCAAGCTGGGCCTGCACATCTTTTAATTCAACGCCCAGCCGGGTATTGGCATCCTGGAGATCGTTTTTCTCTCGCCGGACCCATGTAAGTACGTGCTCGCCAGCCTCTAGTTATCGTTGAGCTCGTTGTTCATCCTCTGGTAGGATCACCGGATTCACTCCGGGATTGTCTGCGGAATCTATTGTTAGATCTGCCAACATGCCGAATAACAACTGGTACACATAATTACGAGACAAATAATACCAGATGAGGCCTTCTTGGATTCCTCCACTTCAGCAGTTGCGGCCCTTAGCCGGGCTTTGCACTCCTCCAGCTCTTGAGACAAATGGGTGTTCTTCTCTGTAAGAACCTATTCAATGCAATGATCCTTAAATCAGTTGTGCCAACTGTTTCAAGTCTCAGGGGCTACTGATATATATAATTATCTGATTTTACTTACCCGTATATCTTTTAAATACTGGTCTGTGGCTCTAGCAAGCCCATTTTGAGCAGCTCGGATGTACGCGTCTCCCGAGTTGAAGGCATTGAACACCTCTTCGGAAAAATTAGGGTCGTGGAGTGTGGCCCGCCGACGCCGATGATTCATAGCGCTGTCCACTTTGGAATTTGTAGCGGATATTCTATCCGCATCCTCTGTAGGAGGACCGTCCAGCGTTGTCCCCATGTTAGCCTCCACCCTTGAGGCCGGTTCTAGAGTCCGGCTGGTGGAGGCGTGGTCGGCAGGGTCTCTAGGCACAGTCCGGTGAGTACTCTTTCTGCCAGGGCACAATGGACATTGTTATATTTTAAAGATGATAATCACAGAGTAAGTTTTGAATCATACCTCTTCGATGGCGTCTCGGTCCTGACCGCCTTCCTTTTAAGCCTACCCGGCTTGGGTGCCCCTCGTTGGTGAGTCGTCGTGGGTTCGGCGTAGCGCCCCGATGGCCTTCCCTATAAAGCGCAGTACGTGTGCGGTGGGTAAGGCGTAAAGAGGGGATCCTTTTCGGAAGTTGAGCCTCCTGTTTTACTTACATGTGATGCGCGGAGAAGGCCGGGATAGTCGGCAATGATGGTCACCAAAGCGCCGTCACAGCTTGCCTGGTAAAACATCCTATCAATGAGCTCCACAAATACGTCCGAATCTTCTTCAAGACCGGGGTCGAGGGCCCGATTATGGTCCTTTGGCTGTGGAGGCGGGCTGTGGACCTCCCTCACAGCTTTCCGCAGTTCCTGTGATGGACTAGCAAGGTAAATATTTGCAATGAAAGAATGCGGGAATGAATAGAGTTGAGTAAGATAGCAACTCACCCTGCTAGGGGGTTGTAGATGGAAAATCCATCCCGTGGCTTAATGCGGATGAACTCCTCTTCTTCTCCTTTACAAAAATCGGATAATATTTTCGCCAGAGCGATGGCGGAGTCCAGACCTTTCCGACCGCAGCGGGTGGCATCATCTTCTCCATTGAAGTGCCACATGGGATGCCCCCGATACTAGAGTCGCTGCACCCCCCGCATTATGCATATTGACATAACCTCGATTATTGTCAATCCAGATTTCGCAAGCGTCTTTATCCTACCCATCAATTGGAGGACCTCTCTGCTATCTTCCTCCTTGGGGCTCCAGGGACGCCAGCTTCAACATTTCTTCAATGGGGCATTTGTGAACTCGGGAAGACACATCCAGATAGGGTCAGGAAGGGAGACGTCCTCTATTTAAAACCACTCAGACGGCCAATCTTCGGATGTCTTCTTCGGAGTGCCGTACAGGTATCCGGTCCCGGCGATGTGCCATATCTCAGCTCTGCCCACTTGGTATATTGATCCCTCCTGATTGCGAGGGACGAGGCAGAACAACCTTTTCCATAGCTTGAAATGAGCTTCGCAGCCCAGAAATAGCTCACAAAGGGCGACATATCCTGCGATGTGCAGGATGGAGGCAGGAGTGAAGTTGTGCAGCTGGAGGCCATAATACTCCAGGAGCCCGCGGAGGAACAGATGGATTGGAAATCCGATGCCCCCCAGCAAGTAAGGGACAAGGCATACTCGCTCCTCCCTAGATGGGTTGGGGAAACTCTCCGCTTGCTCCCAGCCATCATAAGTGGCTAATCCGACTCGGACGGGGACAAGATATGTAGGTGGGAGAAACCCCTGGGTCTGCAACTCCACCAATTGGCCGTGGGATACAGAATACTTCTCCCAATCACCTGGCCTAGTGCCTTCTCCCAATCACCTGGCCTAGTGCTATGGGAACGAGAGGAGGAGCTGTGGTGGCCGGCCATGATGGGATGGTTTTTTCGGGCACGCTCCGATGAATCCTCGCTTGGGGAAGATGGTGTGATTTGGATCTGAGGATCCCCGTTTCTTTAATAGACGATTTACATACATGGTCAGGGTGGCAAGTGTAAAAATGCCCCGACTTCTCGCATTCGCTCGACACGTGGAGACTGCCCTTATTAAGGTACAGAAGCCGAGGAGTGCAACATTAATGGGAAGCCGGACATTGCTCGTTACAACAGGTACTCTGGAAAATTTGGAGAAGAACCCGCCTTGCAATGCCGAAGACAATCTGCGCGCCGGTCTCATCGTCATTGAGGCCTGGTTCGGGGGCTACTGAGGGAGTTCTGGATTAGGGGGTCCTCGGACTGTCACAACCCTAGAATACCTGAGTGAAATAGTTGCAACTGCACTCATGCATCATGTCTAAAATTTCTGAAAGTTGAATTGAGGTTTGTTGAAACCCTCAGAAATCAGTTCAAAAATAACCAACTTTAAAATCTTCTCAAATGAGTCCAAAAAATGTTATTGTTATTCTATAGAAATAATGGCAAGAGGTAAAATTCAAACCAATATTTTTAGGAGCTAAGACACATTTAGTATGGCCATTTGAATTAATCCAATAATTATTTGCTTTGGATTTATATTTAACATATATTAAATATAACTCCAATAATTCTGGAAGTTTGTGAGTGGCTTTGTATATATTTTAGCAGTCCATATAATAACCTACAGAATTTATTAAAATGATTTAGTGGCTAAACTAAATCAGTAGAGGAAATGAAATAGAAAACAGAAAAAGGAAAGAAACTTACCTGGCGCAGCCCACCTAGCGCCCAACCGGCCCAACACTGTGATAGCCCAACCGGCCCGACTGGCCCAGTGGCCAGTCATCGTTCTCCTCTTGCCAGGAGGACGCTGCGTGCGTGGCCGCCACTCGTGAGCACGCGCCTCGCCAGCTCCTGCTTGCCGCCGACGCCCTGGACGCCTCCAACGCTGCCATGCACTCCCCTTGACCCTCGGCACCTTTCCCTTCCTCGCAGCTCTCTCCCTCCCCTCTCTTCTCTCTTCCCGAGCAGAGCCCGTCGCCGCCATTCTCCATAGCCGTAGCCACCGCCTCCCTCCCGCCCCCTCGACAGGTCCACGAGCTCCACCTCGACCAACTCTTCCTCTTCGCCGAGCATCACATCATCGGGTGCCCCGTGACGCCGTTTGGAGGCCATCTACAACCTCCTGCACCGAGCGTCGCCGTCGTTGATTCACCATCGTCCGCGGCTACCCGAGCCCGCTGAGACCGTCAACGACCCCTACGTGAGCCCCTGCTTCGAACCCCTCTTCTATCCCACGCGTTTGCACCCTCTAGGCCATAGTTCCACCATGGCTGAAGCTCGCCTCCGCTCGAGCTTGTCACTGGCATCGCTCCGACGACCATTTGGTCATCACGTGCTGCCTAACATGTTAGTAGCCCCACGCTGAGCCTCGCTAGCGCCTCCCCTTGCCCACTTGCACCCCGCAGCGCCACCCGCGCACATCACCGAGCTCCGGCCGCCGCTAACCTCGCCGCCACCGTCGCAACAGGCCATCCCCGACGGCTCATCGGCCTCACCTAGACGTGAACGGGCCTGGGCTTCCTCCTGGTGCCCTCGCCCACCATCCCCGTGGGCTGGCGTGCGGGCTCCACCGCGACTTGAGGTCGCCGGCGACTAATCGCCGGCAGTGCTGACATGGAAAGTCATTAGCCACGAATGACACCCTAACTAACCCCTAGAGCCACTGCCATGTGGGCCCCCGTACCTGTTTAGGTTAGTTTTATTTATGTTTAGATTAGTTCATAAACAGTGGGACCCACCCATCAGCATTGACTCCGCAGACGTGGCCGTTGACCAGGCCCACCTGTCAGCCACACAAACCAGCCTGAGACACTGATGTGTGGACCCCACAAGTCAGGTTTGACCTGAACTAGCCCCGTTGACCTACTGACGTCATGATGATGTCAGGCTGACGCAGTAAATCATTATCTGGATTAAACAAACTCAGGAAATTCCAGAAAATGACTTAAAGTTCACAAATTCATAGAAATTCACCTATAACTCCAAATTAAATAAATTATATATGAAAAATGATCAGAAAAATCCAATCTATCAATTTGTACCATTTTCATGCATGTTAGAACAAATTATAGCTGCTGTTTAGGACATTTCAATTAAATGGCTTTTAAGAAATCACATATGGAGTTTGAATTTGAATCTTTGATTCAAACTAACTTCATTTAATCTGGTTTTAGTTGCATTAGCTCAAAGCACAGCATATTAACATGTCATGATCATGCATCATATTGTGCATTGCATTGATTGTGTTCTTCCTTGTTTGCCGGTATTTGTCCCCTCTTAGTAGACGATGTTCCGATGATGAGTTCGATGACACCGATGAAGAACTATACTATCTTCAGAAGTGCCAAGCAAGCAAAACCCCCTTGTTCATTCCGATACAATCCCACTCTCTCGCTCCTGCTCTCTTTTACTGCATTAGGACAACAACAATTCAACTGTTACATGCTGCGGTAGTTGAACCGCTTTTCCTCTACATGACCTGTCGTTGCCACAGTAAATAGATGAAACCCACTAGCATGAGTAGGAGTTGTCTGAGCCCTGTTGTGCCTACTCATTCATGTTTGTTCTTCATGCCTGATACTGCTTAGAGTTGTGTCATGTTTGATTCATCGGGAATGAACTGGAAAGTGGTGAACATGTCCTATGGTCTGGGAGCTAAGTGTGTAATACGATTTGGTAAAGGTAGCGGTGAGAGGCCATGTAGGAGTACATGGTGGGTTGTCTCATTGAAGCCGTCCTCAGGAACTGAGTTCTGTGTTTGTGATCCATGAACAATTACTACCACACATTGGGTTCCGGTAACTTGACCCTTCTCGACTTATTAATCAACCTGATCTCTGTCCAGGAGTTGCAACTAGTTTCTGGTGTTTGTAGGTTGTGTTAGTAGTCTACCAAGTGGCACCCGGTACAGGTGGGCTTGGGCAGACTAGGCACCGTGGCCGGGTATGCCAAGCGCCGCCCGTTTGGTGGGCTTGGAACCCTGTACACATCGTTTGGGGCCGTGAGCGACACCTCGGCCGGATCTCCTTGTGGATGGAACCCGAATAGGCGATAAACCTGGACTAGAGTCTTGCGTGATTAGTCAGGTCGTGGCCTACACCCTCGCCAGGCTTCCGCTTGAAGGTTGCCGAGATACATGATGTGTACATGGCGGTAAGTGGCGAGAGCGTGTCTGAAGAAGTACACCCCTGCAGGGTTAATACGATCTATTCGAATAGCCGCGTCTACGGTAAAGGACCTCTGGGTTGCCTATATAGTTCACAGACAAGTGAAAGTGGATACTCTAAAATACGCAAGATAAGCGTGAGTGCTATGGATGGTGTTCTCGTAGGGAGATGGGAGCGGATCCATAGTGGTGTATTGATATGGTGAATATGTGGACTCGTGTGCGCCACCTCAAAAGAGTTACTTGCAGTCGTAGTTCAGGTTAGCCACTGAGTCAAAGCTGGCTTGCTGTAGTTAAACTCCACCACCCCTTTTGTTGATACTGATGCATATGTAGTTAGTTCTGATGTAAGTCTTGCTGGGTACATTTGTACTCACGTTTGCTTAATTTATGTTTTTGCAGTGAGATTTCAGTCTCGCTAGTAGTTTCGCGTGAACTTCGACGTTTAGCTTGTTACCTCAGCTATGGTCTTGTGCCTTCGACAGGATCTTATAGATAGTCAGGCTTCTCAGCCCCTTTTCATTTGTAGTTGTCTGTAGTCAGACATGTTATGCCTCCGTTGCTTGTATGCTCTGAATGCTGGGTCTTCAGACCCATGTTTGTAATATTGAATAAAATACTTGAGTTGTAGAGTCATGTTGTGATGCCATGTTGTATTTGCACATATCGAGCATATTGTGTGTATGTTATTGAAATGCTTGGTATGTGTGGGATCTCACTATCTAGTTGTTTATCCTTGATAATCTCTCTTACCGGGAAATGTCTCCTAGTGCTTCCACTGAGCCCTGGTAGCTTGCTACTGCTCCGGAACACTTAGGCTGGCCGGCATGTGTCCTTCATTCCTGTGTCTGTCCCTTCGGGGAAATGTCACGCGGTGTCTACTGGAGTACTGTTAGCCTGCTACAGCCCGGATTCTCCGGAGTCCTATGAGCCCAGCTGCTACAGCCCGGATTCACTCGCTGATGACCGACACATTCGTCGCTGGGTCATGTATGCATGTCCCTGTAAGTTAGTGCCACTTTGGGTTTACAACTAGCCATGTCAGACCGGGTTCTTTGTCATATGGATGCTAGCAACACTATCATATACGTGAGCCAAAAGGGCAAATGGTCCCGAGCCTGGTAAGGCGACACCCGTGGGAATATCGTGCGTGAGGCCGCAAAGTGATATGAGGTGTTAGATGCTAGATTGTTGTGGCATAGGATCGGGGTCCTGGCAGCTTTGATATCATAGCCTGACTGCCCGTAGGATTACCAAGCCAAACTGGTCAAAGTTGAGTCTAGAAATTCTTTAGTTATGTATGGGAATTGATTGTGGAAGGGAACGCAAGGCTCTTTTTACTCCTTTACCTTATGCCCTTCTGATATGAGTCAACCTTTTCTCTTCTACGGGGATTAAGAACTAGGCTTCTCATCTTTCTATCAGGATCACGTGTTACTAATCCGTAGACTTGTAGGATTGTTGGTTTCAAGCCCCAGTTAAGTTCCTACTACTTCCATATGTTCATAGCTGGTCTCGGAACCTTGATGTTGTGATGATTGAGTGGTGATGCCACTATTTTGCAGGATGTCTCAAATCTTTTTCGAGCATTTACAGCCGTTATGCTGTCCAAGTCATCCCGGGTGTCTAAACAATCTGATGCATTTGCAAATCCTTCCTCCCGTTCCCGATGTCCTTTTGGTCAGAATAAGCACACTAACCAGTGAGTTGAGGTACTCTGTTGCCTCGACATATATGTTGGAGCTATTATTATGACCCTAGGTGTCTTAGAGGATCACCAGGTAATCTAGCCATGTTTTGTGTTCCCAGTGTGATGATTCTGGCCATCATTCTCAAAAGCATCCCGTGATGCCATTTAGTTAGTAGGTATTCTACGCCTGGGTTTTGAACCCGTGATTCACCCTACTTCATGTTGTTAGTATTTACTAGTTCCCTTAAGATATTAGTAACCTTTGTGATAGTCCTCGAGGTCCGTGGTATATCCTTCTTCCAATACCATGAACCAATATGGCAGAAGCTCTTTGAACCAAAAGATCACAATAAGAGTGCTCTTAATGGGTTCTCCATTCAAGAATTGTGAATCTGCCAGTCTTACCTTTCTACATGGGTTATTCGGAAGAAACCTATTGAACTTCGTTCGACATGCTAAACCATGCACCCACAACTCAGAAAATCATATGTTCCTTTGGGTTGTCCCTCTTTAGTTATTTTCTAGCCCTCGTCTATCAATTGATAGTCAAGAGTATGTGTGCAATCGTGCTCATTGATGCATACTATTCTTGTGGTCCGTCAAGATGTTCTATTTCAGAATGAATAGGAGAAACAAACTCCGGTATGTCATCCATATCTAGGATTGGGTCAAAGCAGTTGTATTCCGCAGATTAAGTTTGCTAATCCATCTTTTGTTCTGTTCTACCTTGGAGTGTCACCCTCTTTCTTATCAAGAATGTCATGGGAATTGCACCACCTCCTATGAACTCTTGATACAGTGATACCTCTCGCCATCATTGTTCATTTCTTGGTCTCTGTTTTGTTGAAGTCGGAATGTCGACAAGTGAACCGTGATGTGTGGAATCAATACTCCTAGCAACTCTGTTGCTTGGTAGTTAATGGACAATAATCTTATTCTTAGTATGCCGGTTATTGAATCATCATCCTAAGATTTATCGTGCGACCTAGTCCATTTTTCCTGGTGCACTCCTCGATTAATTAGATAGGATTGTGTCAATCCATCACTCTCTTGATCACATCGTGTTGCCCTGAAAAGCAAGATTGATCTCGAGCTTAGTAACATATCGGTGGTTCATGATTTTTCGAACATCTTCTCGAAAGTGTTACCAGGTTGTCACCTGACCGCTATGTTGAGTTCGTGATCAGGTTGGTTTCTTGTAAACCACCCCTTCTCCAAGAATCTGTGTTGGATACCCCTGAGCTAGTTGGTCAAGCTAAATAACAACTTGGAGAGTTGGAAGATAAAAGCTTGTCTAACTTAGTTCATTTCCAAAGGGATATCTTGTGTTTGTATGTTTGTTGTAGAAAGATGATTTCTTCATCGATTGGTCCTCGTGATCAGTTGTTGAACCTATCGTCTTGCCCAAACCTTGATTTGAGTGTTGACCATTGTCAAATCGAGTTAGAACCAACGATATTCGAAATGTTGTCTTACTCGTGGTAGATTCCTCGGTCATACACCATTACATCTTTTGGTCTGACCAATACATCACATTGTTCACATAGTGGTGGAAGTCCAGTGATATGGAAATTCCGATGAGTTGCTGTTGAGCCCATCAGCAACATTTTGTCTCCTCCATGATTCGTGTTGAACATCCAGCTGGTGTTGGAAACTTGTGTAAGCATTTTCTTCATGCCCCGTTCATGAAGTATATGTTTGGATGAAAGAAGTGACTTCCTCTCATTTATGTGCATTCGATGCAAGTTGCCACCGTGAATTTGAGAAAGTTAGTTTTGCTTCCTTTGGAATCGTCTCAAGTCAGTCATGCATGTGCAAAGTATACTATGGTTTGGTAGATTAATTACCTCCACTCCATATGAATTCTGTAGCACACCAAGCCACTGATTGACTTGTTCTAGGTAAAGAAGTCTAATTTAAGTGCACAAGACTTCAATATCCTCGATGATGGTTCCCTACCAGAACTCGGTAGTGTTTTGTTGTAAGACTACCATGTGGTCATGTTTGTCTGGGACAGCGTGTTCACATGTGTGTAGCAGAACCAGCTCATGTTTTGGAGCTTGCTATCAAAGTTCATTCCCTGAGAATCTCGCAACACCGTCACGACGATTTGTGTTGCAAACTTTCATTTTACTTTCTAGACTTGATGAGTCTGGAATTCTCTAGTATCAACCAGATTTGAATCTCAGGAAGATATGATGGTTGGAGCGTTTTCCCAAGAACTATAACATTGGTCTCTCTGTAACCCGGTAAATTGGATGTCGTGGCCAACACACCCAGCCGAAAGACCTATTATTGTAGTATCTTGATTGGAGAAGTTGCCCACCTCCCCATAAGGATTTCGTAGGATTTACTTCCGTAGCTATTCCTTATGGATTCTTGAGCTTCCGAAGTCTGACCTGTTACTTGATGTTCTAGATACCAAACCATTTCAATGAATGGGTTACGCTAGCACATCGAGGAGAACATTAGAAGTGGAGTGCTAAATGTCTCTTGGTCGATCTTCCAGATTTTTTCCCTTGGCCTCGCTAAGGTGAAATCTGAGAAAGTGTTATCTTCCTTTGCATCTGCATTGTCCACCACTATTCATCATGGTAGTATGACGTGTCGCCAGGATCCTCGGCATGGATGTTGGTAAGACCCTGATGAATATGGAAATGCTCAAGTTCTTGAGGGCATGCTCAGACACTAGGTTATATCCTCGGTATCAATTGGAATGTGCCTTCCATTTGTCGAGTTGTCTTATAAATCTAGTTTCCTTTCCAAACTAAGTATGCCATTCTTTCCAATTCGTTCAAACGATCGATTGTAATTTGCCTTTCGCTGGTATAGAGAGTTTCTATGATCTATGAATCAAAAGTAATTCTTTTTGCCAGTTCAAAGAATATTCTAGGAGTCACCTTCTCTAAGGTGCCCTGTTATGGAATCATGTCAATTATTTCATCGCTGTCTTGAAACCATCTACCATTTTCTTAAGCATGGAATTGTTGCCCACCAAATCAAACCTTGTCCTTTGTTCTTACCATCATCTCTGATGTGTGTTTGTGTCTCAGCTCAAGAGTTATTCAATGTCTCATTCCGTGAGTTGATCGTGAGTTGCTCAATCTTTAAGAAGATCGATTCATGTAGAGTTTCCTTGTCATCATCGTGTTGGCCAAAGATCTCGAAAGCAAAGATGTCAAATTCAGTTTGAAGCAATGAATCAACAACCTTATGAGGTGCAACTTGGATCATGAAGATTTTGTTGGTCTTGTGCCCCTTTTTCTTCTTTCCTCATGTCTTAAATCTCGGGACGAGATTCTTGTTTAGTGGAGGTGAGTTGTCACAGCCCTAGAATACCTGAGTGAAATAGTTGCAACTGCACTCATGCATCATGTCTAAAATTTCTGAAAGTTGAATTGAGGTTTGTTGAAACCCTCAGAAATCAGTTCAAAAACAACCAACTTTAAAATCTTCTCAAATGAGTCCAAGAAGATGTTCCTATTATTCTATATAAATATTGGCAAGAGGTAAAATTCACACCAATATTTTTAGGAGCTCAGAAACATTTATTTTGGCCATTTGAATTAATCCAATAATTATTTGCTTTGGATTTATATTTAATATATATTAAATATAACTCCATTAATTCTGGAAGTTTGTGAGTGGCTTTGTATATATTTTAGCAAGCCATATAATAACCTACATAATTTATTAAAATGATTTAGTGGCTAAACTAAATTAGAACAGAGGAAATGAAATAGAAAACAGAAAATGGAAAGAAACTTACCTGGCGCAGCCCACCTAGCGCCCAACCGGCCCAACACTGTGACAGCCCAACCGGCCCGACTGGCCCAGTAGCCAGTCATCGTTCTCCTCTTGCCAGGAGGACGCAGCGCGCGTGGCCGCCGCTCGCGAGTACGCGCCTTGCCAGCTCCTGCTTGCCGCCGATGCCCTGGACGCCTCCAACGCTGCCACGCACTCCCCTCGACCCTCTGCACCTTTCCCCTCCTTGCAGCTCTCTCCCCTCCCCTCTCTGCTCTCTTCCCGAGCAGAGCCCGTCGCTGCTGTTCGCCATAGCCGCAGCCACCGCCTCCCCTTCGCCCCCTCGACAGGTCCACGAGCTCCACTCAACCACTTCTTCCTCTTCACCGAGCAACACATCGCCAGGTGCCCCATGACGCCGCCTTGGAGGCCATCTTCAACCTCCTGCACCGAGCGTCTCCGTCGTTGATTCGCCATCGTCTGCGCCTCCCCGAGCTCGCTGAGACCGTCAACGACCCCTACGTGAGCCCTTGCTTTGAACCCCTCTTCTACCCCACGCGTTTGCACCCTCTAGGCTGTAGTTCCACCATGGCCGAAGCTCGCCTTCGCTCGAGCTTGTCGCCGGCATCGCTCCGGCGACCATTTGGTCATCCCGTGCTGCCTAACACGTTTGTAGCCCCGTGCTGAGCCTCGCTAGCGCCTCCCCTTGCCCACTTGCACCCCACAGCACCACCCACGCACATCACCGAGCTCCATCCGCCGCTAACCTCGCCGCTGCCGTTGCAACAGGACATCCCCGACGGCTTCGCGGCCTTCCCTATACGTGCATGGGCCCCGGCTTCCTCCTGGTGCCCTTGCCCGCCATCCCCGTGGGCTGTCGTGCGGGCTCCGCTGCGACTTGAGGTCGCCGACGACTAATCGCCGGCAGTGCTGATATGGCAAGTCATTAGCCACTAATGACGCCCTAACTAACCCCTAGAGCCACTGCCATGTGGCCCCCCGTACCTGTTTAGGTTAGTTTTATTTTCTGTTTAGATTAGTTCATAAACAATGGGACCCACCCGTCAGCATTGACTCCACTGATGTGTCCGTTGACCAGGCCCACCTATCAGCCAAACAAACTAGCCTGAGACACTAACGTGTGGACCCCACAAGCCAGGTTTAACCTGAACTAGCCCCGTTGACCTACTGACATCATGATGATGTCAGGCTGACGCAGTAAATCATTTTCTGGATTAAACAAACTCAGGAAATTCCAGAAAATGACTTAAACTTCAAAAATTCATAGAAATTCATCTATAACTCCAAATTAAATAAAATATATATGAAAAATGATCAGAAAAATCCAATATATCCATCTGTACCATTTTCATGCATGACAGAACAACTTATAGCTGCTGTTTAGGACAATTCAATTAAATGGCATTTTAGAAATCACATATGGAGTTTGAATTTGAATCTTTGATTCAAACTAACTTCATTTAATCTGGTTTTAGTTGCGTTAGCTCAAAGCACAGCATATTGACATGTCATGATCATGCATCATATTGTGCATTGCATTGATTGTGTTCTTCCTTGTTTGCCGGTATTTGTCCCCCCTCAGTAGACTATGTTCCGATGATGAGTTTGATGACACCGACGAAGAACTATACTATCTTCAGAAGTGCCAGGCAAGCAAAACCCCCTTGTTCATTTTGATACAATCCCACTCTCTCGTTCCTGGTCTCTTTTACTGCATTTGGACAACAACGATTCAACTGTTACATGTTGCGGTAGTTGAACCCCTTTTCCTCTGCATGACCTGTCATTGCCACAGTAAATAGATGAAACCCACTAGCATGAGTAGGAGTTGTCTGAGCCCTGTTGTGCCTACTCATTCATGTTTGTTTGTCATGCCTGCTACTGCTTAGAGTTGTGCCATGTTTGATTCATCGGGAATGAATTGGAAAGTGGTGAACATGTCCTACTGTGTGTGAGCTAAGTGTGTGAATATGATTTGGTAAAGGTAGCGGTGAGAGGCCATGTAGGAGTACATGGTGGGTTGTCTCATTGAAGCCGTCCTCAGGAACTGAGTTCTGTGTTTGTGATCCATGAACAGTTACTACCACACATTGGGTTCCGATAACTTGACCCCTCTCGACTTATTAATCAGCCTGATCTCTGTCCAGGAGTTGCAACTAGTTTCTGGTGTTTGTAGGTTGTGTTAGTAGTCTACCAAGTGGCACCCGGTACAGGTGGGCTTGGGCAGACTAGGCACCATGGCCGGGTATGCCAAGCGCCGCCCGTTTGGTGGGCTTGGAACCCTGTACACATAGTTTGGGGCCGTGAGCGACACCCCGGCAGGATTTCCTTGCGGATGGAACCCGAATAGGCGATAAACCTGGACTAGAGTCTTGCGTGATTAGTCAGGTCGTGGCCTACACCCTCGCCAGGCTTCCACTTTAAGGTTGCCGAGATACATGATGTGTACATGGCGTTAAGTGGTGAGAGCGTGTGTGAAGAAGTACACCCCTGTAGGGTTAATATGATCTATTCGAATAGCCGCGTCTATGGTAAAGGACCTCTGGGTTGCCTATACAGTTCACAGACAAGTGAAAGTGGATACTCTAAAATACGCAAGATAAGCGTGAGTGCCATGGATGGTGTACTCGTAGGGCGACGGGAGCGGATCCATAGTGGTGTATTGATATGGTGAATATGTGGACTCGTGTGCGCCACCTCAAAAGAGTTACTTGCAGTCGTAGTTCAGGTTAGCCACTGAGTCAAAGGTGGCTTGCTGCAGTTAAACTCCACCACCCCCTTTGTTGATACTGATGCATATGTATTTAGTTCTGATGTAAGTCTTGCTGGGTACATTTGTACTCAGGTTTGCTTAATTTATGTTTTTGTAGAGAGATTTCAGTCTCGCTGGTAGTTCCGCATGAACTTTGATGTTTAGCTTGTTACCTCAGCTACGATCTTGTGCCCTCGGCAGGATCTTATAGATAGTCAGGCCTCTTAGCCCGTTTTCATTTGTTGTTGTCTGTACTCAGACATGTTATGCCTCCGTTGCTTGTATGCTCTGAATGCTGGGTCTTCAGACCCATGTTTGTAATATTGAATAAAATACTTGAGTTTTAGAGTCATGTTGTGATGCCATGTTGTATTTGCACGTATCGAGCATATTGTGTGTATGTTATTGAAATGCTTGGTATGTGTGGGATCTGACTATCTAGTTGTTTATCCTTGATAGCCTCTTTTACCGGGAAATGTCTCCTAGTGCTTCCACTGAGCCCTGGTAGCTTGCTACTGCTCCGGAACACTTAGGCTGGCCGGCATGTGTCCTTGTTCGTTCCTGTGTGTGTCCCTTCGGGGAAATGTCACGTGGTGTCTACCGGAGTCCTGTTGGCCTGCTACAGCCCGGATTCTCCGGAGTCCTGCTAGCCCAGCTGCTACAGCCCGGATTCACTCGCTGATGACCGACGCGTTCGTCGCTAGGTCATGTATGCTTGTCCCTATAAGTTAGTGCCACTTTGGGTTTACGACTAGCCATGTCAGCCCGGGTTCTTTGTCATATGGATGCTAGCGACACTATCATATACGTGAGCCAAAAGGCGCAAACGGTCCTAGGCCTGGTAAGGCGACACCCGTGGGAATACCGTGCATGAGGCCGCAAAGTGATATGAGGTGTTACATGCTAGATCGGTGTGGCATAGGATCGGGGTCCTGACACGGACAACCAGACTATATGCTTATGCCACACTGTTGGACTATGAAGATACAAGATTGAAGACTTCGTCCCGTGTCCGGATGGGACTCTCCTTTGCGTGGAAGGCAAGCTTGGCAATTCGGATATGTAGATTCCTTTCTCTGCAACCGACTCTGTGTAACCCTAGCCCCCTCCGGTGTCTATATAAACCGGAGGGTTTAGTACGTAGGACAATAACAATCATAATCATAGGCTAGCTTTTAGGGTTAGCCTCTACGATCTCGTGGTAGATCAACTCTTGTAATACTCATATCATCAAGATCAATCAAGAAGGATGTATGGTATTACCTCCGTAGAGAGGACCCGAACCTGGGTAAACATTGTGTCCCCCGCTTCCTGTTACCATTAGCCTTAGACGCACAGTTCGGGACCCCCTACCCGGGATCCGCCGGTTTTGACACCGACACTTACCACCAATGTCTTATTTTTATTCGGCCGTATTGTTGGATGAAGCGGCCCGTACCAACCTTACATGACCACATTCATGAGACCGGTTCCACTGATAGTCATGCAACTAGTTTTGCATAAAGGTGGTTGGTGGGTGTCTATTTTTCCTACTTTAGTTGACTCAAATTTGACTGCATCCGGTCCTTGTTGAAGGTTAAAGCAACAAACTTGATAAATCAGTGTTGTGGTTTCTATGGCGTAAGTAAGAACGGTTCTTGCTAGAAGCCTGTAGCAGCCACGTAAAACTTGCAACAACGAAGTAGAGGATGTCTAACTTGTTTTTGCAGGGCATGTTGTGATGTGATATGGTTAAGACATGATGTGATATACGTTATTGTATGAGATGATCATGTTTTGTAAAAGTAATCGGCAACTGGCAGGAGCCTTAAGGTTGTCGCTTTATTGTATGAAATGCAAACGCCATGTAATTGCTTTACTTTATCACTAAGCGGTAGCGATAGTTGTAGAAGCAATAGTTGGCGAGACGAACATGACGCTATGATGGAGATCAAGGTGTCGAGCCGGTGAAGATGGAGATCATGACAATGCTTTGGAGATGGAGATCAAAAGCACAAGATGATGATGGCCATATCATGTCACATATTTTGATTTCATGTGATGTTTATCTTTTATGCATCTTATTTTGCTTAGTACGACGGTAACATTATAAGATGATTCCTTAACTAAAATTTCAAGGTATAAGTGTTCTCCCTGAGTATGCACCGTTGCGACAATTCTACGTGCTGAGACACCACGTGATGATTGGGTGTGATAGGATCTACATTTACATACAATGGGTGCAAGACAGTTTTGCACATGTGGAATACTCGGGTCAAACTTGATGAGCCTAGCATGTACATACATGGCCTCGGAAAACCGGGGACCAAAAGGTCAAACATGAATCATAAAGTAGATACGATCAATATAGAGATGTTCACCATTGATGACTACTCCATCTCACGTGATGATCGGACATGGTTTAGTTGATTTGGATCACGTATCATTTAGATGACTTGAGGGATGTCTATTTAAATGGGAGTTCTTAAGTAATATGATTAATTGAACTTAATTTATCATGAACTTAGTCCTGATAGTTTTTTGCATATCTATGTTGTAGATCAATAGCTCGCGTTATAGCTCCCCTGTGTTTTTGATATGTTCCTAGAGAAAACTAAGTTGAAAGATGATAGTAGTAATGACGCGGACTGAGTCTGTGATCTGAGGATTAATTATCATCATTGCTACCCAGAAGAATTATGTCCTTCATGCGCCGCTAGGTGACAGACCTATTGCAGGAGCAGATGCAGACATTATGAACGTTTAGCAATCTCGATATGATGACTACTTGATAGTTTAGTGCACCATGCTTTACAGCTTAGAATTGTGGCTTCAAACACGTTTTAAACGCCACGGAACATATGAGATGTTCCAAGAGATGAAATTGGTATTTCAGACTCATGCCCGTGTCGAGAGGTATGAGACCTCTGGCAAGTACTTTGCCTACAAGATGGAGGAGTATAGCTCAGCCAGTGAGCATATGCTCAGAATGTCTGATTACTACAATCGCATGAATCAAGTGGGAGTTAATCTTCCAGATAAGATAGTGATTGAAAGAGTTCTCTAGTCACCATCACTAAGCTACTAGAACTTCATGATGAACTATAATAAGCAAGGGATGACGAAAACGATTCCTGAGTTTTTCATGTTGCTGAAATCGATGAAGGGACAAATCAAGAAAGAGCATCAAGTGTTGATGGTTAACAACACCACTAGTTTCAAGAAAAAGGGCAAGGGATAGAAAGGGAACTTCAAAAAGAATGCCAAGCAAGTTGTCACTCCCATGAAGAAGTTCAAAGTTGGACCTAAGCCTAAAACTCAGTGCTTCTACTTCAAAGGAAATGGTCATTGGAAGCGAAACTACCCCAAATATTTGGCGGATAAGAAGGATGGCAAAGAGAACAAAGGTATATTTGATATACATGTTAATGATGTGTATTTTACTAGTGTTGGTAGTAACTGTCAGTGTCAAAACCGGCGGATCTCAGGTAGGGAGTCCCGAACTGTGTGTCTGAGGCTAATGGTAAGAGGAGGCGGGGGACACAATGTTTACCCAGGTTCGGGCCCTCTCTATGGAGGTAATACCCTACTTCCTGCTTTATTAATCTTGATGAATATGAGTATTACAAGAGTTGATCTACCACGAGATCGTAATGGCTAAACCCTAGAAGCCTAGCCTATGAGATTGTGATTGATGTTCTATGGACTAAACCCTTCGATTTATATAGACATCGGAGGGGGATAGCGTTACACAAAGTCGGTTACAGAGAAAGGAATCTACATATCTGAATCTCCAAGCTTGCCTTCCACGCAAAGGAGAGTCCCATCCGGACATGTGAAGAAGTCTTCTATCTTATATCTTCATAGCCCAACAGTCTGGCCCATGTATATAGTCCAGCTATCCGAGGACCCCTTAATCCAGGACTCCCTCAGTAGCCCCCGAACCAGGCTTTAAGGATGATGAGTCTGGCGCGCAGATTGTCGTCGGCATTGCAAAGGCGGGTTCCTTCTCTGAATACTTCAAAGTACCTGACTTAAAGAGCAGTATCCGGCTTTCCATTTAATGTCGCGCTCATCGGCTTCTACACCTTCATGATTTCAGCTTCCACGTGTCGAGTGAATGCGAGAGGTCGGGGCATTTTTGCACTTACCACCCTGACCATGTGAGAAAATTGTCTATTTAAGGAGACGGGGATCTTCAGATCTAATCCACACCATCTCCCCCAAACGAGGAATCCTTGGAGCTTGCCCGCAGAAACCACCCCAACATGGCTAGTCCCAGCTCTTCCTCCCGCCCTCATGGCCCCAAACAGGGTGATTGGGAAAAGTGTTCCATATCCCACGGCCAACTGGTGAAGCTGCAGAACCAGGGATTTCTTCCCCCCGCAGAGCTAGTCCCCGTTCGAGCGAGATTGGCTTCCTTCGATGGTGGGGAGCAGGCGGAGAAGTTCCCCAACCCGTCCAGGGGGGAACGGGTATGCTTGGGTCCCTACTTGTTGAGAGGTGTCGGATTTCCAATCCATCCGTTCCTTTGAGGGCTTCTGGAGTACTATGGCCTCCGACTGCACAATTTTACTTCTACCTCTATCCTGCACATCGCAAGTTACATTGCTCTTTGCGAGCTATTTCTGGGTTGTGAGGCCCATTTTGAGTTTTGGAAGAAGCTGTTTTGCCTCATCCCCCATAATTAAGAGGGATCAATATTCCAAGTGGGCGGATCCGAGATATGGCGCATCGCAGGGATCGGATACCTATCTGGCACGCCGAAGAAGGCATCCGAAGAATGGCCTTCCGAATGGTTCTATGTCGAGGACGTCTCCCTTCCTAACCCAATCTGAAGGGGTCTTCCTGAATTTTCAAGTGCTCCATTGAAGAAGCACCTCAGCTGGCGTACTCGGAGCCTCCAGGAGGAAGATAGTGCGGAAGTCCACCAATTGATGAGCAAGATAAAGACGCTCGCTCAATCCGATTGTCAATAGTCGAGGTTATGGCGATATCCATAATGTGAGGGGTTCAACCACTCCAATACCGAGGGCACCCTATGTGGCACTTCAATGGAGAAGATGATGCCACCCGCTACGGTCAGAAGGGTCCAGACACTCCCGCTGCTTTGGCGAAAATACTGTCCGGATTATACAAAGGGGAGAAAGAGGAGTTCATCTGTATTAAGCCCAGAGATGGGTTTTCCATGTACAACCCTCCCAGCTAGGTGAGCTTCCTTCCCACTACTCTACTCCATTTACTCCCCAGCCCCTTTTCATAAATATTAATCCATCCACTTATTACAGGAATGATGAAAGATCACCAGGGAGATCCACAGCCCCGCACCACAGCCAGAGGACCACAACCGGGCCCTTGACCCTGGATTCAAAGAGGATCCGGATATATTCGTGGAGATCGGGGAAGGGGTGTTTTACCAAGCGAGCTGTGATGGCACCGAAGTGGCCATCATTGCTGACTATCCCAGCCTTCTCCCTGTGTCGCATGTAAGTAATCAGGAGACTTGCCCTTTGAGAGAATTCCCTCTTTCCGCCTTACCCACCACAATATATTATGCTCTAAAGGGGAGGCGATCGGCGTGCCACGCTGCACCTGAGGTGTCACGTAAGAAGGCGGTGCCTACGATGGGCAGGCCTTCGAAGAGGAAGGCAAATAGAGATATGGACGAGCCTTCATTGAAGAGGTATGGTTTTAAATATGCTCCATGGTTGTCATCTTAAAGTATGACACTATTCGTTGTGTCTTATCAGGAAAAACATTCACCGGACTGTGTCCGGGGATCCTGCCGGTCATGCCTCTACTAGCCGGATTCCGGACCCTGTCTCGAGGACTGAGGCTAACGCGGAAGTGACACCAGATTGTCCTTCTGCGGAGGATTCGGATAAAGTATCCGCCAGAAACTCTGAAGTGGAAAGCGCCATGAATCATCAGCGCCGGCGGGCCGCTCTTCGCGACCCTGGTTTCTCAGAAGAGGCTTTCAATGCCTTCAACCCGGGTGATGCATACATCTGAGCTGCTCGAGATGGGCTTTCCAGAGCCACAGATCAGTATTTGAAAGATATGCGGGTAAGTTCATACTTGCACAATTCTGATAATTATATACCAGTTGCCCCCGAGACTTGAAGCAGTTTAAGCAACTGATTTAAGGATCGTTGTATACCCAGGTGCTCAAAGAGAAGAACAACCTGTTATCTCAAGAGCTGGAGAAGTGTCAATCCCAACTAACTGCTGCTACCGCCGAACTGGAGAAATCTAGGAAGGCAGCGTATGGTAATGTTCCCCTCTATCGAGAAAACATGATCATATACCAGGAGTATTAATACAGGTGCAAATCTTATGTCAGAGTCATCAGATCATATGGAAGAGGCACCAGAAGTCACACGAGCGGGAGGTCCAGGAGCTCAAAGGCAACTGGCCGCGGGCGAACATATACTGACACGGGTGAGGATGGAGAAGAACAAACTCCAAGATGCCAACACCGAGCTGGGCGTGGAACTAAAAGACGTGCGGGCCCAGCTGGCTGACTCCGTGAAGGAGAATAGGAGGCTGCGAGGCGGCATATTTAGTATGTGTTCGGACTTACCTTTACATAGTTCGGCAAGGAAAGGAACTGATAGTAATTATGTCTGCAGGTATATTGACGGGCCGTCCCAAGGAGGAGGTGTTCGGATCGTCGAGATATCTGTTACAAGAGTTGTCGCAAATGCACGAGCGAGCTCAGAAGGCGATGGAAAGTATTGCCAAGGCCTTATGGCCATCTGACTCCCCTCCAGGAAGTATGGAGGGGCTTGTATAGCTATTCAAGGGAGCGCAGCGGCGCTTCCAATTATGGAAGATATCGGCCTGACGGGAAGGTGCGCGAGAGGCCTGGGCAATGGTGAAAACTCGGTATACCAAGCTCGACCCGAATCACATGGTCCGGGTCGGACCTGTAGGGTCAAATGGAGAAGAAATTCCTGTTAGTTTGGTATATGACCAGGTACAATTAGCCGCCAAGTATTCCCAACAATATTGTAGGCTAGATAGCCTGTTGGATGGCATAGAGGAAGAAGTTTTTGAGTCCAAGTGACTATGTACTTCAATTGACAATTTTGTATCTAGTCGGATTGTAAAATGATTGTCATGGCAGACCTTTTCGCTTCGGCCTTTGGACCCAAAGGTGCGGAGTGTTTCCGAATACCCACTCGGTAAGATATACCAGGGTACGCGTGGAAACCAGGCGTAGGGATCATAGTTGCTTGAACAGACAAGTATCCGACTAGCTATGTTATATTTCATTTTTGATCGTAAGATACATATTCCAGAGAGAATAGTTTTGTTAAGGGTTCCTTTCCCTGGGTAAGCATGCGTTAATGTGCATGTCCAAACTATGTTTGAAAAAACCACAGCATACATAACATCTGGGGGTTCATAATATGACAAGTAAAAAACATCTTTAGTCCATCGACCGAATATTCCCTTAAGAACACTAGATTTGGCTTCACCCAGTCTGAGGTAAACATCCGGTGGAGACGGTAGTAACAATCGCAGAGGTGCTCCGAACTAACGAGAACGTAGGGCATAAGCACAGGAGCCAGGTAACCCAGCTTCGCCAAAACTGAAGTCATATCAATGCATATAATGGCAAAGAAAATCTACATACGCGGAAAAGACACATATGTGGTGAGCTTGATGCTCGGAAAATAATAATAATAATAAGCTTCTGTACGAGAAGCCCCCAGGTATAATTGACGTACATATTTTAGAATGTGTACGTCGAAGTTGCACAGTTTAGCCGCACAAAGGCTTTAAGGCTTAAAAAGGAAGAAAAATGAGAAAAGAGAGGATAATAAATACTAGAAACAAAAAGGGGTAAAGGAGACGAACGAAGAGTTCGACGCTAAGCATAGAATCTTCGGAGTCTGGTCGCTTTCCACGGGTTCGGCTCTAGGTGATTGTATGACGCATCATGTAGGCGGTATGCTCCTCCGGTGAGGACTTCGTCAATGATGAAGGGACCATCCCACTTGGGCTTGAGTTTGTCCTTTTTCTTCTCCGGCAAGCGTAGAACGAGTTCACCAACATTATAAGTCTTGGCCCGTACTTCTCTGCTTTGATACCTGCGAGCCTGTTGTTGATAAAATGCGGAACGGGCTTTTGCAACGTCGTGCTCCTCCTCCAGGGCATCTAGGCTGTCTCGCTGATCCAACTCGGCTTCTCTCCCTTCATACATGCGCACTCTAGGTGATTCATGAATAATTTCGCAGGGTAACACAGCCTCTGCGCCGTACACCATGAAGAAAGGTGTATATCCGATAGAACGATTTGGCATGGTCCACAGCCCCCAGAGTACAGAGTCGAGCTCCTCCACCCAGTGCTTGTATGATTCTTGCAAAGACCGCACTAATCTGGGTTTGATGCCGCTCATAATAAGACCATTGGCTCGTTCAACTTGACCGTTGGTTTGTGGGTGGTAGACAGAGGCGTAGTCGAGCTTGATGCCCAGATTAGCACACCAGGCTTTTACCTCATCAGCTGTGAAATTGGAGCCGGATGATGCTGTGTGGAACACCATAACGGTGCACAACACCGGATATATAGTCTATTACTGGCCCGGCTTCGGCCATTTTAACTGGTTTGGACTCTATCCACTTAGTGAATTTATCCAACATGACCAATAGATATTTTTTCTTATGGCTTCCTCCTTTAAGGGGTCCGACCATATCAAGCCCCCAGACCGCAAAAGGCCAAGTGATGGGGATTGTTTGTAGAGCGGTGGGTGGCATATGGCTTTGGTTGGCGAAAAGCTGGCATCCGACGCAATGTTGGACAAGGTCCTGTGCGTCTGCTCGGGATGTTGGCCTATAGAAACCTCTACGGAAGGCCTTGCTTACAAGGGCCCGAGCTGCGACATGATGACCACTGAGACCGACATGAATTTCAGCCAAGAGCTGCCGCCCTTCTTCCTCGGAGATACATCTTTGAAGTACTCCGGTAGAGCTTTCTTGTAGAGTTCTCCCTCGTGAACCTTGTAGGCTTTAGAGCGCCGCACAATGCAGCGTGCCTCATTCTGATCCTCAGGAAGCTCTCGCCTATTAAGGTAGGCCAAGAAGGGTTCGGTCCATGGGGCGATGACTGCCATGATGAGGTGGGCCGACGGTGTAATTTCGGTGGCTGAGCCCCCGATGATGTCGGTGTGTTAAGAATCTGGGGTTGTATTCGGATCCGGATTGGTGTTGCCGCTCTCCCCTTGCCACACCATGGATGGCTTGAAAAGCCTTTCCAGAAAGATGCTAGGTGGGACGGGATCGCGCTTGGCACCGATGCAAGCAAGGACATCCGCCGCTTGATTACTTTCTCGAGCCACATGGTGAAACTCAAGCCCCTTGAACCGAGCCGACATTTTGAGAACGGCATTACGGTAAGCCGCCATCTTCGGATCTTTGGTGTCGAAATATCCATTTATTTGAGATATTGCAAGGTTTGATTCCCCGCACACTTCCAGGCATTGTATGCCCATGGAGATGGCCATCCGAAGACCATGCAATAAGGCTTCGTATTCGGCTGCATTGTTAGAGTCCGTGAATAATATTTGTAGGACGTACTGAATAGTATCTCCAGTAGGGGATGTTAGGACAACGCCTGCCCCTAGGCCTGCCAGCATTATGGAGCCGTCAAAGTGCATGACCCAGTTGGAATATGTGTCGTACTCTTTCGGGAGTTCGGCCTCTGTCCATTCGGCGACGAAGTCGGCCAGTACTTGAGATTTAATGGCCCAGCGCGGTTTGTATGATATGTCGAATGGGAGGAGATCAATGGCCCACTTGGCAATCCGGCCCATAGCATCGTGGTTGTTTATTATGTCGTTGAGTGGTACTTCGGAGGCCATCGTTATTGAGCACTCTTGAAAGTAGTGTCGTAGCTTCCGGGATGACATGAAGACCGCGTATGCTATTTTTTGCTAATGGGGGTACCGAGATTTGCATGGTGTGAGGATGGTGGATACGTAGTATACCGGCTTCTGAAGCGGGAATTTGTGTCCGTCCTCCTCTCGTTCAACGATGAGCACTGCGCTTACGACTTGGTGTGTGGCCGATATGTATATTAACATGGGTTCACCGACATTCAGCGCGGCCAGGATTGGGTTGCTTGCTAGAAGGGACTTTATTTCTTCCAGTCTATCCGTTGCCGCGTCCGTCCACTCGAAGTGATCGGTGCATCGGAGAAGGCGATAGAGTGGCAATGCCTTTTCTCCTAGCCTAGAGATAAAGCGGGTTAAAGATGCCACACAGCCAGATAGTTTTTGGACTTGTTTAAGGTCTGTTGGTGTAGCCAACTATGACAAAGCTCGGATTTTAGCTCGGTTTGCTTCAATTCCTCTACTGGAAACGATGAAACCCAGAAGTTTTCCCGCGGGAACGCCGAAAACACACTTTTTCGGATTGAGCTTGATGTCATATGTTCGGAGGTTGTCGAATGTGATATGCAGATCATCTATTAAGGACTCGACGTGCCTAGTTTTGATGACTACGTCATCCACGTACGCTTCAACTGTTTTGTCGATTTGTTTCTCCACACATGTTTGAATCATGCGTTGATAGGTGGCACCAGCGTTTTTGAGCCCGAAAGGCATAGTGTTGAGGCAGAAAGGCCCGTATGGGGTTATAAATGCCGTTGCGGCTTGATCAGATTCCTTCATCTTGATTTGATCGTATCCGGAGTATGCATCGAGGAAGCGCAATGAGTCGTGTTCTGCGGTAGCGTTGATAATCTGATCGATGCTGGGGAGGGGTAAGGGATCCTTAGGCCAGGCCTTGTTGAGGTCCTTGAAATCGACAAATAAGCGCCAGGATTTATCCTTCTTGGATACCATAACCAGGTTTGCTAGCCAGTCCGGGTGTTTTATCTCTCTGATGAATCCGACCTCGAGTAACTTGGCTAGCTCTTTCCCCATGGCTTATCGTTTGGGTTCGGAAAAGCGCCGTAGTGTTTGCTTGACGAGCTTATATCCCTTTAGTATGTTTAGGCTATGTTCGGCCAGCCTGCGTGGGATCCCTGGCATATCAGAAGGGTGCTAGGCGAGTATGTCCCAGTTTTCGCGTAGGAAAGCCCGCAGTGCAGCGTCGACCGTGGGGTCCAGCTGTGCCCCGATGGATGCTGTCTTTGTGGAGTCCGTTGGGTGGACTTGGAATTTGACTATTTCTTCTGCTGATTTAAAGGAGGTGGATTTGGATCGCTTATCGAGTATCACGTCGTCCCTATCCACTGTGGAGTGCAATGCGATTAATTCTTCGGCCACGAGGGCTTCAGACAATGCCTCGAGGGCCAAGGCGGCGGTTTTGTTTTTAGCATGGAGTGCTATGTCCGGATCACTGGCAAGAGTGATGATTCCATTGGGCCCGGGCATCTTGAGCTTCATGTACCCATAATGGGGTATAGCTTGGAAGCTTGCAAATGCATCTCGCCCTAACATGGCATGATATCCACTGTTGAAAGGGGCCACTTGAAAGGTTATCTCTTCGGACCGATAATTCACCGGCGTGCCGAATACCACATCGAGTGTGATTTTCCCGGCACATCGCGCCTCCTGGCTGGGAATAATTCCTCGGAAGGTCATGCCACTTTGCTCAATGCGGCTCCTGACTATTTCCATTTTGTTGAGAGTTTCCTTGTAAATGAGGT
The DNA here is from genome assembly GCF_002162155.2 of Triticum dicoccoides. Classification (NCBI taxonomy): domain Eukaryota; kingdom Viridiplantae; phylum Streptophyta; class Magnoliopsida; order Poales; family Poaceae; genus Triticum; species Triticum dicoccoides. The sequence goes on along the minus strand of NC_041387.1, from coordinate 86,745,724 downwards.
TCTGAATTTTGATTCGTCACTGGCATTGAAAGTTATGGCCATGTCATTCCAGGGGTTTATTGCTGCGACTTGGCAGACTTCGGCGAGGCCACGGAGTGCCATTTTGCGCCTATTTTTTGAGGCGAAGGTCTTGAAGACTATCAATACTATAGGGTTGTTGTCTTCCATGGGATGTTGCTCTGCGGTATTCTTGGTGAGGGGATCCTCGCCGCTCTTGGCCACTTACCGGAGCATCCAACATGCTCTAAGGCTATGGGTTGGTACGGTATCCAGCGTTGTGTGTATTTTGCATGGCCTATTGAGCCATCCCTCAAGAACGGTTTCGCGCCTCGTAATGGGCTTCGATTTTTTTGTTATTGGATCAGGCGACCGACGAGGGTGCATCCTTTTGGTCCGGACGAGGGGTTTAGTGGAAACCGGTGGCTCCCAAGAGGCTGCCTAAGTTTGCCAGGCACTTTCCATTACGCAGTACTTCTGTACTATGGTTGCCAAGTCAGCGAAGTGTGATATGTGACGACGGTTGATGGCATTGCGGATTCCCTTGTCCATGCACTTTTTGTAGAATAATGAGATTGCATCTTCATCGCGGCAGTCTTTGATCTTCACTACAAAAAAATACACTTCCGTGATGATATGTGTTTGTCACAGTAGGTCGTGTTTTTTGTCATGCATGTACATCCATGATGATTTTATGACAGAATCAAGATAGTCATACATGTGCTGTCGTAGAAGTGTTCCATGACATTCCCAAAATTATCATCATGAAAGTGTCCACTTCCATGATGATAAATTGCGCGTCATAGAAGTGCTTTCGTCAAGGGTGACCGACATGTGGCATCCACTGTAACGGAACGCTGTTAAGCTATCGGGTCGGGTTTTGAATCCGATAACCCGTTAACAGCCCCGACCAATGGGGATTTTCCATGTGTAAAATCATCATTGGCTGGAGGAAACACGTGTTGGCTCACTGTTGGGACAGATGTCATCCGCTCATTAGACAGAAGATGCCTATGATACGGCGACACGTGGCACGGCCCAACAGAGGCCCATTCTTGTGAAAAGGTTGGCCCGTTTGACTTGGTCAAGAGGTGACGGGCCGGCCCATGGAAAGCCTGTTAACGGACTGTTCGCATATAGCCCATTTACAGCCAGCTAACCCAGGGGCCATTACGCCCTATCTGAATTAGGCCTGGTAGCATCATCTAGGCCGTCCAATACGATTCCAGCCCATTTTAACTTCTGGCCCATGTGTGGCCCATGACTTCTTTCGGCCCATATGAGGCCCTTTGTAACTCTTGGCCCATTAACGGCCCGTGGTGAAACTGGCCCGTAATGAACAGTGTATCACTTTATACCCATTAACGGCCCGTTATTCCATTGGGCCGTTTCTAGCCCAAGTTATCTTTCGGCCTTCTTAGGTCCCATTGATTCTTGGGCTCATTTGCAGTATTTGGTTAATACGGCCCGTTACTGTCATTTTCTGCTTGTGGGCCAAATTCAGCCCGTCGTTACAGTCGGCCCGTTTGTGGACCATTAATATGTTGGTCCATTTTCATGTAAAAAACCTGTTGGGATGTTTTCATAGAGTTATCAAATACGGCCTATTAACGGCCCGTTATGGTCCACGAATAGTACGACCCATGATTGGCGAAATGATGATACGCCCCGTAGAAGGCCCATGGATCCTACGGCCCGTATGAGGCCCATGGATAGTACAGCCCGTAGAAGGCCCATGGATCGTACGGCCCGTAGAAGGCCCATGGACCCTACAGCCTATAGAAGGCCCATGAATCCTAAGGCCCGTATAGAAGGCCAATGGATCCTACGGCCCGTATAGAAGGCCAATGGATCCTACGGCCGGAAGAAGGCCCATGGATCCTACGGCTTGCAGGAGGCCCATGGTTACAACAGTCCGTGTGTTTCCATGATTATTTTGGCCTAGTTACCAAAAATAGGCTATTGTGGCCACTAGAAAACACAGAAAAAGAACTGCAGTGACTACAAGCAAACAACTAAACAAGACAATAAGGAAATAAATAAGCAAGCAATTAATGCTAGCCTATTACCGCTATTACACATATTACATCCGCTGGGCATCAAAGTTCGCCACCAGTGCAAATATAGGGAACAAAGCAGCACATTACATACACTGGCCGTCAAAATTGGCCGCCAGTGCAAAAAACGCGGCAGCAAAACAAGAGCATAACTGAAACAACTTCAGAAGAGCTCAAGAAACGTTATCCTGGGTATCCACCATGCTAGCAATAAGCTTAGCAAGCTTATTGGCTTTGTCCTGTTTAGTGCTAAAATCCTCCAACGCTTGCTGTTGCACCAGAAAGTATGCATCTGAATGCTCCAGGGACTTCCGCAGTCCTTCCGCTTCTTGTCGCAGCACAACTGATCGATGTCTTTCAGCTTGTAGTTGAGACTCAAGAAACCGAACTGATTTAGACAGTGAGTTTGAATAGCTTGTGCAAGCGGTAGTGGCCAGTAACTCGAACACTAAACCAAGACAGGACTTTGGGGTTGTCTCGCTGTCTTCAAGATAGTCTTCCGTAGCTGTTTTATCAGCTTTGTTGGAGACCAACAAGGATGTGTCACTATCCTGAACCTTATATGCATTACTTCCTTTACCATTGCTTAATAAGGCACTCTTCCCTAATATTCTGTTAGCATTCTAAAAGAAGAAACAAGCAGACACATAACAAGTTTAGCATGTACTAGTATATGAAACTCATTTCGGTGAACCAGTTCATTAGTAAGGTGGACAGGATTAAACTACCAAGTCTTCTATTGCCAAGTACTAGTACATAATAAAAGCATCAAACAAACATATATCTATGTCTTATGGTCACAGCATTGTCTTGCCAAATCAAAATAGAGACACGGTTCAAATCATATAAGTTCAAGACAAATCAGCAGTGAAAGAATACAAAGCGTGGGAAACTACACGGCACAACAAGATTTCAGATGGGTACCATGGATCTACATTTACAACAACACTATTGGCTCTGTTGTGATGCTACTAATGTGCATGATATGAAAGTCAACTGTATACACAATTGAAATTGAAATCAATAGATCTATTGATAAGAGCAAACCTGTTAAAGAAACATGCGTGAACATACTTGTTGTGCCATTGGAGTTTCGATTGGATCCTTCAATTTAAAAATAAGTTTGTATGAGTAAATACAGTGATACAAGAGCAAAGCAATCATAGTTAAAAAAGGCGCACCTAAGCGAGCGCTTAAGCGCGCCTAGGCTCTAGGCGTTGGCAAAACGTATTGCGCATAACTACGCTTAATCTGTGCATAACTGTAACATCCCAAATTTTTAATTTGGAATGTTATACACTAGATCATCATTGCATATCATATTTTATTGTTTTTGGCTCGATCATAGAAATTTTACGCAACTCAAGGACCATCGAAGAGAGTTGGGAATTTCGTTATTTTCATATTTGAGTTTTCTCAAATTTTGAAAATAGGATCATTTGATTTATTTTATTTTATCTTTAGTTATTTCTAAAATAAAAATATGAGAGAGGGAATAAATGACTTTTCCAAAAGAAAGAAATATTGAGGATTTAATAAAAAATCAAATATGTTTTATTTTTGAGTTTTTGGCTATTTTAGTTGAATTAGGATGCATTTTAGGGCCAACAAAATGTTCATCTCGTTCTAAATATTTTATTTAGACGGTGAAAATTTATTTTGGCATTTTTAGATTTTTATTTATTTTTCTAGAATTTTTCTTAGTTTCGGCGGAATTGTTTTTTTTTAAACTCTTGCGCACCTGACTGGGCCGAAGCCCAGCCGAGCCAGGCCGGACCGCGCCGCCGCCGCCTCCCGCATACGGATCGGGACCGGAGTCCCGATCGTCGCTGCCGCCGAGTCCGAGCCGGCACCGCCGCCGCCTTGCCCCCTCCCCAGGCTACCGCCACCCCCCATTTAAATACCGAGCCGGGGCCCCCTGGAGACCCAAGCCGCAGCCGCAGCCGCCGCACTCCCCGCCGCTTGCC
>NC_041387.1:86733366-86741247 GCF_002162155.2 Triticum dicoccoides | reverse complement strand
CGCTGCCAGGAGCCGCCGCCGCCGCCAGCCGCCGCCGCCCCGCCACCCCACGCCGCCGCCGGACCCCGTCGGAGCCTCGCCGGAGCCCGAGCTGAGGTAGCCGCCCCGCTGCACCGGTTTTCTAATAAAACTGATCCGTTTTTTAGAAAACCTTAGATTCGTTCTTTTAGAATAGATCGATTTATGTTTTTTTATTTCCGGTTTATTTATTTAGCGAGCGTTCGCTCATTTGTTCGTTTTAATGGACGAGTTCACCGTTTAGTTTCAGTTAACGAACGTTCGTTCATTAAACTGTTCGTCAGTTTTTCTTTTTGTCGGATTTTCTGCGATTATTTCTGATCAGGATTTCTGATCTGATTTTCGTTTTAGTTAAACTTTTCGCTCGTTTATCGGAATCGGGCGATTCAAGCACCTAGAGTTTCGTCTCGAAACCCCTCTTTCCGTTTAACCAACTCAAACAAGTTTTTGCTTCTGTAAAATTTAACTTAGGTCTAGATTAGTAAACGAAGTTTGTTTCTTTAGCCGTTTGTGTTTCGTTGCTTCGTTTGATTTGATTCTTTTTGCAAACCGGAGTTCTTAAGTGGAACTTTATGGTTAGATCTTTTATTTGAGTTTTACCTGTGTATTAGATGAGTACTTATTGTATGCTTGTTTGCTTGTTTGTTTGCGATAGAGTATCCGGATTGCGCCGCTTGCTACTTCAAATCCCTAGGTTTCACGGATCATCAACAAGGCAAGTAACACTTTGATCATACCTCTTTGCTACCCAGTTTTATTGCATTAGATCAATCCTCAAACAACGGCATGATTAGGATCTGATTAATATGTGGGTTTGGGAAGTAGATGAGGTAGTACCTATTACCTGTTTTTATATTCAAACCTATGGGAGTTACTTCTACGTTTGCTTATTATGCCATGCTATGCTAGTAGACGTGGATTGGGTGAGTGAATCCATGACAGATGTGAGATTGTTAATTAATGGTTTATTTAAGGTGGCAACTTTAATACACATCTGGGTGGATTGAGGCACCTGGGTATTCCAGGATTGCCTGTTTTTTTATGGACCGCCACCTAGGCTCAAAGGGATCATAAGATTATTCATGCTAGAAACTTCTGTGTGTAGCCACATGCTACTATGGGCTCTAGCATAGTTGATTAAGTCGTGCGAACTCTTACAGTGGTAGACTAGTAGATGTAGAGGAAAGTAGGTGTAACAGTCTACCCGATCGTAAGGTGCTAGCGCTTCTGAAAGACTATGTCTCGGTCATCCGTTTCTCAAACACCATGTAGTGCGAGAAATCCAACGGAGGAGATCGAGTCTTGTGGGGGAAAAGTGCACAAACCTCTGCAGAGTGTATAAACTAATCATGGTTAGCTGTGTCCCCGGTTATGGACGTTTTGAGTATCTAGTACTTGGATTATCATGTGAATCTCATCATTTTACTTATAATTAATTTTGTTGGGTTTTAATGATGATCCTTAATTGGGATTGAGAGGGTGTCTACACTCTCAATGTTTAACTACCACCATGATAGTTAAATAAAATTTATTCCTTTGCAGTAGGGGAAAATTGGCTTTATGCAAAACTATAACCATAGAGCTTTCCACCAGCCATATATGCATGTAGTATAGCATATTTATGTTCATTACTCTCTATGTGTTACATTGCAAGCATATTCCATGTGCTGACCCGTTTTCCGGCTGCATCGTTCATGTTGCCGACTTTTCAGACGACAAGTAAGATGCCTTAGGATCGTGGTCCTATACTCAGTGATGCCGTTGGAGTTAATGGACTCACTTATCTTCCAAGCCTTCCGCTGTTATCGTTATTAGATGGCCTTAAGCCATATTTATTGTAATAAGCTCTCCTTTGGAGACACTCGATGTACTAAGTGTGTGATTGCTACTCTGTTATAAATCCTTCGAGTACTGTGCGTGTCAGCATTACTGATTCAGGGATGACACTGATGCACAGAGATCAGACTGTTTGAGGTCTGGTCGCTACAATAACTGCGCATAAGCATGCGCTTTGGTCAGTAAAGCGCAAGGCGGTGGCAAAACGCACAATTAATTCCTAGCGCTTTTTTGAACTATGATAGCAATGGAATCTTAAATTAGAACAGTTGTTCTTCAGGTTTAGGCACTTGTTCTACATGAACAGAGTACTGTAAGACGCAAGAATATAATACTTAAAATAGAAAATGAGCTCATAGACCTTACCACATTCTTGGTTCAGGACGAGTACAGAACAAGGCGTTCCCAGTCATAAATGTGTCTCAGGAGAACGTAAGGGAATTTGATGAGTTTCTTTGCCGGTGAAGTACGTTTTCTTCAGGTAATTCCAATACTACCACCAAGCATTCTTGAAGATAGCAGAGGTATTAGCACAGGTTACCTCATCGTGAGTTTCCAAATCGGTCCTTCTCTATAGAGAAAAATGGGAAAATTTGTTGTATTATAACCATCATGGAGGTAGGATGTATGGGACGAAGCAAAGTAATTGCCATGAATAACATTACTTACACATAACTCCTGGAAAAACACCTGCAACTGGCATTTTCCTTCATCTTCAGTATAATATTTCCAAGATGGGAAGATATGCACATACGATTTAACAACATCAAATGTGATAGATGCTAAACTATGACTAGCTGGTTGTGCTTCCTCCACAGGAATATGCGTACTAACTGGTGGAGTTGGGGTTCACCGTGATAGTACTGGCCCTTTGGGCACTGGAGCTGCCTTACTAGCTGCTCTTGTTTGGGAGCTCTGTGGTGGAGATGGTGCTGTGTCAACAGGAACTGGGTTACTATCGACTAGGGTTGGGGTTAGATTGTGTGAAGCTGGTTCTCTGTCCATCACAGTAGGGGTACAATCTGCGAGAGTTTGGGTTATGTGTGGTAGGGCTGGTTCTTGTGCATGTACAACCGGGGTGCTATCTCCACCAAGAGGTAGCACTGTTTTATTTGAAGATCGTGTTTTTAGTCCGCTAGATACTGGCATCACCCGCTCCAATTCAAATGGCTGATAAACAGGAAACATAGTTGAATGTACAGACATTGTATGAGAGACAGATGCAATAGATAGTGTGGAAAAAAGAGGGCATGAAATAGTTGACATGTATATTGTTTAACTAAAACGGATAGATGACATAATTTCACATATATGATGTCTATCTAAACTGGATAGCATAGCATAACATAATTCAACAGGATCGCATGACATAAGTCACCAACATGTTATCTAAGTAATCAGCATCACATCATTTAATTCACATATGTGTTTTATATGCTAAACAGAGGGCATTCGATATGATGTCTGAACTAAGAACATGGTGTTGAATATTGTGTATACGATGTCTAAACTATGCAATGCAAGACACCGTATGCATGATATGAGCAGTATAACCGTGCCAAGTTAGAGCATACACCTCAGTGGGGGAATAGGACTGGTCATCCGTCTCTGAATCCATCTCTAAGGAGCTATCGGGACCCATCAAGAGATCTGCTTCGACAGGTAGCACTGTCTGCTCTGAAGGCCTTGTTTTCACTCCATATTTTTCCATCTCCCACACAAATGGCTGATTTACAGGAAGAGTAGTTTAATGTACAAACATTGTCGACAAATGGAAATGTAATGAAGAAAAGGATGGGCAAGATATCATTCAAATATATGATGCCTGGTTAAACATGATGGCATTGCACATTTCACATATATTATGGCTGGCTAAAAGACAGGAGACTGTATAATTCATATATGATATAGAAACTAAACATGTGGCATTACAGAACATGTCTAAACTAAGCAGATGACATATATGATGTCAAAAGTAGGCACTGCAAGGCAACATATGCATGATATGACTAACATCATCATGCCAAGGTAGAGCAAACACCTTGGGGGGGTAAATAGAAGTGGTCAGCGGCGTCTGAATCCGACTCAGAACAGATATCTTCCTCTGGATTACAATCTGGAGAGGGGTGGGGTGGGTTTGCCATTGAACCCACCATGGAGCTATGTCTGCATGACATTGTATTGCCGCACAAAACTCTTCTCTTTTTCTCTACATGTTCAGCATGATTGTGTACAATATCTGACATGCATACGAAAAAAACATGGTGAGATTATGTAAGGAGAGCATGCCGAAATTTAGAGTGATGGTAACAATCAGTGGATCGACATTTTTCCGTTGAACCAAAATAGCCCTAATGGATCGACGTGAATGTATAGTAATAAGTGATGCAACAAGTGTACAACCTCTTTGCCATAGCCGTGTCGACCTCAACATCATTGGGTTGGTCGCTAAAGCAGTTGAGGCAGAGGTGGCTGTTGGAGGTGTGGAGAAAGATCTGAGGAATCTGTAGACGGCGTCCAGGGCACTGCTCTGTTGTGATGGATCGTTCTGTCGTTGGAGCAGCTCCGGTGAGCCGTAAGACGTCAAGGCTGAAGTAGCACAAGACATACATCGTCAATCTCAAGTGGGATTCTAATAGCATCTCCAATAGATGATGTAAAATGGATGTAAAATTGACATCACCAAAAACCACCTGACTACAACAGATGAGGTAAAAACTGTTGACTCTGAACTTAACTGTCGAAACTGAAATTTACTGTGGAATCTAAATGCTACTGTCAAAACTGAATGCAATGGTAGCAGAGAGGCGCTTGACATGTAGTTTAGGGAGGGCCTGCAGTTCATCTTCAACCTGCACCCCCCCTGAGCCGCCAGCCATCGCCGGCCCCAGTGCCGCCTCGCTGCCTCGAAACAACTCCCCACCGCCGTCCCGGCCAGCCCTCTAGGCCCCCCGGCCCCACCCTGAACCCTAAGATAGATAGCAGGGTACCTCTCTGGCGAGCCCCCGTGCCTGCTGCGGGTGGTTCTTCCTTAACTCCGGCGAGCCCCCCAACCGCTGAAAATCGACTGACCCAAAAGTTGATTCAGTCGACTGAAGTGTGGCTAAATCAGAGCAGAGCAGCAGCACGAGCGAGGGGGAGAGCAGCAACAGCAGCTAGTCGAGCGAGCGATCGAGCGAGAGCCGGAGCAGCAGCGGCAGCGCGAGCCAGCAAGCGAGAGCCGGAGCAGCAGCAGCATATCCGGCTGGTATGGACGCTGCCACCGAAGGGGCCTCGCACTGGGGGAGAGCTGCCATGGAGATGTCACCTGTGGCGCCGGCTTCAAGGTAGCCGCTCCATGGGGGCGCGGGATAGAGCACCATCGGCACCGGGAGGTCGAGTTAAGGAGAAGGTGCGATGCAATGAGTGTACAACCTCTTTGGTGGCGGTGAGGATGCTGCGGTTCCGGTGGAGCAGGTTAAGGCGGCGCTGTGGGGATGGAGCAGCCGCGATAGATGAGGCGATCATCGGAGCAACTCCTTGGAGGTGGAGGACGGGGTGGCTGAACCGGCGGAACGATGAGATGGACGACGGATCCTCATCCGGGGAGGTGGACGAGGGACGTCGAGCTGTTGCGGTGGACGACATCGTTGGGGAAGAGGCTCCGACTGGGCAGCGGTGACGTGGCAGACGGATGAGGGTGGGGTTTCGCGGCTGGAGCGGAGAGGTTATGGCGGCCTGGGATTTTGAATGGCAAAAAGGGGGCGATGGGAGGGGGTGAAGCATGACTTGGGGACGCGCTTGTCCAAAATGTAGGGTGTGTTACAGAAGTACCCCCCACCGATTTGAACTAGCGGCCCTTTCAGCTCAGGGTTAGAAGGGGGATTTCACGTGTCGGGATTTGGCAGTTAGAGGGAGTTTTCGCGCGCGTTCTAATTTCAGGATAGCAAGGTGCGGGTTGTGAAGGCGCCTGTTTTGGGAGCACGATATCTAAATTTTCGAAATATAACAAGACGCGGGTTGAATTTTAGGGACAAGCCTAACGTGTAGTAATATTGTACTTGTACATACCAAATCAATTCGCACTTCCCTCAACCAAAAAGAAAACAAAAAAAACTATTCACACCACACAAAGAGAGAGTCTTGCCCCGTTTTACTATACAAATGCTATTCAAAGCTACTCCCTCCTTCCATCTATATAGGGCCTAATGCATTTTTTGATGCTAATTTTGACCAAATATTAGAGCAATGATATATGACATGCAACTTACATAAAGCACACCGTTAAATTTGTCTATGAAAGGTTCTTTCAATGATATAATTTTCACATTGTGCATGTCATGTACTATTAATCGTGTCAATAGTCAAAGGTGGTCTTAAAAATCTGATTACGCCCTATATAGATGGAAGGAGGGAGTATGAATCCATGTTATGTCCGATTAATTTTTTTTGCTTGCTGTATAATGCATGTAACCTACTCACACCAACATTTTAGTGCATTCCAAATGTCTATACTACCGCTGCAATTCAAACTAAATTTGAATTTGTTTCTCTATTTCAATAAGAATCTACAATCATGATTGTTGCCAACTTCAACCATCATAGTTTCCTTGCTATCCGCCAGATATAACTCGGATGACCTATAATGCAGGATGGCAGGCACACCATCATCAACAACTCCGTTTTTTATAAGAGTAGAGATAAAATATATTAAATGTAGTATAACATGTTCATAACCACACCATGTGTATCACTGTTATATATATTCACACATGCGTCGGTTTAAAACACTATGATAAATTATTCAAATATCCGAATTTGCTTTTTATAATGAGGTATATATGATCTCTATTTGTCTTTTACACCCACACAACCCTCTTATCTTTGTAGCTAGCGCTAACTTTCTCTTGTGCATGCACACGCCCGCATCCCTCTCACCCTCCTTCAACATTCTCTAGCTCCATCGTGCAAATTCGTCTTTTCACTTTAGGTCGTTCACCCACGGTGTGTGTAGGCCCCCAGCTCCTTATTTACGGCACACATCGATCGATATGCCTCTCTAGCCAGGTGTGCCTAGCACAAACACAAGCTTCCCCTCTTCTCTTGTCACTGTCCATGCCTCACTCCCACCACTCTTTTCATCATTCTCGTACTCGCACACTCCTTCCCCCTCAATATAGTATGCCTCTCATACCACCTCCTAGATGCATCCCTCTCTCTCTATCCTTCTCCTCGTGCCTCATTTGCTTCTAACACACACATGCATGTATACTGATCAATCCCCCAACATATACCTAGATCGACTTTAACTACCCCCCCATCGATCGACGTACCTCACAAGTAATGTCTCTCCTTTCTCTAACAAAGGGCGATTGATCTTCCTATGTAGTTACGTCTGCTTACCACAGCCACATCGTCCCCCCTCATCATTCGTGCATGCCTCCTGACCCGTCTCTCACACGCACATGCACAGACAACAAGCAGCCATCTCCTCTCTTATTGATATTGCGGGTGCCCTCCGTTTGTCTAGCAAGCCTATCCCACCATTTGTTAGAAGCAACTCCACTACCACCCCCTCCAACACTCTAGCGCTGTCTCTCTCCCAACCTTATTCCTCTCCTGCACATATGCATGGATGCCGATCGATCTCCCTTAATACATGAGGCAGATCGATCTCCTTAATACATGAGGTAGGCCTCTCTCCTCTTACACACATATACCAGCCATTGTACCTCTATAGTTAATTGGGCCTCCCTCCTCCTCCACCACACACCGATAGTCGAGTGCTGCAGGTAGGTATCCATGCCACAGAGACAAACTGCACATGTCCCCTCTCACGTTCCAGTAGGCCAGCCACTCTATATCTTTGATGTGGGCACACACAAATTCGATGTCACTCTTTATCGATCACGCGCGCGCACACACACACACACATCATCCCTCTTTTCGATTCTATGGACACCTCAAGCCGATGATACCTCCACTCTCTTCTTGTGGATCACCCCCTCTATATATATGTTATATCCAGGACACTATTTCACACATATT
>NC_041387.1:86703800-86732954 GCF_002162155.2 Triticum dicoccoides | reverse complement strand
ACATTTTTTGATTGACCCCCCCCCCCAAAAAAAACTCTCAAGAACCCACACACTATATCTCCCTAGGTTTGTATCTCTCTCACACAACCCCACGTAGGTGGTGTACGTATACAAGAAGAGACTAGGTGCACCGTGCATGTACTCAGGCTTCGTGCCCAGCCACACCCGCGCAGGTACACGGTGGAGCTCATTTCTTTACGAAATGGCAGCCCACGTGCTAATTTGAACACCTGTAGCGGTTGTTTACATAGGGAGGTCGCGTACCACGCGTGCACGAAACAAAGTTCGACTTGACGCGTTACCGCATTATTTTTAAATAAAGTTATAGCGCTCAATGGCACATACACAAAATATAAAATGATTTTTATGGAGAAAAAGGTAGTCCGCTCACTATATACAATGGAGCCTGCCTGCCTAGTTTGTCGCTCTTCAGAGTATCTCACACAAGGCTGCGGTGGCCTCTCTCTCTCTCTCACCATTGGTCAATGATCCAGCCGCATCCCGTCCGCCAGGGGAAAGGGAGGAAGTGCATCATTTCTCCGTTCGACGGCGCCGAGACAGCATGTCCCGATCTGCAGTACACGCCGTTCTCTCTGACCAAGCTCAGGGCCTACGCCACCTGCTCGCTGATTTCGCCTGCCGCTGCTCACCTAGTTACATCCCGACGACCTCCAGGTATCCCCTACGGCCTTGCTCCACTGCCCGTCTTCCCACGTTGCTGCATGTGGATCTTCCATAGTTCTTTGCCCAAAACATAGCTCGTCCGGCGTACTTTCCATATTGCATTCTCGTCCTCACACCATTTTAGACAAACACAACCGTGTTGTTATCTTCCCTTAGGACAAGGAATATGCTTCTTTTTTTGTCGTCGCATGTGTCATCAACTGTTATTGGACAGTAATTGTTTCCTTTCTACCTCTTTTTTGCAAACAGGGCTATCCATTTCACCTTGTTGCTATTGCGACCTTTTGGTGAACTGCACAAATCACTTTTTTCTTAAGAGTGTTTTGTGCAGTTGTACTAAAATGTCACACGGGCAGCGTCTCTACATTTTAGTGCGACTGCACAAAGGGAGATTGGTTTTGCTCTATCCTCCTCATCCAACTCCGAGCCTAATCTTCTCCAACTAGTTAGTCTTAAGAGAGACTGCAAAGGTGACCGGCTTCTATTTGTGTGTTTATTATTTCATCAGCAGTCCTCTATTATCGTAATCACACTTAATATCTTTGGAACAGGGACGCTCAGCTCTATTTTAGTGGAACTGCACAAAATGATCGGAATGTTGCATGCTCCAGACAGCTACTTTTTTTCCCAACATGCCTTGTTGATTTAGACAGAGCTGGGGAGACGTTGCTGCCAATGAAAGCATGGATCAATTTTAATTTAACACCTTCTCACAACTCTGTCTTCAGTTGTGATGTAATTATTAGCTCTGATCTACTAATAATTGACATGCATTAGCAAGGAAGTTAATTTTTTATTGTTTCCGAAAGAGCATCGATGGCAAGACACGCGAAACAAAAGCTGAAAGCTCACACCATTGTACAATTTCATGTCGCTAGAAAATTATTTGTATAGTACGTCAATTATGTAAACAAATGATGGAAGCTTGATAGCATTGCCAGAAGCCTAGTCATCATCCGGGTCCATGTGCCATGCACAAAATTATACTCCTTCGTTCCTAAATATTTGTCTTTTTACAAAATTCAAACGGGCATATTTTAGAGTGTAGATTCACTCATTTTGCTTCATATGTGTACTCCCTCCGTTCCTAAGTATTCTATTCGTCTTTCTAGAGATTTCAACAAGTGACTACATACGGAGTAAAATGAGTGAATCTACACTCTAAAATATGTCTATATACATCTGTATGTGCCAGTCCATTTGAAATCTCTAAGAAGACAAATATTTGAGTAGTCACTCGTTGAAATCTCTAGAAAGACAAATACTCCGGAGTATATTTAAGAATCGAGGGGGTAGTGCACAACCGCATGGGAGACTCAGCCTGGTCATTGTGCCGCATTAATAGTGAGTAATGAGCAGTCAAATCATAAGCCCCACCTTTCCCACTGTAAGTTGCTCGGAAGAAGCAACCATCAATACACTCTTCTTTGAGGGCATCGGCAGTGTAGAGGCAGCCCAGCCTCTAAGCTGGGTCCCACATATGAGCCTCTAATCTTAGCGTGTGAAGTTGGAGTGTGTTTACAAGCTTGTTGCCTCTGACATGGAGCCCACCTTTAAATTAAAAACAAAAGTTTTTACTTGTTTGGCTGATGAGTAGCACATGCAGCACCAGCTGACCGGTGGGTCTGGACCGTTGCTTTTGAGCTTGGAGGCAGCCTCTTACGCTAGCGTCGATGCTAGTGTTTTTAGCTTAGAGGCAGCAACGTGCAGTGTATAGAGGCAGCTGCTACACGCTTGGAGGTAGGCTTAGAGGCGAAAATATCACACACTACGGATGCTCTAAATCCGCTCATACTACTCCATCCGTCACTGTTTATAGAGCGCGCTTCAGAAAAAAGAAAAAAATCTGTGTGACCAAGGCGACTAGCGATCGGCCTGAAAAATAGCTTTGGTAGTTATAGCACGACGTCTATTACTAGAGGGAATAATGCGTACACACATGCATGCAGTGCTTCCACCCCGGGTACACACATGCATGCACTTACTCCACTCTGTAGTAGTAGTACATGGAGAGAAAATTGTGGACTTGATTGCAGTTACCACGCCCTAATTAATTGAGCGTTAAACCAAACACGTCTAAAGTCTCTCTGGTGGTGGAAATGCATTGAGAGAAATGCATCATAATGAAGCGTGCCTTGTAAACTGTGGTGGAGGAGGAGTAGTATGAAGGTGCAAAACCAAGTACGCGTATGGCCAGTCGGTCAACGCACCTCCTCTTGGCATATCACTGACATGTGGGACAGGAGTGTGAGCAAACCGATCTCAATTGACGGCAAAGAGCCAACCCGCCGTTCCTTGAGAGAGATGAGGAGCGAGAACACACAAACTGGCTCGCACGGAGGCCAAGAGATATTCGAGCATGGTTGGTTGATCAATATCATTCATTACATGTTAGGTTGCCGTTTTCCGCCCTTCTCCGGAATAAACGTGTACTTTATTAGATATAAAAAAAGAGTACAGACGCTCCACCATGCGGTTCTATTAGTAGTACTCCCTCCGTCTAGGTGAGTAAGTCATCTTAGGTTGTGCACCGTGACCAAGGAGAAGGGGAAAACGAGAGACTTTAATGTTTATTTGCTAATTAATAGCATTGCATGCAATGAACTAACCACTGCATGTCGTGTTTAGTAGTCTCAAGTCATTAAAAGCATGCACACCCCTCATCTCTTATTCATTGATATGTCAAGAAACAAGAAACGAAGTAGAAATTAATGCACCATGCCTAAGTTTTTTGGGATTATTTGGTTTTTGTAAGATGACTTACACACCTAGACGGAGGGAGTACTACTCGTACTACTGCGCTTGGCTCTTCGCCTCTTTGTGAAGTCGAACAATGATGGTACTCCGCATGTTGGGTACTACAGTGTATGCCTCTAACAATCTGACACCGAATGGACTGATGCATGTGCACCGAGGGTAGGTTGCATTAGTCAAAAGGCGTAAGCGAGATTCACCTTGTCCTACAAGCTTCTCCTCTTTCTACGAGTTGACGGGACACACCAAAAAGTAGTGCTGGTCCATACTCCCTCCTTTCCGATTAATATGTCTTAATCTTTTTTCGGGTAAATGAGAGAGCTTTATTCATATATAAGCATTCTTAGGACAATCAACCAAGACACAGGTCACTAGGAAGCGAGGTGATGTCTACTACACAACCTTCTTCTTGTAGACGTTGTTGGGCCTGCAAGTGCACAGGTTTGTAGGACCGTAGCAAATTTCCCTCAAGTGGATGACCTAAGGTTTATCAATCCGTAGGAGGCGTAGGATGAAGGTGGTCTCTCTCAAGTAACCCTACAACCAAATAACAAAGAGTCTCTTGTGTCCCCAACACACCCAATACAATGGCAAATTGTATAGGTGCACTAGTTCGGCGAAGAGATGAAGATACAAGTGCAAAATAGATAGTAGATAAAGGTTTTTGTAATCTGAAATAATAAAAACAGCAAGGTAACAAGTGGTAAAAGTGAGCGTAAACGGTATTGCAATGATAGGAAACAAGGCCTAGGGTTCATACTTTCACTAGTGCAAGTTCTCTCAACAATAATAACATAGATAGATCATATGACAAGCCCTCAACATGCAACAAAGAGTCACTCCAAAGCAACTAATAGCGGAGAACAAACATAGAGATTATGGTAGGGTACGAAACCACCTCAAAGTTATTCTTTTGGATCAATCTATTCAAGAGTTCGTACTAGAATAACACCTTAAGACACAAATCAACCAAAACCCTCATGTCACCTGGATACACCATTGTCACCTCAAGTATCCGTGGGCATGATTATACGATATGCATCACACAATCTCAGATTCATCTATTCAACCAACACAAAGTACTTCAAAGAGTGCCTCAAAGTTTCTACCAGAGAGTCAAGAATGTGTGCCAACCCCTATGCATAGGTTCATGGGCAGAACCCGCAAGTTGGTCACCAAAACATACATCAAGTGGCACATGTATCCCATTGTCACCACAGATAAGCACGGCAAGACATACATCAAGTGTTCTCATAAAAGACTCAATCCGATAAGATAACTTCAAAGGGGAAAACTCAATTCATCACAAAAGAGTAGAGGGGGAGAAACATCATAAGATCCAACTACAATAGCAAAGCTCGGGATACATCAAGATCGTGCCATAGAGGGAACACGAGAGAGAACACGAGAGAGAGATCAAACAGATAGCTACTGGTACATACCCTCAGCCTCGAGGGTGAACTACTCCCTCCTCGTCATGGAGAACACCGGGATGATGAAGATGGCCACCGGTGAAGGATCCCCCCTCCAGCAGGGTGTTGGGAAGGGCTCCCGAGAGGTTTTTGGTGGCTACAGAGGCTTGCGGCGGCGAAACTCCCGATCTATCTTGATATTCGATGTTTTTAGGGTACGTAGGCTTATATAGGCGAAAGAAGTCGGTCGGGAAGTGCTCGAGGGGTCCACGAGACAGGGGGGCACCCCCTATCTCCTGGGCTCCTCGAGGATCTTCTGACTTGATCTCCAAGCCTCCAGGATGATAATCTTCCAAAAAATCACGTTGCCGAAGGTTTCATTCCGTTTGGACTCCGTTTGATATTCCTTTTCTTCGAAATGCTGAAACAGGCAATAAAACAGCAATATGGGCTGGGCCTCCGGTTAATAGGTTAATCCCAAAAGTAATATAAAAGTGTATAATAAAGCCCATAATCATTCAAAACACATAGTAATATAGCATGAATGCTTGAGAAATTATAGATACGTTGGAGACGTATCAGCATCCCCAAGCTTTATTCCTACTCGTCCTCGAGTAGGTAAATGATAAAAGAAAGAATTTATGAAGTGTGAATGCTAGAAGGTGCACAAGTTGGATCAATGATAATTTCAATCACCTTTTCTAGCATGATAATATGTCATAACAGTAGTTCATCTCATAAAACTTCTCACGATCAAGTAACAAGCAATTCACATGTCAAAGCATAGACCATAAACTTTCTTGAAAACTAGCAAACTTCATTCTGAGTCATCAAAACAATTGCAATTCATCTTATTTTCGGGAAGAGTCTATGTCAGAGCTTTGATTTAGCAAACTTCACATACTCAACTATCATATAGTCTTCTACAATTGCTAACACTCACGCAATACTTGTGGTTATGAAGTTTTAATCAGACACAGAGAAAGATTGGGGCCTATAATGTTGCCTCCAAACGTATTCACCTTTGGGTGATGTCAACAATAATAGTTCATGCTAACATACATCCAATTGGATATATATATCAGTATCACCCTAACACAAAGTGCTTGCCAAAGGATAAAATGAAAAAGGGAAAGGTGAAGATCACCTTGACTCTTGCTTAAAAGTAAAAGACATAAAGTAAAAGATAGGCCCTTCGCAGAGCGAAGCAGAGGTTGTCATGCGCTTTTAGGGTTGGATACACAAAATCTTAATGCGAAAGAACGTCACTTTATATTGCCCCTTTATATGGACCTTTATTATGCAGTCTGTCACTTTTATTGCTTCCATAACAAGTTCGTACAAAGCTTATTTTCTCCACACTAATAAGTCATGCATATTTAGAGAGCAATTTTTATTGCTTGCACCGATGACAACTTACTTGAAGGATCTTACTCAATCCATAGGTAGATATGGTGGACTCTCATGGCAAAACTGGGTTTAAGGATATTTGGAAGCACAAGTAGTATCTCTACTTGGTGCTAGGAATTTTTGGCTAGCATGAGGGGGAAAGGCAAGCTCAACATGTTTGAATGATCCATGACAATATACTTTAATTGAGATGTGAGAAAACATAACCCATTACGTTGTCTTCCTTGTCCAACATCAACTATTTAGCATGTCATACATAATGAGTTCTCACAATTATAAAAGATGTCTATGATAATATATTTATATGTGAAATCTCTCTTCCTTCAATATTCTTTCACGAATTGTTCAAATGACCAATACAATGCTTGCTAACCGTAAATAAATTTACAACCTCTACTTCTTAGATGTGAAGTCACTACTCCCCATGGGATAAGCAAATGAAACATATATAATTTCAGATTTATGACAATCAACTCATTCAACCATTTACTCATAGGATATAAGTGAAGGACGCGACTAAATGAAAAACTACTCCAAAAAGATATAAGTGAAGATCAATGAGTAGCTAAATAATTATGCAACTATGTGAAGACTCTCTCTCTCATTTAAGAATTTCAGATCTTGGTATTGTATTCAATCAGCAAGAAAAACAAAATAAAAAGACATTGCAAGGATAGCACAACTCATGTGAAGAAGCAAAAACTGAGGCTCAACCGATACTAATCGATGATTGTCGAAGAAGAAAGGTGGGATGCCTACGGGGGCATCCCCAAGATTAGATGCTTGAGACTTATTGAAATATGATCTTGTGGTGCCTTGGGAATCCCCAAGCTTGAACTTTTGTGTCTCCTTAATTCCTCTCATATCATGGTTTCGCTTTTTATCAAAAGCTTCATTCACAACAAACTCAACAAGAACTCGTGAGATAGGTTAGTATAAACCAATGCAAAACCTTATCATTTTCTACTGTAACAAATTACTAAAATTATTATTCAACATTGCATACTAAATTCCTCTGCATAATTAATACTCCTATCCTCAAATATAATCATTAAACAAGCAAACATATGCAAACAATGCAACCATAACAGCAATCTGCCAAAACAGTACAGTCTGTAAAGAATGCAAGAGTATCAATACTTCCCTAACTCCGAAAATTATGATAGAAAATTCCTACTGTAATAAATGTATCAGATCTCAATATGCAAAAAGATTCAACATTATACCATTCTTGGACTTTTCTAGGGAATTTTTGCAACAGCGGTAAACTTTCTGTTTTCAAACAGCAACATGTATACTAGCAAAATAAGCATGGCAAAGCCTATCCTTGACTTTTTTATTGAAACTAAAGATGAAAAACATTATTATAACTAACAGCAAGCAAAAACAAACAAAAGAAAGATGACTCTCCAAGCAAAACACATATCATGTGATGAATAAAAATATAGCTCCAAGTAAAGTTACCGATGAAAGAAGACGAAAGAGGGGATGCCTTCCGGGGCATCCCCAAGCTTAGGCTCTTGGTTGTCCTTGAATATTACCTTGGGGTTCCTTGGGCATCACCAAGCTTAGGCTCTTGCCCCTCCTTATTCCATAGTCCATCGAATCTTTACCCAAAACTTGAAAACGTCAACCACACAAAACTCAACACAAAACTCGTAAGCTCCGTTAGTATATGAAAATAAAACCACCACTTAGGTACTGTAATGAACTCATTCTAAATTCATATTGGTGTAATATATACTGTATTCTAACTTCTCTATGGTTCATACCCTCCGATACTACTCATAGATGCATCAAAATAAGCAAACAACACAATGAAAACAGAATCTGTCAAAAACAGAACAGTCTGTAGTAATCTGTACCAAACGTATACTTCTGGAACAGCAAGAATTATGAAATAAATTTCTGGACCTGAGTAATTTGTCTATTAATCATCTTCAAAAATAATCAACCTAAAATCACTCTCCAGTAAAAAAATGGCAGAAAATCTCGTGAGTGCTAAAGTTTCTGTTTTTCACAGCAAGATCACATAAACTTCACCCAAGTCTTCCCAAAGGTTCTACTTGGCACTTTATTGAAACAAAATCTATAAAACATGATTACTAAAGTAGCATAATCATGTTAACACACAAAAACAGTAAGGTTAAATTTTGGGTTGTCTCCCAACAAGCGCTTTTCTTTAATGCCTTTCTAGCTAGGCATGATGATGGCAATGATGCTCACATAAAAGATAAGAATTGAAACATAACGGGAGCATCATGAAGCATATGACTAGCACATTTAAGTCTAACCCACTTCCTATGCATAGGGATTTTGTGAGCAAACAACTTATGGGAACAATAATCAACTAGCATAGGAAGGTAAAACAAGCACAACTTCAAAAAATTTAACACATAGAGAGGAAACTTGACATTATTGCAATTCCTACAAGCGTAAGTTCATCCCTCATAATAATTCTCAGTAGCATCATGAATGAATTCAACAATATAACCAGCACCTAAAGCATTCTTTTCATGATCTACAAGCATAGAAAATTTACTACTCTCCACATAAGCAAAATTCTTCTCATTCGGAAAAGTGAGAGTATCATAAGAGACTTGAACACTAAAAATTGTTTCCACATTAAAAGAGTAACATTCAGAAAAAGGGTAATCATAATCATGACAAGATTTGTAAATATAATCATGACTACTTTTTATAGCATAAGTTTCATCACAATAATCATCATAAGTAGCAACTTCGTTCTCATCATAATCGAGTGAAACCTCTCCCAAGATAGTGGAATCACTAAATAAAGTTGACACTCTTCCAAATCCACTTTCATATTCATCACAATAAAATTCAACATACTCCAAAATAGTGGGATCATTACTTCCTAAAGTTGACACTCTTCCGAACCCACTTTCATCAATATAATCATCATAAGTACAATGCATGCTATCATCATAACAACTTTGCATATCAAAACTTGGGATGCTAAAAATATCATCTTCATTAAACATAGCATCCCCAAGCTTGGGACAAACATTAATTTCAGCAAATATATTCTCAAATATTTCATCCTCATCAAACATAGCTTCCCCAAGCTTGGGCCCTTTCATATCATAAGCATAATCGCTCTCATAATTAAAAATATCGATAGCACCAATAGTAAAGCAATGAGTAGTAGGAGCAACATCATTTGGGAGGGATGCCTTTTTACCTTTGTTGCTCCTTCTTTTCTTTTTCTTCTTCACATTATGTGTGGGTTCAACCTTCCTTTTTGAGCTCCTTATTGACAAGATTGGTTGAATAGAAAGCTCCTCCTTGTTGCCTGATTCATCATAAGAAATAATAGGAGGATATTGGGAAGTCTCTTCCCTTTCATTAGTATTCTCATCATCTTCTATTTGCTTTCTTTTCTTTAGGTAATTGGCAATATAAGAATTTTCAATGCAATTCTTCGCACAAAACATATAAATCTTTTCTAGATCAATATCAAGGAATTTCTCATGGGCAAATTCTGGAAGATCCTTAAGTAAATGTTTCAATTCTTCATAACCCAAAAGTAAACTAAGTTCATTGTAATGTGCAAGGGAGATCAAATCATCACGACATTTGGACACGATTCGATCAGGAAACAATTTGCATTGGAGATGTAAATGACCACGTTCATTGCAAAGTTCACAAGTACGGCAAAGGAATTTTAATTTTTCACCACTCACATCTAGCCTTTCTTGCAACCATTTAGTTTCTAAATGCTTATGCCTCTTGCAATAAATATCTTCTCTATTAGGTGTGTTCATGCAAACATGCACTCCACAAAAGTTGACATGCTCATAAGAGATATTCTCATCATGAATAGAGCAATCATCATTAATACTCCGGATATTCAAGGAGTTCATACTAACAACATTGCAATCATGCTCATCATTCAAAGATTTAGTGTCAAGCATTCTAATGCATTCTTATTCTAGCACTTGAGCACAATTTTCCTTCCCATCAAACTCACGAAAGATATTAAAAAGACGAAGCGTACGAGACAAACTTAACTCCATTTTTTTGTAGTTATCTTTTACAAACTAAACTAGTGATAAAACAAGAAACAAAAAGTTTCGATTGCAAGATCTAAAGATATACCTTCAAGCGCTAACCTCCCCGGCAACGGCGCCAGAAAAGAGCTTGATGTCTACTACACAACCTTCTTCTTATAGACGTTGTTGGGCCTGTAAGTGCACAGGTTTGTAGGACAGTAGCAAATTTCCCTCAAGTGGATGACCTAAGGTTTATCAATCCGTAGGAGGCGTAGGACAAAGATGGTCTCTCTCAAGCAACCCTGCAACCAAATAACAAAGAGTCTCTTGTGTCCCCAACACACCCAATACAATGGAAAATTGTATAGGTGCACTAGTTCGGCGAAGAGATGAAGATACAAGTGCAAAATAGATAGTAGATAAAGGTTTTTGTAATCTGAAATAATAAAAACAGAAAGGTAACAAGTGGTAAAAGTGAGCGTAAACGGTATTGCATTGATAGGAAACAAGGCCTAGGGTTCATACTTTCACTAGTGCAAGTTCTCTCAACAATAATAACATAGATAGATCATATGACAAGCCCTCAACATGCAACAAAGAGTACTCCAAAGCAACTAATAGCGGAGAACAAACGTAGAGATTATGGTAGGGTACGAAACCACGTCAAAGTTATTCTTTTGGATCAATCTATTCAAGAGTTCGTACTAGAATAACACCTTAAGACACAAATCAACCAAAACCCTAATGTCACCTAGATACTCCATTGTCACCTCAAGTATCCGTGGGCATGATTATACGATATGCATCACACAATCTCAGATTCATCTATTCAACCAACACAAAGTACTTCAAAGAGTGCCCCAAAGTTTCTATCGGAGAGTCAAGAACGTGTGCCAACCCCTATGCATAGGTTAATGGGTAGAACCCGCAAGTTGGTCACCAAAACATACATCAAGTGGCACATGATATCCCATTGTCACCACAGATAAGCACGGCAAGACATACATCAAGTATTCTCATAAAAGACTCAATCCGATAAGATAACTTCAAAGGGGAAAACTCAATTCATCACAAGAGAGTAGAGGGGGAGAAACCTCATAAGATCCAACTACAATAGCAAAGCTCGGGATACATCAAGATCGTGCCATAGAGGGAACACGAGAGAGAACACGAGAGAGAGAGAGATCAAACACATAGCTACTAGTACATACCCTCAGCCTCGGGGGTGAATATCGGTGTACTAGACTAGGGGTACCCTAGTATCCCGAACTTGTGCACGGGCAGTGGCAGCACCCCGCGGCAAGGCTTGCCGGACGAACGCCAAGATACTTCGTGGCTCCTTCGGAGCCATTCAAGAACAAAGTACCCAAGTAAAGAAGACAAGGCCCCGGCAAGAGGAGCTTGCCGGGAAGGCCAACCGAGGCATCTCATGGAACTTGCCGCGACGCACCACGCGTCCCGGCAAGGCCCGGCGAGCGACAAGCTTCCGGACGCGACAAGACCACGACCGCGGCAAGACGCTTGTCGCGGCAAGCGGCCACTCTGTGCCCATGCTCCAGCGCATCCACCAACATGTCGCCCTGGGGGCCTTTCCAGGCACGCGTGGCGGAAGGCTGTGCAGCCAGCGGTAAGCGGTGGCATGCGATGCTGACAAGATCGCCATCGTGGCAGGCGGTGGCGCCCCTGACGGTCCTTTTCTGCACTGTTTGGGCGACACAGAAGGGCATTTAATGCCCTTGTCCCCTGCCGTCAGGGTTAGGTAGAGTATACTGTGCAAGTAACTGTACCAACCGCAACTCTTTTTACATTTTACCCTTCTCTGCATTGCCACCTGTCGGTGACCCCTTGAGCCTATAAAAGGAGGCCCATGCGCAACGTAGGGGCGTTCGGCGGGTTCGGATCATTTCGAAGCCAGCAAAACACTTAGCTCTCTTGAGCAAGAACACAATACAATCAGACAAGCAGCAGTAGGAGTGTTATCTCTCCGGAGAGCTCCGAAGCTGGGTAAACTGCTCGTGTGCTTCGCCTCGATCTGCTCTTCGTGCGACCTCCGCCCCCCACCGAACCGAAAAGGGGCTCGGTCCGCCGGTCCCATAGGTGTTCGTGGATCAGTTTCCCCGACATCTTTGGCGCGCCAGGTAGGGGGCGTCGAGATTGTGTGAACCTGATCTGGCGTTCACACGAGCTAGATCTTTATTTTCTTCATCGACATGCCACCGAAGAAGAAGGCTTCGGAGGCAGCTGCTCCGTCCGCGTCGATCTCACCGCCACCAGAACAAACGGGTGGTGGGGTTGACGCTGGTGGAAGAACGGACATCGACGAGGAAGCTCACGGTGCTGCCAGGTCCAAGGACAAGGTTGCACAAACCTCGGTGTTCGTACTTCCGCCGCGCCCCTCTCAGGAGGCGCAGGACCGACAGCGTCATGGTATTCGCAGTACCATACGTTTGTTGGACCAAGATCAAGCTGGTGGGTCTCAGGGCGCTCAAGACCAGCATGCACGTCAGCGCGCTGGCACGAGCGGGGCACGGTCGCCTGGACGGGGTACTGCTCCTTCTAACATAGTTAGAAGTCCGAGCATGTCCCGCTCCTCGCACCGTTCGCCACTGTCGCCCACCACTCCAGCGGAAGCTTTGGCGCGAGATCAACTACTCCTGGATTATCCTCCGACGTCGGACAAGATCGATGAATGGAGGGCCACCATTCAGAGCCTCATCGGCTACGCCAACGGCGACACTCCACGGCAGCCGAGCACGTCGCTGCCGCGGCAGGACTGCCAGGCGCAAGCCGGTGGCGGCGAAACTGGTGGGGGTGCAACCACCGTGCACTCTCCACCCTGAAGGCCAAGATCGCCGACTCGCCGGATCCACCTTGACAGCGACTCCACCGCATCGTCGGATCCACGAGCTCGTCGCGATCAGCGCCAAGTTCTTCACGATAGACAACAAGACGCTCGAACTTGCATCGAGCGCCGAAGAGAAGCGCGACGTCAATCAGACAAGCGCGCTGGGCTCTCTGTTGACATGCATGCGCCCGGGGAACCAGGCGACTTGCGTACGCGGTAGGTTGCCCTGCGTTCACTCGTGAGTTGCGGAAAGTCCAGTGGCCCAGCACGAAGAATTTCAAGCCAGATGTACCCGAGAAGTACGACGGCAAGACGCACCCGTCGGAGTTCCTCAGCATCTACACCATCGCGGTGCAGGCTGCCGGAGGGCGAGACGACAAGATCCTTGCCAACTACTTCCCGCTGGTACTCAAACCCAACGTCAAATCCTGGCTCATGCACTTGCCGGACAACTCCATATCTTCCTGGGCGGATCTATGCCATCAGTTTGTCGGCGCCTTCACGGGCGGCCACAAGCCTCATGGCCAAGAGAGTGACCTTCATCTGCTCGCCCAGAAGGAAGGAGAGCCCCTGCGCAAGTACATTCAAAGATTCAGCAACATACAGCACAACATCCCAGATATCCACCCTGCCACGGTAATCAGCGCGTTCCATCAGAACATGCGGAACCGCAGGATGCGGGAGGAGATGGCGATGTGCAAGATCAGAGACGTCAGTTAGCTATATGCCCTGGCCGACAAGTGTGCACGTGCTGAGGAAGGGAGGAGACTCCCCGGAGAGAGTATAGGAGCAAGAGGATCTGACAGTGAGGATAATGCCCCGGCAAGGAAAAACCGGCGGCGGAATAAGAGAAAGAATAAAGGCAAAGAGGTGCTAGTTGTCGAGCAGTCCGGCAACGGAGGTGGCGCTAGGAAAGCCAAAGCTGGTGGCTTCGGCAAGGAGATTGCCGCAGAGGCTGTGGCGGTCGCCGACAAGCAGGACGGCACCAACAAGCAGTACTGCAAGATCCACCGCACCAAGGGCCATGACCCCCAAAGCTGCAAGAAAGTCGAGCAGCTTGTCGAACAGCAAAAGGATGAATATGAGCGGCGCGACAAGGAGAAGGCCTAGGAAGGTGCTGGAGGATCCGGCAAGAAACGTCCCGGCCGGGGAGGACGCCGCGGCAAGGCCAAGCAACGGCAAGGAGACAGACCTCCCCGCGGCCACGACAAGGATGAAGATGACGACAACGACGAAGACATAGATGATGACGAGACCGATGAGCAGGAGTTCCAGAAAGCCACAGAGGTCCTGTGCGTCGACGGTGGTGCTTCTCTGCATACTTCACACCGCCAACTCAAACAATGGGTGCGGGAAGTCAATGCGGCAGAACCACCCTTCGAGTCACGCCGGCCTCTGAAATGGTCCAGCACGCCTATCATCTTTGATATTGAGGACCACCCAGATCGCATAACTGCGCTCGGGTGCTTGCCGATGTTGGTTTCACCAACTATCCGCAACCTCAAGGTCACTAAGATGCTAGTTGATGGCGGGGCCGACTTGAACCTGATCTCCTCCGCGGAGCTCCAGAAACTCCAGATCCCTGACAGCGAGCTCGAAGAGACCGGCGCATTTCAAGGAATCAATCCGGGAAGGAGCAAGCCGAAGGGAAAGATCACGTTGCCGGTGACATTTGGCAGTGAGCTGAACTTTAGGACTGAGAGGGTCACTTTTGACGTTGCCGACTTTCCATTGCCTTACAATGGGATACTCGGCCGTCCAGCACTCGCCAAATTCATGGCGGCCTCTCACTATGCATACAACGTACTGAAGATGCCAGGCCCGATAAGCGTCATCTCTGTCCCTGGCGACAAGAAGGATGCTCTTATCTGCGCCGACAAGATCTACCGGGAAGCAATGGCCGCAACGGATCGCAAGTCACTTGCCGCTGAAGCTCCCGGGGGGAAGAAGAAGAACAAGTCCGGCAAGAGTTCTGATGCCCACTTCGGCAAGCGCACCTCTTCGGAGTGCTGTGCTACCGTCGAGGACGCACCATCGAGCTCCACCGGCAAGTGTAAGAAGGCAATGGCAGCTCCACCAGAGACTAAGAAGGTGTCCGCCAAGGAGGACGGCACTGGTGGTACCTTCACCATCAGTGCCACTCTCGACCCTAAATAGGAAAGCGCGCTCGTTGCTTTCCTGCGGGCGGACGTCGACGTGTTTGCGTGGCAACCGTCTGACATCCCCGGTGTTCCCAGGAAAGTAATTGAGCACCACCTTGCCGTTTGTCCTCATGCGCGGCCCGTCAAACAGAGAGTTAGGAAACAGGCAGTGGAGCGCCAAGAATTCATCGCGGAAGAAATCAAGAAGTTGGAAGCAGCAGGCCTTGTCAGAGGAGTGCTCCATCCTACGTGGTTGGCCAATCCTGTTGTCGTACGCAAAGCCAACGGGAAATGGAGGCTTTGTATCAATTTTACCGATGTCAATAAAGCTTGTCCCAAAGACCCATTTCCCTTGCCACGCATCGACCAGATTGTTGACTCCACGGCCGGATGTGATTTGCTTTCATTTCTTGATGCATACTCAGGATACCATCAGATCTTCATGGCAGAAGAGGATGAGGAGAAGACCGCATTCATCACCCCGTGTGGCACGTACTGTTTCGTACGGATGCCTTTCGGTTTAAAGAATGCTGGTTCAACATTTGCAAGGGTTGTCCATCACGCTTTTGAGCCGCAAATGCACAGAAATGTGGAAGCCTATATGGATGACATAGTGGTCAAGAGCAAGGACAAAGCAACTCTGATCCAAGATTTAGATGAAACCTTTGCGAATTTGCGCAAGATCAACCTGAACCTGAACCCCGAGAAGTGTGTGTTTGGAGTCCCCTCCGGCAAGCTTCTCGGGTTCTTTGTGTCTCAGCGGGGAATTGAAGCCAATCCCGACAAGATCAAGGCTATTGAGCAGATTGAAGCACCAAAGCGCGTCAAGGATGTACGAAGACTTGCCGGTTGCGTGGCTGCTCTCAGCAGGTTTATCTCTAGATCTGCTGAGCGCGCCCTACCATTTTTCAAAATATTGAAAAAGACGGGTCCAATGAAATGGACTCCGAAGCGGAGGCTGCGCTGCAGGACTTGAAGAGATACCTGTCCTCCACCCCAACACTTGTCGCACCTAGGCCACAAGAGAAGTTGCTGCTGTATATAGCAGCAACCAATCAGGTCGTTAGTGCTGCGTTAGTGGCGGAAAGGGAGGCAGATGATGAGCCAGCAACCACGGCAGATGCATCCAGCGACAAGAAGGGGGCTTCACCGGCAGGCTCTGGTCCGGCAAGCTCTGGTCCGGTAGGCTCTTGTCCGGCAGGCTCTGGTCCCGACAAAGATGGAT
This sequence comes from Triticum dicoccoides, assembly GCF_002162155.2. Classification (NCBI taxonomy): domain Eukaryota; kingdom Viridiplantae; phylum Streptophyta; class Magnoliopsida; order Poales; family Poaceae; genus Triticum; species Triticum dicoccoides. Next base: position 86,716,467 of record NC_041387.1, on the reverse strand, counting down.
CTGCGCAGAAGCATAAGGAGATGCAGAAGAGAATGGTGCAGCGCCCAGTTTACTTTGTCAGTTCCCTTTTGTAGGGGGCTAGGACAAGGTACTCTGGTGTGCAGAAGTTGCTTTTCGCCCTTCTCATGGCCTTGAGAAAGCTGCGCCGTTACTTGCAAGCACATGAGATCACAGTTGTCACTCGCTTTCCGTTGAAGAGGATACTGCAAAATCCAGAAGCAACAGGCAGGATTGTCGAGTGGGCACTGGAACTGTCAAGCTTTGGCCTCAAGTTTGAAAGCACTTCAACTATCCAAAGCAGAGCATTGGCAGAGTTCATAGCAGAGTGGACGCCAACACCAGATGAAGAAATTCCAGAGACGAACATCCCTGTCAAGGAGGCAAGCAAAGAGTGGCTGATGTACTTTGATGGTGCCTTCTCACTGCAAGGCGCCGGTGCGGGCGTGCTGCTTGTCGCACCCACCGGAGAGCACCTCAAGTACGTAGTCCAGATGCACTTTCCCAAGGAGCAAGCAACGAACAATACTGCAGAGTATGAAGGCTTGCTTGCTGGTCTCAGGATCGCGGCAGACCTTGGGATTAAGAAGCTCATTGTCAGGGGTGATTCACAGCTTGTCGTCCGCCAAGTGAACAAGAATTATCAGAGTCCGTTGATGGAAGCTTATGTTGATGAAGTGAGGAAGCTAGAAGAACACTTTGACGGCCTGCAGATGGAACATGTTCCAAGAGCTCAGAATGACATTGCTGATGGCCTGTCAAAGTGCGCCGCACTTAAGTTACCTGTGGAACCAGGGATCTTTGTGCTCAAGCTGACTCAACCATCCGTGACACCATCAACTGGATAGAGCCAGAAGAGAAAGTTGATCTCTGGTGACTACTTTTCGGCAGAGCTTCCCGAAGCCGCCGCCAGGAAAGTCCCCAAGATCAACACCAAGAGTGCTGAGGAGCAGTCTGCTCCGGCAAGCCTTAGGGTTTGTTCCGTTGAAGCAGACGCTCCCGACAAGTTTTGCTCCGGCAAGCTTGCCGGGGAACATCAAGCTCTGGCTGAGCCGCAGGTTCTCGCCGTAAAAGCAGATGTTCCCGCAGCAGCAGATGTGCCTTTAGTCCTTGTTGTCGAGCCGCAAGCTCCAGCATGGGCACAGCAGATTGTCCATTTCCTTCAGACAGGAGAACTTCCCGAAGAGCAAGAAGAAGCGGAAAAAGTAGCCCGGCAGTCAAGTATGTACCAGTTTGTCGACAACATACTGTACAGAAGGAGACTCAACGGTGTGAAATTGAAGTGTATTTGCCGGGAAGACGGACAAAAGCTGTTGTCAGAGATACATGGAGGCATATGTGGTCACCACATTGGCGCAAGAGCACTTGCCGGCAAAGCTTTCCGGCAAGGTTTCTTTTGGCCGACAGCCCTCCAGGATGCACCTGCACAAGTAACCAAGTGTGAAGCGTGCCAGTTCCATTCCAAGCAGATACATCAGCCAGCTCAAGCTCTCTAGACGATCCCTTTATCCTGGCCATTTTTGGTCTAGGGGCTCGATATCCTTGGCCCCTTCCCCCGAGCTGTCGGGGACTTTGAGTACTTGTACGTTGCAATCGACAAGTTCACAAAGTGGCCGGAAGTGGAACCAGTGAGAAAGGTGACAACACAATCAGCAGTCAAGTTCTTCAGGTCGATTGTTTGCCATTTTGGGATCCCTAACCGGATCATCACCGACAACGGCACGCAATTCACGAGCCGCACCTTCATGCAGTACGTCCAAGATCTTGGCGCCAAGGTCTGCTTCGCTTCTGTTGCTCATCCGAGAAGCAACGGTCAAGCGGAGAGGGCAAATGCTGAAGTGCTGCGCGGGCTCAAGACCAGAACTTTCGACAGGCTGCACAAGTGCGGAAGAAACTGGATCGAGGAGCTGCCAGTGGTTCTTTGGTCGATCAGGACGACACCAAATCGAGCCACTGGACAGACGCCTTTCGCTCTAGTCTATGGAGCAGAGGCAGTTCTCCCCATGGAACTCGTATACGGGTCGCCTCGAGTGCTCGCTTATGATGAGCTTAAGCAAGAGCAGCTGCGACAAGATGATGCACTGCTCCTTGAGGAGGACCGTCTTCGGGCTGCTATACGAGTTGCTCGGTACCAGCAAGCTTTACGCCGCTACCATAGCCGCAAAGTTAATGCCAGAAGCTTCGAGGAAGGCGACCTTGTTCTTCGGCGCGTTCAGTCCGCCAAGAATTCCAACAAGTTGACGCCGAAGTGGGAAGGCCCTTACCGGGTAAAACGAGTCACTAGGCCTGGCGCTGTCCGCCTTGAGACCGAAGATGGCATTCCGGTGAGCAACTCCTGGAACATTGAGCATCTTCGTAAGTTTTACCCGTAGGGCGCAGTTGCCGGAACCTGTTCCGGCAACCACCTTTTGTACAAGTCTTGCCGATGTTGCATGTAATCCTTTGTACAAAGCCGGGTGCAGATCCCGTGCATAAGTAAAGCTCATGTGCTCCGCACACCTTGTCAATTTCATGCATTACATTCCTTATATTTGCATGCTTTATCTGACACTTTGTGCAGCACCTACCCCCGGTAAGCAATAACGAGCCGAAAGGCCCCATATCTTTATTTTCTCTTCTTTCTTTTTCTCAAACAAAGGAAAGAAAGGTTCCCTCGCACACAAGTTTGCCGGGGGGGAAGGAGAAGATAATGATATGGACTAGGCGTCGTTTAAGGAAGGTTCGCCTTGCCGGGAAGCAAACGACAGAAAAGCTAAGTTGCCAAAGTCTGAGCAATTAGTTTTAATTTTTAAAAAGTTATCTTCCTCGAACGACTGTGCTTTGTATGGAAAACCTGTGCGCGGAGGAACCAACTCGTAGCTAGTTGCGCCCTTACTTTGTTTCGAGTCCGCTCAACAACTTAAGTGTGCTGCAACTAGTCGCGACAAGGTTTCTTGTCGGAGCAGCACCGCCAGCAGGCTGCTGACGTCCCGCACTCAGCGCTCGCGGCTCGGGTGCCTGCACCGACAAGTTCCCTAAAAGCGTAGGGTAAAACATACAAAGCAAGGGATCTAGTAAAGGAAATAACATAGCGATCATTATCCAAAATAAAGTTATATTACAAGATAACTTGTCGCAGCTCTAACACATTGTTCCCATGACATGACTAGCAGTGACAAGGAAAAAGATAAAACGGGCGGCCTAGTCTACGCGACCGCCCTCAACCCTCTTGATCTCGCTCACCTTGTCCACAATGGGTGCGACAAGGGCCTTGAGAGCTTCCAGATCGGCGTCGGGCGGCAGAGACCTGAGGACGTTGGTGAGGTTGAGGCCTGGGTTACGGAAGGCCACCTTCACCAGCACCTTCTGAAGAACTCCCACGCAAATCCTGCGCGACTCATCGGCCAGCTGCTTTGGGATCTTCTCCCAAAGCCGCTGGAGGGCCGTCGGCATGCCCTTGAAGAACAAGCTGAGCTTGGCGCTGGGTTGGAGATGCTCGTCGGAAGAATACCCAAAGTCCTCCATCCCCAGCTGCGCCAGCTCCCCGTCGATGACTGCGGCGATATTCACCAGACCCTTGGTCCAGTGCTCCACCATCTCTGAATGAGTTCTGGGTGACGGCAATGCTCGCCAGCAGCGCCTCGTCGGCCTTGATCTTCTTCGACAAGGTCACCTCTCGCTCCTTGGCGGCGTCCAACGTCTGAGTCAGCGTGGCCAGCTTCAGCTCGAGATCCGCGTTGGAGTCCTTGACGGCGCTGAGCACCTTGCCCCTCTCGGCGAGAAGACCCTGCAGCTCACCATGGGCGGCAGCATCCTTCTCGCGCTCGTGCTTGAGCGCGACAAGCTCCTCGTCGCTCGTCTTGAGATTGGCCTCCAGCTGCGCCACCTTCGCCTCCAGCTCTTTCTTGGCGGCCTCAGCAGCCGCGGCAGCATCCCTTGCTTCCTTGAGAGCGCCGCCAATCGCTAGCTCCCGCGCGGCGAGCTCCTCCTCGTGGCTGTCAAGGTTCACCTTGCGCTGCGCCAAATCCCCCTCCCGCGCGGACATCCTCTCGGCAGCAGGCCGCTGCTGCTCCTCAACCTCAGCCTTTGTGAGGAGAAAGGCTTTCCTCTCCTCGGCGACTTGCTCCCGCTCTTCTGCCAGGCTCTGGAGAGTTTCCTGCCTAAGATCCCAGAGCTCCTCCGCGCGCTTCTCAATGTCGACTCCCGCCTTCGCGACAAGTGCTTCTCGGGAGGCCAACTTGGCTTGTCGGGCGCGGTAGAGCAACGTCAGCTTCTGCAGCAGCTGCTCCTCTTCAGGCTTGTTGCTGCTGCTTGGCGCATCAACCAACGTCAATCCGGCGGAGGCAAGCACCTCTCCGTCGAAAGTTTCTCCTTCGACCGGCGCCCTGGAGCTTGACGTCCAGGGAAGCTTGATGAAGACGCCATCACCGGCCTTCAGGTAGGCGCCAGGCTGGGGCTCTTCGGAGCCTGGCTCTGCGGCAGCGGCGGGGGGATCGGCGGTCGATGCAGTGCCTGGCGCTCCTGTGGCCTCGGGGCCGTCAGTATGATCGCCGGATCCCTCGCCGGCTTCTGCGGTGGCAGCCTTGGCGGCCTCTTCGCCGGTGGGCTCATCAGCGCCGGCCTCTCCTTCAGCGGCTTCGGTTTCCATCGGCTCTGTGGCGGATGGATCTGAAGAACGAAGAAGGGAGAGAAGTCAAGCAAATATACAAAAAGAAAGTCAGAAGAAGAAAAATCCAAGGGCAAGTTGGTAAGCAAGTGGATTACCTGTGCTATTGTCTGCAGTCGCGGTCTCAACCGCCGGAGGATCACTGGCGTCGTCCCTTGCCGGAGAACTGGTCCTTGCCGGAGAGTTCTCCCTTGCCGGAGAGCGCTCGGTTGCCGGGGACTCCTCCCTTGGCGGTGTAGTCGAAGCAGATGGCACTTCGGGAGTGACTTCCGGGCCCTCCTGGTGAGGCTGCTCTACTCCTACACAAATCCAACAATCAAGATATCAGTAAGAGAAAAGAGCACCCATGCGCGCCTGACAGCAAGAAGTAAAACCATGTACTTACGCTGGGGGCTGCGCTGGGGGCTGCTTTGGGGAGTAGTTTCCAGGTCCGTCAAGGTGGGCTCAGACACGCCCCCTGCTGACACGGTGGGATCGTCTTCGATGACAATCACCGAGGCCTTGGCTCTCTTCGCCGCTCTCTGGGCCAGCATCCTGAAAAGGAATGGATTCAGATCGAAGCAAGTCAGATACAAGACGAAAGCAACAAGATTGAAGAACCACAAGTATAGCGAGGAAGCTTACTCTTCTTCTTCATCATCGGAGCTGAGCGTGGAGAGATCGAAGTCCGGCTCCCCTCCGGTGCGGCAAGGTGGAGGAGTAGGTTCCCTCGCCCGCTTGGCGGGGGCGGTGGCGGTGGACCGGGAAGGTCCCGCTCCAGTTGCCGCAGCGGCGTGAGGCGCTCCCGCAGCAACGGTGCTTGCCGCGGTAGAGCGTGTTGCGCGGCTCGGCGGCTGTTGACCCGTCTGCCGCCCCGCTACGTCCCCAGCCCTGCGGAGATGCCTTCTTGGTGCGGCCGGGGGCTCCACTTGCGGCAAGTTGTCTGAAGGTTCGGGCTCTTCCTCGCCGGGCTCGCTCGGCTCAGCTTCAGGGCCGGCAAGATCTTCCTCGCTGACAAACTCCTCGCGCTCGGCAAGGCTTGCCGCCTCTGCTGCTTCAGCCTCCTCCACGGTGAACCCGAACTCGCCCGCGGCAGCTGCTGCCGCAGCCTCTTCCGTCCTAGTGGCGATGCGCTGCAGCTCCGCGTCGGTAGTGTCACGGGTGAGGCTCTTCTGCTCGTAGGCGCGGATTGGCACTTCCTCCAGACTGTCGAAGAACGCCCGCACGACGTCATCCGCAGGCTCTTGCCAAGTTGGGGCGATTCCATGTGAATCGCACAAAGGCATCATCGCGCGGATCCGGTCGAGTGAAGAATTGTTGCACAATGGAACGACGCCCCTCGGCAACATGAATGGATGCTGAGGGTCGCGTTTGAACAGCTCCAGGAGCATCGCATCCAGCTCCAGGACCGTGAAGTTGAAATTAAGGCCCGGGCGCAACCTCATGATGTCCACCGAGTTCTTGAACTCCCAGGCGGGTCTCCCTCTCTCCTGCAGGGGGGCAATGCGGCGACGAAGGAAATCTGCGCCAACGGCGCCTACAGTAAGCCTGGCAAGCCTGAGGCAAAGAATTCGGATGACGGCGATCTTCAGCCTGTCATCTTCCGGGGCCACGTTGCTCCAATCGTTGCCGCGTACTATTGGGGTTTGGCGCACGGCAGTGAACGGCTGCGGGTTCTCCTCAACGATCCAACACCACTCCGCTCTCCACTCCTCCCATTTGCTGCGAAGCTCCCCCTCCAGATAGGCTTCTTTCTTGCCGACTCTCGAGATCTCAGGCGATTCCTCCGGCAAGGGGCTCTCCTCTCTCGACTCGGGGCATGAAGAAATGGCGGAAGAGGGCTACATTTGGGTGGACACCGACAAAGTTTTCGCACAGATGTGCGAAAACCGCCATGGTCAGAACGGCATTGGGGGTGAAATCTAGGAGGCAGAGCCCGTATGTGTTCATAATATCGCAGAAGAACTCCGAGAAGGGCGGGCAGAGCCCGCAGTAGAAGAACAGTGCGAAGAAGGGGTATCCGTTTGGAGCCAGCTCCGAGGCAGCGGCCGGGAGTACCCTCGTGCGCGGGTGCGCCCGCGTCTCCGTCGACCAGAAGAGGTAGTAGTACTCCCTCAGCTCCTTGGCGCCGAGCTGAGGGGGGAAGATGGCCCGCTCCTTCCACAGCGCCGCGAGCCGCTGCGCCTCGGCTGACTTCACGCCCTTCCCCTTGTCGGCTTTCGGAGCCATGGCGGAGGTGGCAGAGGAGATCGACGGCGTTGGTGGTGATGGTGGCGACGGGGGGCGGAGCGCTGCTCTCTGCGACGGAGATTTTTGGAGTTGAAGCAAGAAACGGCGAGATGGGCGAACTGCCCCTGTTTCCTCTGCTTATAAAGAGGGAGGGGGTGGACGTTTCGCCCTTCCGAATAAAGAAACCCCCCACGATCTCTCCCATGATGCCGCATTCAACGCGTGCCATTGGGGGAGGGCGCGGTGGATACGGAGTAAGATTCGGCGTTACTCGGGCCGCGCGTGCCCGTGCCCTGTTTTGGGCCTGGCCCAACAGCGCTCGGCACCATGTGTGGCCCAGGCCCGGGGGCTCCTGTCGGTGTACTAGAATAGGGGTACCCTAGTATCCCGAACTTGTGCACGGGCAGTGGCAGCACCCCGTAGAAAGGCTTGCCGGATGACCGCCAAGATACTCCGGGGCTCCTTCGGAGCCATTCAAGAACAAAGTACCCAAGTAAAGAAGACAAGGCCCCGGCAAGAGGAGCTTGCCGGGAAGGCCAACCGAGGCATCTCAAGGAACTTGCCGTGACGCACCACGCGTCCCGGCAAGGCCCGGCGAGCGACAAGCTTCCGGACGCGACAAGACCACGACCGCGGCAAGACGCTTGTCGCGGCAAGCGGCCACTCTGTGCCCATGCTCCAGTGCATCCACCAATGTGTCGCCCTGGGGGCCTTTCCAGGCACGCGTGGCGGAAGGCTGTGCAGCCAGCGGTAAGCGGTGGCATGCGATGCTGACAAGATCGCCATCGTGGCAGGCGGTGGCGCCCCTGACGGTCCTTTTCTGCACTGTTTGGGCGACACAGACGGGCATTTAATGCCCTTGTCCCCTGCCGTCAGGGTTAGGTAGAGTATACTGTGCAAGTAACTGTACCAACCGCAACTCTTTTTACATTTTTACCCTTCTCTGCATTGCCACCTATCAGTGACCCCTTGAGCCTATAAAAGGAGGCCCATGCGCAACGTAGGGGGGTTCGGCGGGTTCGGATCATTTCGAAGCCAGGAAAACACTTAGCTCTCTTGAGCAAGAACACAATACAATCAGACAAGCAGCAGTAGGAGTGTTATCTCTCCGGAGAGCTCCGAAGCTGGGTAAACTGCTTGTGTGCTTCGCCTCGATCTGCTCTTCGTGCGACCTCCGCCCCCCACCGAACCGAAAAGGGGCTCGGTCCGCCGGTCCCATAGGTGTTCGTGGATCAGTTTCCCCGACAGTGAACTACTCCCTCCTCATCATGGAGAGCGCCACGATGATGAAGATGGCCACCGGTGAAGGATCCCCCCTCCGGCAGGGTGCCGGGAAGGGCTCCCGAGAGGTTTTTGGTGGCTACAGAGGCTTGCGGCGGCGGACCTCCCGATCTATATTGATATTCGATGTTTTTAGGGTACATAGGCTTATATAGGCGAAAGAAGTCGGTCGGGAAGTGCTCGAGGGGTCCACAAGATAGGGGGTCGCGCCCTGTAGGGGGGGCGCCCCCTATCTCCTGGGCTCCTCGAGGATCTTCTGACTTGATCTCCAAGCCTCCAGGATGATAATCTTCCAAAAAATCACGTTGCCGAAGGTTTCATTCCGTTTGGACTCCGTTTGATATTCCTTTTCATCGAAATACTGAAACAGGCAATAAAACAGCAATATGGGCTGGGCCTCTGGTTAATAGGTTAATCCCAAAAGTAATATAAAAGTGTATAATAAAGCCCATAATCATTCAAAACACATAGTAATATAGCATGAATGCTACATAAATTATAGATACGTTGGAGACATATCACGAGGTACCGCGCAAAAAAAAGAAGTAGGAAGCGAGGTGTTTCATCAAGCCAGCTCTTAGCCACATTCAAAGTGCAGCAAGCACGGTTCGCACGAAGATGTGCAGCAAGGTTTGCTGACCTGTTTACATGCTGAATAACAAAAAAAGAGGAAATATTACCGAGCGCTATTATTTGTAACAAGATATGAGCCAGAATTAAGCGAGAATTATGGTGAGTGTTCCATGCAATCAACTTCCATTATCACATGCGAGAACTCTCGAAGAGAACCAAATGTGTTGAAGATTGCTTTATCACATTTTAAAATTATAATAAGAGTGCAGACGCTCCTCCATCCGGTTCCTAGTACTAGTATAGTACATACCTTTATAGACTATAGTAGTAGTACTAGTACTACTAGTAAACTTTGTGCTTGGCTGTTCGCCTATTTGGGAAGTCGAACAATAATAGTGCTGGTAGTATAGTGTATGCTTCTGGCAATCTGACACCGAATTAACTGTTGCACGTCCACCGCCTGAGCGAGGGAGAGCTTGCATTAGTCAAAAGTTTCTCCTTGTCCTGCGAGCCATCGCGCGCAAGCTTCTCCCGTCCTGCAACCTTCTCCTTGTTCGGCAAGTTGATGGGACACAGCAAAGTAATGCTAGTCCATACTGCCTCCTCTCCGGTTAATATGGCTTAATTTCAAATGAGATAAATACACTGTCTGTCACTGTATATTTGTAAAAATACGGTCAGTGGACTTCATAATATGCTCATTGCGCTCAATATATATATTTTCCGGTGTTTATACGATCATTAGCTCATCCTGATTGAGTATGTGTGTGCATGCACGTGTAGGTTGAGCACTTGAGCATGACCGTGTGTGTTCTGTCGTGTGCTCGGACATGCATGCATTAGGGCGTCGCGCGCGTTTTTGCGTCCATGTGTACGTGTGACTGCTGCATACACGTAGGGGGAGTACGTGTAGGGGCCACTAAGGAGCAGTCAAATCACATAGTAAGTTAGTCAGAAGAAGCAACCATCATTTCACTCTTGAATGACACGTACGCAATATAAAATGGTTGATATGGAGAGAAAAAGAAAACCACTATATATACACAAGAAGGAGCCTAAGCTACAAGCCTGCTTGCTTAGGTTGTTCTCTTCACAAGCATAAAACGATGGGCCTGATCCCCCAACTGGGGGAAGGGAACAATGTTCTGCGTAGACGCAGTCGACATCGGCGAGGGAGAAAACCCACAGTCGGTGCATCCCAGTCGGGGTCACCGCGGTATGGGCCGATGCCGCATCCCAACCGCCCTTCTAGCTACAGCCCGACGTCCCAGGTAGTCCATCTTCCTTTTGGAGCTGGCTTGCTCCACTGCCGTAGCTCCATCTCCATGTCGATCTTTCTCTACTTCTACCGGCTTCTACTTGTGATGAGTTTATGTCTCATGAACTAGTGCCAGTACTATTATTCTAATCACACATCTTCAATCTCTTTGCCATCAGGGATGCTCAGGTCGATTTTAGTGGAAGTGCACAAAAGCATCGTATGATCCGAGGGTGCCAGCCGTCTTTCCTTCGACAGGTTCTACCTGGCCAGGAAATTAAATCAGGTTTAGGGTTTAGGGTTTAAGTCGTAGATGTCGGTGTCAAAACTGGCGGATCTCGGGTAGGGGGTCCCGAACTGTGCGTGTAAGGCTAATGGTAATAGGAGGCTGGGGACACGATGTTTACCCAGGTTCGGGCCCTCTCGATGGAGGTAATACCCTACTTCCTGCTTGATTGATCTTGATGATATGAGTATTACAAGAGTTGATCTACCACGAGATCAGAGAGGCTAAACCCTAGAAGCTAGCCTATGGTATGATTGTTGTTGTTGTTGTTGTTGTTGTTGTTGTTGTTGTTGTTGTTGTTGTTGTTGTTGTTGTTGTTGTTGTTGTTGTTGTTGTTGTTGTTGTTGTGTCCTACGGACTAAACCCTCCGATTTATATAGACACCGGAGGGGGCTAGGGTTACACATAGTCGGTTTACAGAGGAGGAGATCTACATCTGAATCGCCAAGCTTGCCTTCCACATCAAGGAGAGTCCCATCCGGACACAGGACAAAGTCTTCTATCTCGTATCTTCATAGTACAACAGTCTGGCCAAACTATACAGTCCGGCTGTCCGGATACCCCCTTATCCAGGACTCCCTCAGTAGCCCCTGAACCAGGCTTCAATGATGACAAGTCCGGTACGTAGATTGTCTTCGGCATTACGAGGCGGGTTCCACCTCCGAATACTCCAAAATTAATTCCGAACACATGGACCGTGTCCGGCTCTGCAACATAAATTCCATATACCACCGTAGAGAGAATAATAGTCCACGAGTCTGATCTGCTGACAATTCTTCGTTGTGTGACATCACGCCACGGCTCGGTAATTTATTCGAACCGTTTTTACAACCTGCTCCCGCACACATCGTGAGGCGGTTTCCTTGGCATGTCTTATCAAAGCAGAGATCATGTCCCCTTATCACGGGATCTCCATCAATACGGGTATGGGCAACCCAACCAGCGCCATTAATCGAGGCGCTTGAAAAAATAAGAGATTTCGAGAGGCAAGTGGGGAGGCGCACATTCTGCATCGCCTTTATAAAGGGACGGGGATCTCCCGTTTTCACCCACGCCTTCTTCCTTCTTTGCTCATCCATTCTCGCACCCTCGAGCTCCAGCACCCAAGTTCTCACCTTCTCCGTAGGATCGCAGTATGTCCGGAGTGGGAGGCAAGTGGATGGCTTCCTCTATCATAGAGGAGAACATCACCAAGCTTCGGGAGGCTGGATACCTGGCTGAGAGCATCGCGCACAGGCTTCCGGCAGAGGGACAGATTACCCCCACTCCGAAGTCTCGGGATAGAGTAGTATTTCTCCCTCATTTCGTCCGCAGACTAGGATTTCCACTCCACCCGTTTGTCTGTGGGCTTATGTACTACTACGGGCTAGATTTTCATGATCTGGCCCTAAACTTCATCCTCAACATCTCGGTGTTCATCGTCGTGTGCGACGCCTTCCTCCACATGAAGCCTCATTTCGGCCTATGGCTGAAAATCTTCTGCGTGAAGCCGAAGATCGTGAGCGGCCAACAGGCGGAGTGCAGAGGTGCCATGGTGGGCAAAATGCCCAATGTTACATGGCTTGATGGCTCCTTCGTGGAGACCATAAAGGGGTGGCAATCAGGGTGGTTCTATATCAGTGAGCCGCGCGACGCCAACTAGATGGCGGCCCCCAAATTCAGATCCGGAATCCCCATGCAGCTCACTTCCTGGGAGAAGAAGGGCCTGGCCTGGGGCGAACCCAGGGAGCTAACCAGACTCGAGACCTGCATCAGAAGTATGAGGGACAATAAGATCAAGCTTGTCAACATGGTCCAGGTCATGCTCATTTGCCGGATTCTCCTGTGTCAAAGACGGGCGTTTGATATGTGGGAGTTCGACCGGCCGAACACCATATGCTGCTAGAGCTCTTCGACACAACACACAAAGAAATCTGGAATGTGCTCTTCAAGACCGGCGAAGTTACTCCTCCCCTTTCCGAGGACCGGGGGCTTAGCGCAAGCCGCCTCGCCATTCCGGTAAGTCCTCTGGTTATTACAAGATGTTTCCTTGCTAGTACATTCATGGGAGGATTCTCAGGTCACTATGCTGACCGAACAGGATTGGGTGGAGATGGCGGAGCGGATTGACTGTCCGGCTCCATTGCCTGAGGACCCAGTAAGCGCACTCCTAGCGGAGATGCTGGTTCCGGCACCATACAAGGTGCCGGAGAAAAAGGCCGAAAAGAAGGCCGCAGGGACCCGGAAGGGCCTCCGGCGCACTAGACGCCTCGCCAGAAGATGAAGAGGCGCACTCCTCCCATGAAGGGGAGGAGAGGAAGAAGAAGGCCGCCTCAACTGAGGGGGCCTAAGGGTCCAAGAAGGTGGCCGCGGGGACCAGAAAAGGTCCCCGGCGCAAGGCCGTGATAGAGTCGTCATCCGAAGACGACGAGGAAGATCC
>NC_041387.1:86673677-86703430 GCF_002162155.2 Triticum dicoccoides | reverse complement strand
GGGGTAAACACGAAGAGATGCCCCGTCGGGGGCGGCTGGGACGCCGAAGAAGGGAAAGGCGTCCATTCCAGATCACTCTACTACCGCCGCTTTCAGCGACGAGGAGTGGCTGCCCAGGGGAAAACCCCGGGCGAGGTCATAAGTATCCGCATTCCATAATATTTTACGTGCGACATTAACCTCATGGTTTGTAATGACGCCGAACACGTTTATGCAGTCCGGCCGGGTCCGATCTCGAGGAGTCCTCTTTGGAGGAGTCTCTGAACGAGTCGGAGATGAATTCACTCCCGACAGCAACCTCCCCACGACCTGTGGATGACACCGAGGTGTTGTCCCGGAGGATGCGAGAGCAGGAGGCGATGGTTCTGGAGACGCCCCAAGGCAAAATCTCAGGCGCCGGACACATGGGGGTTGAGAACCCCATGTATTATGCTGACGGGAGCCACATCAAATCTGGCTCCCAGCCGGTTACTCTGTCGGAGCCTACAAAGGTTCCGGATTCCAGTAAGCAGTCCCTCACGAAGGAGGGCGAGCCGGTCGTGCCGATGACCTCCGCCCAGCTGGAGGCATCGGATAATTTGTTGGAAGTGCTTCGAGGCGCTTCCATCGAGGATGAACACCGTACGCTTATGGGTACGGTGATTGAGAAGGTTCGGTCCGCCAAGAGCGGATTGACTGTAGCCTGCACCAGCCTGCTAACATGCTTTCAGGTAAAGAAAGTGTGAGGAAATATCACCCAATAGACAATAGCCCCTGATACTCTGGTTGGTGTTCGGAAAGAAAAGCCAAACGGAGGGTCAAATAAAAAACCGCAGGAAGCTAATAGTTTTTGTCTGTATGAATCAAACAGGCACTACTGCTGACCGCCGTTGCGCGCACGGCTGAGGTTGCCGGACTCAAGCGCGAATTGGGGCAGGCCGAAGAAGAGCTCGGCCTCGTGAAAAAGCAGCTCGAGGCGAACAAAGGTAAGAGAAACCCCGTCCATATGTCTTATAGAGCATAAAAAGTTGGTGATGCTAATAAGAAGCATCATGGCTTTTGATAGGGACCGCGACCGAAGTGGCAGCCCTAAAGGAAGCGTTGTCCGTGGTCGAAGCCAAGGCAGATACGGAGCGCACCGAGCGAGAGAAGCAAGATGCTCGGGTGGGAGAGGTACAGCAGGAGCTCCAGGAGCTCAACAAGAAGTTCGACTCCCTGGAGCATGACTACAAGACGCAAGTGTCTGAGCTTGTGAAGGCCCTCCAGACCGCGGCCGACGCCAAGGCTGAAGCCCAAAGGGCCCTCCAGGAAATCCAGGCGGCCAAGAAGATAGCGGAGGGTAAGGCATTCTTTATGCAAAGCAAGCATGTGGAGGAGTCATTTCTTTTACTTACACGAATCTGGAGCTCTCCAAGGGCATTCGCGGATCTGCCACGCAGCATTTCGGATGCCGTGGAGTTCTATCGCGCTGAAGAAGGGAGCTCTATGGAGAAGCTGTTCTGGTTCCAATATACTGGGTCCAAACACCCGATGCCTCTAAGTGACCAAGTGAAGCAGCTGGTCGAACTCCACAATGCGGCCGCACAGGCCATGAGGGACCTCATAGTCCGGTTGTGGCCTGGCGAGCCCCTGCCCAGCAGCTACTTTGGCCTGGTGAAGCGGATGGTGCATGCATGTCCACGGCTAGAAGTTATCAAGCAGTCCGTATGTATTGAGGGTGCCCGACAGGCCTTTGCCCGCGCGAAGATGCATTGGGGCAAACTGGATGCTGAGAAGCTCGTGAAGGATGGACCCCCGAATGGCAAGGAGTACTGCTATCCCGAAATGTATTATGATGGCGTTATGAAAGGCGCTCGGCTAGTGGCAAATGAATGTCCTAAGAACATTAATTTCGAGTAAATGTACTCATTTTGTCTGTGTAATGTGAGGACGAGTTTGATTGCGCTATATAACGCTTTGTTTGATTTAAAATATTACCTTCTCTGTGGTTGTTTATCAAAATCTGAAAGTAGGCCAGTTGTCGGCTTCCGCCCCCTTGTAACTAGTACTGGGGTGTTTGTGGAAAACCAAAACACTCTTTTTCCAAATTCTTGGTCCTTTAAGGAGGTGTTTAGTGCAGCGAACCAGGCAATCGGACTATTCGGCTTTATAACTCTCACTTGGCCATAGAAGTCTATAATTTTAAATTTCGGCGAAGCCCCTAGTATTCGGAAAGCCGAACTGGGGCGTTATACACGCCTAAATTGGGCAAGGTCGATTCCTTAAGCAGAAAAAATCTTTAGGGATTTTAGTACCTCGCGAACAGCGACCAGCTCTCGCCGCATCATGACGGTCAGTTTTCGGCTTTCTCTACTGAGGTGCTCGTCCGGAAGAACCGGGACACAATCGCAGTAGTTCTCCCTGCGCTACCTTAGCCGATATAACGGAACATAAGGTACCAAAACAAGGGAGCCGGGCTAACCCAACTATTGACCCAAGACATGATTCAGAGCTGATGCATATAATGCTATAAGTTCGGGTGCCGCACTGTTGAAAGTGTTCGGACTTTTCTTGCCATTTTATGGGGCTCGATAAGGAGCCCCTGGCAAACTGACCGTACCAAAATGTACGGATGCAATATTGAATAAATACTCAACAGAAAATATGAGGATAGTAATAAGAAGCTGACGCTATGTACTACTTCCAATTTATGTGGACAATACGGCAAAACGTAGGTGTACAATTGATGCATTAAGCAGAAAAAATAGGACTATTTGACATATCCTATCCAAGGGCAGTCTACATGCGGGTATGTAAGAACAGGTATAACGATCATTGAAGAGGACCGCCTGAGTATTCCCCTGATGTTTGAGGACGGATTGCTAGTCGAGCTCCTGGTGTGCCTGATAGTCCTGTTGCGGGGTACTCCGGACTCGCTTGATGGTGTTCGGGGATGTCGTTGCCGAATTGGCTGTTTGTCAGAGGAGGCTGCTTTGTACTTCTGCCGCGAGGGCTGCAGTATGTTCTTCCATACAGAGGGAGCGGTCTGTATTTCCATTGACTGTTATGACCCCGCGAGGTCCTGGCATCTTGAGCTTGAGGTATGCATAGTGCGGTACCGCATTGAAACGAGCGAACGCAGTTCGTCCAAGTAGTGCATGATAGCCACTATGGAAAGGGACGATATCGAAGATTAACTCCTCGCTTCGGAAGTTATCCGGAGATCCAAAGACCACTTCCAGTGTTATTGAGCCAGTGCAGCGAGCCTCTACCCCTGGAGTTACACCTTTGAAGGTGGTTTTAGTGGGTTTGATCCGTGACAGATCGATGCCCATTTTGCACACTGTGTCCTGATAAAGCACGTTCAGGCTACTGCCACCGTCCATGAATACTCGCGTGAGGTGGAATCCATCGATGATTGGGTCAAGGACCAATGCGGCTGAGCCACCGTGACGGATGCTGGTGGGATGGTCCCTACTATCAAAGGTGATCGGGCAGGATGACCATGGGTTGAATTTTGGGGCGACAGGCTCCATCGCATAGACGTCCCTAAGTGCATGCTTTCGCTCCCGTTTGGGGATGTGAGTGGCGTAGATCATGTTCACTGTTTTAACCTGGGGGGGGGGGATTTCTTCTGTCCTCCCGTGTTCGGACGCCGGGGCTCCTCGTCATCATCGCTGTGCAACCCCTTGTCCTTGTTCTCGGCATTTATCTTGCCGACCTGTCTGAACACCTAGCAATCTCTGTTAGTGTGATTGGCTGGTTTATCGGGGGTGCCATGAATCTGGCACGAGCGGTCGAGTATGCGGTCTAGACTGGACGATCCCGGATTGTTTCTTTTGAACGGCTTCTTCCGCTGACTGGATTTGGAGGTGCTGAATTCGGCATTGACTGTCGTATCCTCCATATTGTCGCCATTGTTTCGACGCTTGTGTCTGTTGCGCCGTGGTTTTCCGTTACTGTCACGGACATCTGAAGTGCCAGGGTTTCCTGGCGCGGTGTTGCTGCGAGCCAGCCAACTGTCCTCACCCGTACAAAAGCGGGTCATTAGTGTCGTGAGTGCCGCCATGGTCTTCGGTTTTTCCTGGCCGAGGTGTCGGGCAAGCCACTCATCACGGATATTATGCTTAAAGGCCGCCAGGGCCTCGGCGTCCGGACAGTCGACAATTTGGTTCTTTTTGGTTAGGAACCGAGTCCAGAATTTCTTGACTGACTCTCCGGGCTGTTGGGTAATGTGACTTAAGTCATCAGCATCCGGTGGTCGCACATAGGTGCCTTGGAAGTTATCGAGGAATGCGTCCTCAAGATTTTCCCAACTGCCACTGGAGTTGGCTGGCAGGCTATTTAGCCAGTGTCTGGCTGTCCCTTTAAGCTTGAGTGGGAGATACTTGATGGCATGTAGGTGATCACCGTGGTCCATGTGAATGTGGAGAAGAAAATCCTCGATTCACACCGCGGGGTGTGTTGTGCCATCGTATGACTCGATGTTGACGGGTTTAAACACTTCTGGGAATTCATGTTCCATTACTTCATCAGTGAAGCAGAGGGGGTGTGTGGCGCCTCTATGCCAGGCTATGTCGCGGCGTAGTCCGATTAGGTCTGGTCGGTAATGTCCGGCCCAGCCGGATTTATTAGTATTGTATCTGGCGTGACGATCAGTGTCATGAGTTGTGGCGCACCCTCGTGATCCGTAGATCGATCTTGGTTGTCCTGCTTTGTTTTCCATTATGTCCTGCAGGTCCTGCATATTGCCCCGGGCCATAGTGAACCGGCGTGGGGGTGCGGGTTGGTGTCCGGCCTGATATGCCATTTTATCCCGTCCACGTGGTGGCCGGTCAGCCTCGTCTTGTGCTGGAAGTTCAGGCTCTTCGACCTCTTCTTCTAGCGGTTTGTGTTTTGGGTATCCCCTGCTCGGGGGTTCGAGTCCGTATTCCTCGGCCGCCAGGACTTCGGTCCATCTGTCTGCGAGCAGGTCTTGGTCAGCTTGGAGCTGCTGCTGCTTCTTCTTCAGGCTTCTTGCAGTGGCTATAAGCCTGCGCTTGAAGTGCTCCTGCTCTATGGGATCCTCTGGTACGCTGAATTCATCGTCACCGAGGCTCACCTCATCTTCGGAGGGAGGCATATAGTTATCCTCCTCCAAGTATCCGTCTGTCGCCTGTTCGTGTGGGCTAGCCCACCCGTGTTCCTGTTTGGCTTGCTCGAAGGTGGTTTGATCAGGATCGTATTCCTCTTCGGCACCATCTGGATTTTCTTCTCCAGTGCCGGTATTGTTGTGACGAGGCTTGGAGCGGCGCCGATGATGCCCATGTTTTGCCTTCTTCCCCGAGGGGTTATCTTTCGTCGCCTCATCGCCATTGGTTTCTTTCGGAGTATCCACCATATATATATATCATATGAAGAGGTGGCAGTCCAGTGCCCTGTGGGTGGTGGTTCCTGTTCTTCTCCCGCATCGTCGTCTATACCGTCGATGTCTTCGGAGTCAGAGTGAAGAACGTTGGTCAAGTCATCAACCGTGGCTATTAAGTGGGTGGTGGGTGGGAAACAAATTTCTTCGTCGCCAACTTCCCACTCGAGCCGGACATAGTTCGGCCAGGAGTCTCCTGACAGAGAGAGAGACCTTAAAGAATCTAGCACGTCTCCGAAAGGTGAGTGCTGAAACATATCTGCGGCGGTGAAATCCATGACTGGAGCCCAGTTAGATTCAATGGGCACGAACGCGCGCGGCCCGGAACACATGGCCGGAGATAAGTCCGGGGGTCCGGAGACACATATCCCTTTAGGAGAGGAGTGTGTGTTTCGCTCCAACACCGAGGAGTGTGCGGACTCCGGGGCGGGGTCCATCCGCCCGTCCTTGGAAGGCACGACCTGCTCTGGAATGAGGTCCGGAGCTATAGCAGGTGTGATGTTCCGAATACTGTCCGACTGCCGATCTAGGTCATGCACGTCGTGATTGTTCGGCGCTCCTGACACGGGCCCGAATCCGTCGAAGATCATGTCTCCGCGGATGTCGGTGGTGTAGTTTAGGTTTCCAAACCTGACCTGATGGCCAGGGGCGTAGCTATCGATCTGCTCCAAATGGCCAAGCGAATTGGCCCGCAGTCCGAAGCCGCCGAACACGAAGATTTGTTCGGGGAGAAAAGTCTCACCCACGATAGTGTGGTTGAAGGTTGGAGAAGCCATCTAGCATTGCGGCGACGACACAGAGGAACTCTCAATGAAAGGACCAATGTCGGTGTCAAAACCGGCGGATCTCGGGTAGGGGGTCCCGAACTGTGTGTCTAAGGCTAATGGTAACAGGAGGCTGGGGACACGATGTTTACCCAGGTTCAGAGAGGCTAAACCCTAGAAGCTAGCCTATGGTATGATTGTTGTTGTTGTTGTTGTTGTGTCCTACGGACTAGACCCTCTGGTTTATATGCACACCGGAGGGGGCTAGGGTTACACAGAGTTGGTTTATAGAGGAGGAGATCTACATCCGAATCGCCAAGCTTGCCTTCCACGCCAAGGAGAGTCCCATCTGGACACGGGACGAAGTCTTCTATCTCGTATCTTCATAGTCCAATAGTCTGGTCAAAGTATACAGTCCGGCTGTCCAGATACCCCCTTATCCAGGACTCCCTCAGTGGATAAGGGGGTATCCAGACAGCCGGACTGTATACTTTGGCCGGACTGTTGGACTATGAAGATACAAGATAGAAGACTTCGTCCCGTGTCCGGATGGGACTCTCCTTGGCGTGGAAGGCAAGCTTGGCGATTCGGATGTAGATCTCCTCCTCTGTAAACCGACTCTGTGTAACCCTAGTCTCCTCCGGTGTCTATATAAACCGGAGAGTTTAGTCCGTAGGACACAACAACAATAATACCATATGCTAGCTTGTAGGGTTTAGCCTCTCCGATCTCGTGGTAGATCAACTCTTGTAATACTCATATCATCAAGATCAATCAAGCAGGAAGTAGGGTATTACCTCCATCAAGAGGGCCCGAACCTGGGTAAACATTGTGTCCCCAGCCTCCTGTTACCATTAGCCTTAGACGCACAGTTCGGGACCCCCTACCCGAGATCCACCGGTTTTGACACCGACATTGGTGCTTTCATTGAGAGTTCCTCTGTGCCGTCGCTATAAGGCTTGATGGCTCGTCTCATTGTCAAAGACAACATCACCTCCGGGGGAGCCCTGACTTTATGCCAAACTCTCCGGCTGGGCGGCTTCGTTATGACAGCCTGATTGGCTGTTGCGCCGACAATGACTTCTTAGGTCATTAAAAATAGCCTCCATGTTGATTCGGAATTTGACGAGCAGATGGACACAATGGAGCTCTTCTCCCTCAATGAGCTCTTGGATCGCATCGCCGCCCTTGGCGTCGCTACGGACTATGACCAGATCGGGCTTAAACCTGATCAAAGGTAGATTCACTCTCCACCGGTCACCCATGAGATAGCAGTAGTGGAAGAGCATCATCCTAATTCTCCCTCCACTTTGAGGATGAACTATGTACGGATTTCCAAGCTCTCCGAGCCGGACACTCGCTCGTGGGAGGACATGACCCCGGTCCCAGAATCAGGATCGGGGGGCGGGCCGAAGAAATCGGGCAACGCCCCCGAACCCGAGCTGTTAAACTCGGAAGCTTCTTTGCCCCTGGGTCCCAGATCGGGTCGGGATTCGGATTCAAATCCGCCCACCCACCCAGATTTATCCAATCTTTCCCATATCAGACAAGAGCCCCAAGAAACAGTACATCACTACTGGGCCAGATTCCTCCTTGTGATAAATAGGGTCAAGGACTGTCGCGAGGCAGACACAATCTCCCTCTTTTGCAAAAATTGCACGGACAATGGGATTCTCAATGCTATAAGTCGTCGTGACATAGTACACTTTGCTGACTTAGCGGCCATAGTGCAAAAGTATTGCACGATGGAAAGTGCCTGGAAAACCCAAACAAGTTTCTGGGACAATCCGGCTCTAGCCAAATCCTCTGTCTGAACTAAAAGGGTAAACTCTCGTAAGTCACCCGATTCAAGTACCAAAAAATAAAACCCGCCGCAAGGCGCGGAACCGTATTGGAAGAATGGCTAAATGGGTCGTGCAAGATTCACAGCACATCGGATACTACGCCAACGCATAGCCTTAGAGCATGTTGGATACTCCGGCAGGTAGCAAAGAGCGGCGAGGATCTCCTCATAAAACATCCCGCCGGAGACAACAATACGGTATTTACAGTCTTCGAGACTTTCGCCTCAAATAATAGGCGCAAGCGAGCTCAACGCGGCCTCGCAGAAGTTTGCCACGTGGCAATAATAAACCCATGGAACGGCACGGCTATAACCTACAATGCCAGTGACGAACCCCAATTCCGGACAGTCCGAGCACCAGCCACTTTGCTCCTTAGCCCAATCTTGGATGGCTTCAGGCTTACTAAAGTGCTCATGGATGGCGGAAGCGGACTAAACCTCATCTATGAGGAAACCCTTAACAAGATGGAAATTGACAAGAGCCGCATTGAACGAAGCAGCACGACCTTCAGGGGAGTCATCCCTAGTCGAGAGGCACAATGCGCGGGAAAAATCACATTGGATGTGGTATTCGGCACGCCAAAGAATCACAAGTCCGAAGAAATTACATTCCAAGTAGCCCTGTTCAGCAGCGGATACCACACCCTCTTAGGGCGGGACGCATTCACGAGTTTTCAGGCTATACCCCATTATGGGTACATGAAGCTCAAGATGCCCGGGCCCAATGGAATCATCGCTCTAGCTAGTGATCCAGACGTTGCACTCCGCGCCAAAAATAAAACTGCCGCCCTCGCCCTGGAGGCATTATCAGAAGCCCTCGCGGCCGAAGAACTGACAACACTGCGAGCAACAGTGGACAGAGATGACGTGATACTCGACAAGCGACCTAAATCCACCTCCTTCAAGCCAGCGGACGAGATAGTCAAATTCCAGGTCCACCCAACGGACCCTTCGAAGACAGCTTCCATAGGGACACAGCTGAACCCCACAATAGACGCCGCACTGCAAGACTTCCTGCGTGAAAATTGTGATATTTTTGCCTGGCATCCTTCAGACATGTCGGGCATCCCATGCAGGCTGGCCGAACACAACCTCAATATACTGAAAGGATACAAGCCAGTCAAGCAGACTCTTAGACGCTTCTCAGAGCCTAAGCGGCAAGCCATGGGAGAAGAGCTAGCCAAGCAACTTAAGGCCGGATTCATCAGAGACATCAAACATCCGGATTGGCTAGCAAACTTGGTAATGGTACCAAAAAAGGACAAATCCTGGCGCTTGTGTGTCAATTTCAAAGACCTCAATAAAGATTGCCCTAAGGATCCCTTCCCCCTTCCCCGCATTGATCAGATAATCGATGCCACCGCAGGACACGACTCATTGTGTTTCCTCGACGCATACTCCGGATACCATCAAATAAAGATGGCGGAGTCCGACCAGGCTGCAATAGCCTTCATTAGTCCGTACGGCCCCTTCTGTTTCAACACCATGCCCTTCGGGCTCAAAAACGCCGGCGCAACCTATCAACGCATGATTCAGACATGCCTGGAAAAACAAATCGGCAAGACAATAGAGGCCTACGTAGACGACGTGGTCATCAAAACAAGACACATCGAAACTTTAATAGATGGCTTGAGGCTTACGTTCGATAATCTCCGAACATACGACATCAAGCTCAACCCGGAGAAGTGTGTCTTCGGAGTACCCTTTAGAAAATTGCTCGGCTTCATCGTTTCCAATAGAGGAATTGAAGCCAATCCGGCAAAAATCCGAGCTCTGTCACAGTTGGCTATCCCAACAGACCTCAAGCAGATCCAGAAATTAACTGGATGTGTGGCTGCCATAAGCCGCTTTATCTCCCGCTTAGGAGAAAAGGCACTACCCCTGTATCGCCTTCTTCGATGCACCGAACACTTCGAGTGGACGGATGCGGCCATGGCTGGACTGGAAGAAATAAAGGCACTCTTGGCCACCAACCCAGTCCTGACCGCGCCAAACATTGGCGAACCCATGCTATTATACATAGCCACAACAAACCAAGTTGTGAGCGCAGTGCTCGTCGTCGAACGAGAGGCAGACGGACACAAGTTCCCGCTCCAAAATCCGGTATATTACGTGTCCATTGTCCTCACTCCATGTAAATCTCGGTACCCACACTATCAAAAGATAGCATATGCGGTCTTCATGGCATTCCGGAAACTACGACACTACTTTCAAGAGTGTTCGATCACGGTGTCCTCCGAAGTTCCACTCAATGACATAATAAATAACCGCGACGCAGCAGGCCGAATTGCTAAATGGGCTATTGAGCTCCTTCCATTCGACATAACATACAAACCATGGCGGGCCATTAAGTCGCAAGTACTGGCTGACTTCGTCGCCGAATGGACAGAAGCCGAACTCCCTAAAGAGTACGGTGCATACTCAAATTGGATCATGCATTTCGACGGCTCCAAAATGCTGGCCGGATTGGGAGCGGGTGTCGTCCTGACATCCCCGACTGGAGATACGGTGCAGTACATCCTCCAAATATGATACACAGACTCCAACAATGCAGCCGAATACGAGGCTTTGTTGCATGGTCTTTGGATGGCGGTCTCCATGGGCATTCAATGCCTCGAAGTGCACGGGGACTCGAACCTCGCAATATCTTAGGTAAATGGAGACTTTGACGCCAAGGATCCGAAAATGGCGGCCTATCGCAATGCTGTCCTCAAAATATCAGCTCGGTTCGAGGGGCTCGAATTCCACCATGTGGTCAGAGAAAATAACCAAGCGGACGATATCCTCGCCCGCATCAGCGCTAGACACGAGCCCGTCCCACCTAATATCTTCTTAGAAAGGTTGTTCAAGCCGTCCGTGGCATGGGAAGGGGAGTCCGGCACCATTAGTCCGGCTCCGAACACAACCCTAGATTTTGAACCTTCTGACGTAATCGGAGGCTCTGCCACCGAAATAACATCTTGGGCCCACGAAATAATGGTTGTCATCACCCCGTGGACCAAGCCCTTCTTGGCCTACCTTAATAGGCAAGAGCTCCCCGAGGACCAAAATTAGGCACGTTGTATTGTGTGACGCTCTAAAGCCTACAAAGTCCATGAAGGAGAACTCTACAAGAAGAGCACCACCGGAGTGCTCCAACGATGCATCTCTGAAGAGGAAGGGCGGCAGCTCTTAGCCGAAATCCATTCCAGACTAGGTGGGCACCATGCGGCAGCCAAAGCTCTCATAAGCAAGGCCTTTCGAACAAGATTCTACTGGCCGACAGCCCGGGCAGACGCACAGGACCTTGTCCAACATTGTGTTGGTTGTCAACTATTTGCCAATCAGAGCCATATGGCCCCTACCGCTCTCTAAACGATCCCCATAACTTGGCCCTTCACGGTCTGGATATGGTGGGACCCCTTAAAGGGGGAAGCCATAAGAAAAAATACCTATTGGTCATGGTGGACAAGTTTACCAAATGGATTGAAGACAAACCAGTTAAAATGGCCGAATCCGGACCAGTGATAGACTTCATATCGAAGGTTGTACACCGTTACGGTGTCCCCCACAATATCATCACTGACAATGGCTCGAATTTTCCAGCCGAGGAGGTGAAAGCCTGGTGTGGCAAAATGGGCATTAAGCTCGACTACGCCTCTATCTATCACCCCCAAACAAACGGTTAGGTCAAACATGCAAATTGTCTTATTATGAGCGGCATCAAACCCAGACTAGTGCGATCCTTGAAGGAATCAGACACGCATTGGGTTGAGGAACTCGACTCCGTACTCTGGGGGCTGTGGACCATGCCGAATCGCACCACCGGATACACACCATTTTTCATGGTGTACGGCGCAGAAGCAGTGCTGCCCTGCGATATAATTCATGATTCACCTCGTGTGCGCATGTATGAAGAAAAGGAAGCCGAGCTAGACCGGCAGGACAAATTAGATGCTTTGGAGGAGGAACGTGATGTCGTTAAAGCTCGTTCCGCATTCTATCAGCAACAGGCTCGAAGGTATCAAATCAGAGAAGTACGGGTCAAAACTTATAACATTGGCAAACTCATTCTACGCCCACCTGAGAAGAAGAAGGACAAGCTCAAACCGTTAATTCGGCTAGGGCATAAGGGGAGCACCTCTGTGATTGTTACTGCCGGTTGAGCCGGATGTGTACCTCAGACTGGCTGAAGCCGAAAGCTAGCGTTCTTAAGGGAATATTCGATCAGTGAACAAAAGATGTTCTCATTCCTAACAACGAAAATACCCAGATGTTTTGTTTCCTGCGCTTCTGTTCGCAGTTCAGACATGCACATCGATGCATGCGTACCCAGAGAAAGGAACCCCTAACGGAACTATTCTCTTTGGAAGTTGTTTCTTACTATCCATGTAACATAACATAACTAGTTGGGTACTTGTCTGTTCAAGCACTTATGACCCCTACGCCTGGTTTCCACGCATACCTCGATTTTTCATTACTGTGTGGGTATTCGGATACACCCCGGACTGTCGGATCCGGGGGCTGAAGCAAAAAGGTCCGCCATGACAAATGATTTTCAATCCGCCTAGGGAGTACATGAGCCCATTGAAAATTACATAATCATATAGACTGGCTGTACTCTTCCTCTATACCATCCAACAGGTTGTCTAGCTTACAATCCTGCTGGGAATATTTTGCAGCTAATGCTACTTTATCATATACCAAACTAACGGGTATCTCTTGTCCATCTGGCCTAGCCGGTCCGACTTCGGCCATATGGTTCGGGTCAGCCTTGGCGTATCGCGTCTTCACCATGGGCCAAGCTTCTCTCGCACCTTGCCGGAAGGCTCATATCTTCCATAATCAGAAGCACCGCCGTGCTCCTTTGAGCATCTCTACAAGTTCGCCCATGCCTCCTGGCAGGAAAGCGGATGGCCACAAAGCCTGGGCAATACCCTGCATCACCTGCCGAGCTCGTTCGTGCAGTTGTGAAAGCTCTTGCAGCATATCGCCTGCAGACCCGGGCATCTCCTCTTCAGGGCATCCCATCAACATACCTGCAGACATAACTATGTCAATACGCCTCCTCGCCGAACTATACTGTAGTTTGTTAAAGCACTTACTATAAATGTCGCGTCGAAGCCTCCGGTTCTCCTTCACGGATTCCACGAGCTAAGCCCGCACATCTTTCAATTCTATGCTCAGTTGGAGATTAGCATCTTGCAGCTTATTCTTCTCCTGGATAGACTGCATCAGCACGCGTTCGCCCGCCTTCAGCTGACTTCGGAGATGCAGCTCATTATCTCCCACAGTCTCCAGATTTCCTCCGGGATTGTCTGCCGAATCTTTCGTCAGATTTATAAACCATGCCGAACACACAAACTGGTAGAAGGAAATTCTTACCAGAAGAAGCCTTTTTGGACCCCTCTTGTTTGGCTACATTAGCCTTCATTTGGGCCTTACACTCCTCCAGCTCTTGAGACAACTGGGCATTCTTCTCTACAAGAACCTATGCATTTAAATGATCCTTAAATCAGTTGTGCCAACTGTTTGAAGTCTCAGGGGCTACTACTACACATACTTATTAAATTCTCTTACCAGTATATCCTTCACATACTAGTCCATTGCTCTGGCAAGTCCATCTTGAGCAGCGCGGATATAGGCGTGTCCATAATTGAAGGCATTGAATGCCTCTTCGGAAAAAATACCACCGCGGAGTACGGCCCGTCGGCGCCGGTGATTCATGGCGCTCTCTACTTCTGAATTTGTGGCGGAAAACATATATGTATCCTCCGCAGGAGGACAGCTTTGCACTGTCCCCACATCAGCCTCCGCCCGGGAATCCAGTCCAGGAATCTGGCTGCTGGAGGCACGGCCGGTAGGATCCCCGGACATAGTCCGGCGTTTCCTGACAGGACGTAATTAAAGCCATCACGTCTCGACAAATAGTCCAAATAGACCACGGGGCAAGTTCAATGAATACCTCTGCGCCTGCGTACCGCTCCTAACTGCCTTACTTTTAAGCCTACCTTGTCTAGGTGCCTCTTGCTAAGAGGCCCCCGCGGGTTGCGCACGGCGTCCCGACCGCCGTTTCTATAAAAACACGGCGTGTGATCATAAGGTACTGCAAAATGAAGGAATCCTTTCGGAAGGTTGAAACCCCGACATTACTTACATGCGACACGGGAAGCAGTCCGGGATAATCCGCGATGATGGCCACTAAAGAGCCGCCACTGCTTGCCTGATAGAAAGTCCCGTCGATGAATTCCACGGATATGTCCGGATCTTCGTCAAGTCCGGGGTCGAGGGCCCGGTCGGGATCCTCTGGCTGCGGAGAGGGGCTATTGAACTCTTTCACGGCCTTCCTTAGTTCCTGTTTTGAAACAGCCAGGTAAATAATTGTGGCAAAGAAGGAAGGAACAATTAGAGTCAAGTAAAAAATGACAACTTACCTAGCTTCGGGGGTTGTACATGGAAAATCCATCCCGCAGTTTAATGCGGAGGAACTCCTCTTCTTCTCCTTTGTACAATTCAGATAGTATCCTCGCCAACGATGTGGCGGAGTCCGGACCTTTGCGACCGCAGCGGGAGGCATCGTCTTCCACATTGAAGTGCCACATGGGTTTTCCCCTATATTGAAGTAGCTGCACTCCCCTTATTATGCATATTGACATAACTTTGATTATTGTCAATCCTGATTTGGCCAGGGTTTGTATCCGGCTCATCAGATAGAAGACTTCCCTGTTTTCTTCCTCCTGGGGGCTCCGAGGGCGCCAGCTTCAGCATTTCTTCAGGGGAGTATTGGTAAACTCAGGAAGGCCCATCCGGGCTAGGTCCGGAAGGGGAACGTCATCAACATAAAATCACTCTGAGGGACAGTCTTCGGACGCCTTCTTTGGAGTACCGGACAGGTATCTGGTCTGGGCGATGCACCATATTTCGGCTCCGCCCACTTGATATATAGATCCCTCCTGGTTGCGGGGGACGAGGCAAAATAACCTCTTCCATAGCTCGAAATGAGCTTCGCAGCCCAGGAACAGCTCGCAGAGGGCGATGTAGCCCGCGATGTGCAGTATGGGGGCGGGGGTAAGATTATGCAACTGGAGACAGTAGAACTCCAGGAGCCCGCGCAGGAATGGGTGGATTGGAAACTCGACGCCTCTTAGCAGATATGGGACAAGGCATACCCGCTCCTCCCGAGATGGGTTAGGGAATCTCTCCGCTTGCTCCCCGCCATTATAGGTGGCTAGTCCGGATCGGACGGGGACCATGTATGCGGGTGGAAGGAACCCTTTGGTCTATAGCTCTATTAGGTGGCTGTGAGGGATGGAACACTTTTCCCAATCCCCTGGCTTCGAGCTAGGGGAGCGACGAGCAGGGCTGCGGCGACCGGTCATGATGGGATGGCCTCTTTTGGCGCACTCTGCAGAATGCTTTCTTGGGGGAAGATGGTGTGATTTGGATCTGAAGATCCCCATCTCCTCAAATAGACGGCTTACCTACAGGATTACGGTGTCAAATGCAAAAATGCCCCGGCCCCTCGTCTTCAATCGAAACATGGAGGTGGCCATTATTGAAGCACAAAAGCCGAGTAGTACAATCTTACCGGGAGGCCGGACACTATTCGCTACAACGGGTGCACTGGATTTGGAGAAGAACCCGCCTTGCAATGTCGAAGACAATCTGCGCGCCGGACTCATCGTCATTGAAGCCAAGTTCGGGGGCTACTTAGGGAGTCCTGGATAAGGGGGTATCTGAACAGTCGGACTGTATACTTTGGCCGGACTGTTGGACTATGAAGATACAAGATAGAAGACTTTGTCCCGTGTCCGGATGGGACTCTCCTTGGCGTGGAAGGCAAGCTTGGCGATTCGGATGTAGATCTCCTCCTCTGTAAACCGACTTTGTGTAACCCTAGTCCCCTTCGGTGTCTATATAAACCGGAGGATTTACTCCGTAGGACACAACAAAAATCATACCATAGGCTAGCTTCTAGGGTTTAGCCTCTCCGATCTCATGGTAGATCAACTCTTGTAATACTCATATCATCAAGATCAATCAAGCAGTAAGTAGGGTATTACCTCCATCGAGAGAGCCCGAACCTGGGTAAACATCGTGTCCCCAGCCTCCTGTTACCATTAGCCTTAGACGCACAGTTCGGCACTGGATAAGGGGGTATCCGGACAGCCGGACTATATACTTTGCCGGACTATTGGACTATGAAGATACAAGATAGAAGACTTCGTCCTGTGTCCGGATGGGACTCTCCTTGGCGTGGAAGGCAAGCTTGGCAATTTGGATGTAGATCACCTCCTCTGTAAACCGACTCTGTGTAACCCTAGCCCCCTCTGGTGTCTATATAAACTGGAGGGTTTAGTCCGTAGGACAGAACAACAATCATACCATAGGCTAGCTTCTAGGGTTCAGCCTCTTTGATCTCGTGGTAGATCAACTCTTGTAATACTCATATCATCAAGACCAATCAAGCAGGAAGTAGGGTATTACCTCCATCGAGAGGGCCCGAACCTGGGTAAACATCGTGTCCCCAGCCTCCTGTTACCATTAGCCTTAGACGCACAGTTCGAGACCCCCTACCCGAGATCCGCCGGTTTTTACACAGACATTGGTGCTTTCATTGAGAGTTCCTCTGTGTCATCGCTGCAAGGCTAAATGGCTTCTCCAACCTTCAACCACGTTGTCCTGGGTGAGACTTTTCTCCCCGGACAGGTCTTCATGTTCAGCGGCTTCGCACTGCGGGCCAACTCGCTTGGCCATCTGGAGCAGATCGATAGCTACGCCCCTGGCCATCAGGTCAGGTTTAGAAACCTAAACTGCACCGCCGACATCCGCGGAGACTTGATCTTTGATGGATTCGGGCCCGTATCATGAGCGTCGAACAATCATGACGTGCATGACCTAGATCGGCAGTCGGACAGTATTCGGAACATCGCACCTACTACAGCTCCGGACTTTGTTCCAGAGTAGGTCGAGCCTTCCAAGGACGGGTGGATGGACCCCGCCCTGGAGGCCGCACACTCCTCGGTGTTGGAGCCAAACACAAACTCCTCCCTTAAAGGGATCTGTGTCTCCGGACCCCTGGATTCATCTCCGACCATG
The DNA here is from genome assembly GCF_002162155.2 of Triticum dicoccoides. Taxonomy (NCBI): domain Eukaryota; kingdom Viridiplantae; phylum Streptophyta; class Magnoliopsida; order Poales; family Poaceae; genus Triticum; species Triticum dicoccoides. Next base: position 86,686,383 of record NC_041387.1, on the reverse strand, counting down.
TGTTCCGGACTGCGCGCATCCGTGCCCATTGAATCTAACTGGGCTCCAGTCATGGAGTTCACCGCCGCAGATATCTTTTAGCACTCACCCTTCGGAGACGTGCTAGGTTGTTTAAGGTCTCTCTCTCTGTCAGGAGACCCCTGGCTGAACTATGTCTGGTTCGAGTGGGAAGCTGGCGACGAAGAAATTCGTTTCCCACCCACCATCCACTTAATAGCCACGGTCGATGACTTGACCGACGTGCTTAACTTCGACTCCGAAGACATCGACGGTATAGACGATGATGCGGGAGAAGAACAGGAACCACCGCCCACAGGGCGCTGGACTGCCACCTCTTCATATGATATATATATATGGTGGACACTCCCAAAGAAACCAATGGCGATGAGGCAACAGAAGATAACCCCCCGGGGAAGAAAGCAAAACATGGGCGTCATCGGCACCAGTCCAAGCCTCGCCACAACAATACCGACACTGGAGAAGAAAATCCAGATGGTGCCGAAGAGGAATACGATCCTGATCAACCCACCTTCGAGCAAGCCGAATAGGAACACGGGCAGGCTTGCCCAAACGAGCAAGCGACAGATGGATACTTGGAGGACGATAACTATATGCCTCCCTCCGAAGACGAGGTGAGCCTCGGTAACGACAATTTCGGCATACCAGAGGATCCCATAAAGCAGGAGCGCTTCAAGCGCCGACTTATAGCCACTGCAAGAAGCCTAAAAAAGAAACATCAGCAGCCTCAAGCTGATAAAAATCTTCCCACGGACAGACGGACTAAGGCCCAAGCAGCCGAAGAATACGGACTCGAGCGCCAAACAAAATACTACCCAAAGCGCAGGCTACTACCTCAATTTGAGGAGGCGGCACTAAAAATCAAACGCAGGCCTACACCCCGCCGACAGCACACTGCTGCAAGGGGCTGCGCGCAAGACCAGCATTACATACCAAACAACAACATAGCAAGCACCTCGGACGCATCAGCGGACAAAAATAGAGTCTACAAACCTTGGTCCAACAAATATAAGTCTCCCAAAGCAAACAATGGCGCCCAGGGAACAGCGATCAACACAGGAGCCCGTAATCCTCAACCCGTTGAGCGGGAGAAGAGACTTCAACATCTTAATTCGGGCCCCTCCAGCTTGAACCGCATACTTGACCGCCCATGTCAACTTTATGGCACCCCAGGAGCGGCAGCCAATCATACCAATAGAAAATGGTGGGTCCTTAAACAAATCGGCAGGCCGGCGCCGGAAGGAGCATGAAGAAGCCCAGATTATCAAATCTAGGGACCGATCACTCAAGGATCTGACCCACCAGAAAACTCATTTTAGAGTGTCACAAAAAGGCGCGAAGGCCACCTTGGCCCCGCCACCCCGGAGATGGTCTTCGGATAGCCGAAAATGACATACCAACTTTCGGTCTTATACCTCTAGGCAGTAGCTATTCAGCACCGCCAGGATACACTGCGACTCAACGCATTATCACCCAAGACCCACGTGATGACATCACAATTGCGGTCAAGATTGAGCTTTGCCTCGGCACTAAAGAATATTCAGCCACTTTATTCACTGAAGCAGCGAGTCATGGTTTTTTCAATCGAACTTAAATTTGACAGCCGAACTCCCGGACACCGAAAAGGGAGTCCGAACTACTTCATGATACCCCAACCAAATCATAACTCATAAAGATCCTTCAGCATAAGCCGGGCGGATCACATCCATGGCTCAGCCACTCTTACACAAGCCTCTTAAGCATTATTTGCAGGTTCGCCCCCGCGCACAACTGGACCGGCGACTTGGAATCAGCTCGGACGCACATAGGGGGGATGTCCACCCCACCTGAATACAATCCGGATATTCCTCCGGACTCGCGCACAGCCAACCACCGCCCGACCCCAACAGGTTCTGCCGTCATGCCTCTCTTTTATAACATGCACCGTACTCATACGCATAGACGTACTACTTAAATACAGCATGTAGAGTCATTTGACGCTTATCTGCTATTTCTCCATGACATTTTTGTCTTAACGGCATCCGAACATCGTGTTATGCCTTTGCAACGCCAGGGGCTTCCTTGCACCCGTCCTATGGCGACTAAAGTCCGAACACCTTCTCGGTCGTTCGGCACCCCGAACTTATAGCATTATATGCATCAGCTCCGAATCATGTCTTGGGTCATTGATTGGGTTTGCCCGGCTCCCATGTTTTGGTACCTTACGTTCCACAATATCGGCTAAGGTAGCGCTGGGAGAACTACTGCGATTGTGTCACGGTTCTACCGGACGAACGCCTCAGTAGAGAAAGCCGAAAACCGACTGTCATGATAAGGCGAGAGCTGGTCAGCTGTTCGAGAGGTTGTAAAATCTTTAAGGATTTATTCCGCATAATACCATAATAAAATGCAGCGTGCGAAGGATCGGTTCACTGATCAGGCGCTATTAGAGCCCCCCGTGCGGTCTTCCAAACACCAGGGGCTGCGCCTCCCATACTTGAATTCCTATGGCTAAGTGAGAGTAATAAAGCCCTATAGTCCGATTGCCTGGTTCGCTGTGCCGAACACCTCCTTCCTGGACCCAAGAATGGGATAAAGAGTGTTCAGGTGTATCCCGAACACCCCCGTAGTTAATACGTGGGGGTAGAAGCCGACGACTGGCCAACTCTCAAGACTAACATATTAAACGGCCGCGCAGGAATAAAATTTACACATAACAGGCACCTACATATAAGTGACTATGTTTTGCCTTACAAAGGATAGAACAACTGCTTTTAGGGAAAAATAATGTCTTTTGTACATTCCTCGGCCACGAGGCAGGCGCCTTTCAGGACAACATCATAATATAGTTCGGGCTTGCGGTGCTCCTTCCCCTCCGGTGGCCCCTCGGTCATCAGCTTCTGAGCATCAAGCTTCCCCCAGTGCACTTCTGCACGGGCAAATGCCATTCGTGCCCCTTCTATGCAAACTGGCCGCTTAATGATGTCCAGCTGAGGGCAGGCCCTCCCAATCCGCTTCATGAGCCCAAAGAAACTGCTCGGTATGGGCTCGGCGGGCCACAACCAGATAACCAAATCCTTCATGGCTAGTTCGGCCGCCTGATGCTGTTCGATCAGCTGTTTGAGCTGGTCGACAAATGGCACCGGATAATTCGGCGCCAAATACTGCGACCAGAAGAGCTTCTCCACAGTTTCCTTCTTCTCAGCTCGACAGAATTGGGCAGCATCAGATATGCTGCGGCAAATCTGCAAATGCCCCTGAAAAAATTAAGGTTCAATGGGTCACCATGAATCTTCCCTGCGAAAGTGTAAGGCACGTTGAAAAAAAAACTCCTTACCAACTGCAATCTTCCGCGCCTCCTGAATATCCTTCAGCGCAGCCTGGGTTTCCTCCCGAGCCTCATTTGCGGTCCGGAGAGCTTGGGCAAGTTCGGATTCTTTCAATGATAGACTCTGCTCCAAGCTCTCGTTCCTCCCTACGGCCTCCTGAAGCTCTCGTTCAGCTTCCACGACCCTCGCCTCGTGTTTCTCACGGAGAGCCCGCTCCGCGGCCGCATTCTTTTCGACCAAGGGAACAACCTTCTTGAGCGCCTCAATTTCGGCATTCGCCCCTGGAGCGCGCGATATATATACTTTAAGATAGTCATAACTACTTACTTGTGTCAAAACTTACTAAAAGTTTTCAAAACATACCTTGTTTATCCTCCAGCTACTTCTTCACTCGGCCGAGTTCCTCTTCGGCCCGCACCAGACTCTGCTTGAGTCCGGACACTTCCGTAGAATGAGAGGAGGCAGTCGCTACAGACATCTGATTCACAAAAAATATATATGTCATTAGCTAAGTGTCCTGCAGACGGGAAGTTGATCCCTTGTCCGGTTCCTGTCCTCTCCGAACATGAATTAGGGGCTACTATCTATACCATGACAGTCTTGTACACATACCTCCAAGCCTTTTATAAGGCTGACGTAGGATTCATTCAGTCCGCTCTCGGCAGCCTGAATCTTTTCTATCACCACGCCCATAAGGGCACGGTGTTCATCAATGATGGATGCACTCTCCAGTGCTGTCGATAGGCCGCCTGACGCCTTTGGTTGGACGGAGGTCGCAGGCGGAGTAGGATCGCCCCCGCCGTCGATATTCATGGGAACCGCCGCTCTCGAGCATCCGGCCCCCGAGGTGCGCCCCCCCTGGCTCAGGTCCTTTTTCGATGACACCTCGGTGTCATAGCCAGGCTTTGGGGAAGGGGCCCTGGGAGGGGTCTCACTCTCCATAGCATCGGAACTCAATGAGTCCTCTGATGAGGCATGTTGGGCCGGAGACCTCGCCGGACTGTAAAAAGTACGGTGCGAATCGGAATACTACATTCTAGTAAATTTTGTATGCATGAATATGTTCGGATTTCGTGCACTTACGATTTTACCAGGGGCTGGGACCTGGGATCCTACTCCGGGCTGCTGTCGGTAGCCGTGGTGGACGCCTCGGGGATGGATGTTCTTCCCCTCTTAGGCGAATCTGCCTCTAAGGATGAGGAGGCTGTCCTTTTCTTCCTCCCCCTCGTAGGGGACTCGGGTTCTTCTTCCTCCTCTTCCTCATCCTCATCCTCTTCCTCCTCCTCATTCTCTATGGAGGAGGGAGGGTTGCTGGAGTCTTCGTACTTTGTGTCCAAAGCACCCCGGCGACGGAGACCGCTCCTGGTCTCCTTGGCCTTTTTGTTGGCCTCTTTCTTCGGTGCCTTGTAAGGCGCTGGGACCAGCATCTTCGTCAGAAGAGGTCCCGCCGGTTCTTCCGGCAGCAGGGCCGGACAATGAATCCGCTCCGCCACCTTCGTCCATTCCTAGGGCAACGGTGGAAAGACACATTAAAAAACATCTCCTTTGGGACATATCAATGACACATGCGAATAGCCAAGATATGATGACGACTTACCGGACTGGCAGGGTGGGACAACTGGTACCCGCAGTCTGCGACAGAGACCGACCATGGTTTGTCGTACTTAAAGAGCACCTTCCAGATGTCCTTGTGTGAGGAGCCAAAAAATTTCCGCAGGGTCTGGTGCTCGGCCGGGTCATACTCCCACAAATCACAACCTCTGTGCTGGCAAGGAAGGATCACGCGGACCAGCATCACCTGGACCACGTCAACAAGCCTGATGGCCTTGTCCTCCATACCTTTGACACGCGCCTGGATCACTGACAGTTCATCGTACAACGACCAGTTCACGCCCTTCTTGGGCCAGGACGTGAGCCGCAAAGGGGCTCCAGATCAATACTCAGGAGCAGCGGCCCACTTTTTGCCACGCGGCTCAGTAATATAGAACTACGGTTGCTGCCACTCCTTGAGGGATTCATTGAAAGTACCCGTCGGCCATGTGACCTTGGGCATCCTGCTCACCATGGCGCCTCCGCACTCGGCATGCTCGCCACTCACCACTTTGGGCTTCACGTTGAATATCTTGAGCCATAGCCCGAAGTGTGGCGAAATACGGAGAAAGGCCTCGCACACAACAATAAATGTCGAGATGTTGAGGAAAGAATTCGGGGATAGATCGTGAAAATCAATCCCGTAGTAATACATGATGCCGCGAACAAAAGGGTGGAGGGGGAACCCGAGCCCGCGGACGAAATGGGGGAGGAAAACAACTCTCTCATGGGGCTCCAAAGTAGGGACAATCTGTCCCGCCGTTGGAAGACGGTGGCTGATTTTCTTGGCCAGATATCCGGCCGCCCGCATCTTTTTAATATCCTTCTCCTGGATGGAGGAGGCCATCCACTTGCCTCCTGCTCCGGATCCGGACATTTTCGGAGGACCTTTTTTGGTGGGGAGGATGAATGCTTGGGCGCTAGGGCTCGGGCGAAAAGAAAGGGGCGAGAAGAAGTAGAAGAAGGCATGGGTAGAAAGGAGGAGGCTTTTCCCCTTTATAAAGGCGATAAAACTTTACGCCTCCCCGCTTGCCTAACGGAGCCTGCTTGTTCCCCACTTACCGTAATTGATGGTGCGGTTGGGTTACCCACGCCTGTATTGAAGAGGATCCCGCGTTAAGGGGACACGGACTCTGCTTTGACAAGACATGCCAAGGAAACCGCCTCGCGACGTGTGCGGGAGCAGGTTGTAAAAATGGTTCGAATAAATTACCGAGCCGTGGCGTGATATCACACAACGAAGAATTGTCAGCAGATCAGATTCGTGGATTATTATTCTCTCTACGGTGGTATATGGAATTTATCTTGCAGAGCCAGACATGGTCCTTGTGTTTGAAATTAATTTTGGAGTATTCGGAGGTGGAACCCGCCTCGCAATGCCGAAGACAATCTACGCGCCGGACTCATCGTCATTGAAGCCTGGTTCAGGGGCTACTGAGGGAGTCATAGATAAGGGGGTATCCGGACAGCCGGACTATATACTTTGGCCGGACTGTTGGACTATGAAGATACAAGATAGAAGACTTCGTCCCGTGTCCGGATGGGACTCTCCTTGGCGTGGAAGGCAAGCTTGGCGATTCAGATGTAGATCTCCCCCTCTGTAAACCGACTCTATGTAACCCTAGCCCCCTCCGGTATCTATATAAACCGGAGGGTTTAGTCCGTAGGAGAGAACAACAATCATACCATATTCTAGCTTCTAGGGTTCACCCTCTCTGATCTCGTGGTAGATCAACTCTTGTAATACTCATATCATCAAGATCAATCAAGCAGGAAGTAGGGTATTACCTCCATCGAGAGGGCCCGAACCTGGGTAAACATCGTGTCCCCAACCTCCTGTTACCATTAGCCTTAGACGCACAGTTCGGGACCCCCTACCCGAGATCCGCCGGTTTTGACACCGACAGTGACCCCATCAGTAGTTTTTCTTTTGTACACGCTCTCACAACTTTTTTCTTTAGTTGTGAAGTAAATATTGGCTATGATCTGTGAATCATTGAGATGCATCAGCATGCGTGTTAGTTTTCCTTTGTATTTGATGGAATGTTGTAACGAGGCAACCTTGGAATAGGAATGAAAATGGAGTGGAAAGTTTCCGTTTTTCCGGAGAAAAAATGGAAACGGAGAGAAACTAACGTTTTGTTTCGTTGGATCGCGCCATCGAGCAAAACCAACATTTAAGTCATGTATGTCGTGTTTGTGTCTCACCCTCCTCCACGGCTCGACCCCACACGGTCGCTCGGCATGCCACTCACTGCAAACCGAGTATACGATAACTTTCCCGCCTGCTTGTCAATGGATCGCGCCATGGAGTACTAGCACTACTGGAAGAGATTGACAAGTTGGGGGAGGACAGCTAGCTATAGCACGGACTCCCAAGAACTTTTTACATGCATGTTGTAGCCGGCTATTGTGACCTTTGAATGCGGAGCAGCCACGTGCACCCAGAAGCGGCGCGAGCGACACTCTCTCGGCCGGCACGCCGCTTTAATGCCAGCACCAGTGAGAGGTCGCGTCCGCTCTGGCCGGGCATGAATGCGGCACTGACCGTTTCGGGCGGGAAGCACGCGCGAGTGATGAAGAGGGTTCTGGTTGGTCAGGACCGGCCGTGGCAACGGTATGGATGTCCGCAAACAAGAGATGTTGTACGTTAATATTGCTGCGTATATAATTAACAACGTAAATAATGTGCCAGTTGGACAAATATGATTGGAGATGGAGATGGAAATGGAATTTTACGTAAACACGGATATGCATGTCTATGTCTATGTGTGTGTGCACGATGACTCTGGTGACCTGGAAGCGGGGGCGTGTTATTGATCGAGTTTTCTTTCTTGGTATGTTAGAAAATCAGTTTGTCTAATTCACATCTAGATGTTGTTTAAGGATATCACATCTAAGCTCCCACAAGTATATAATGTAGCAACAAGAAACAAAAAAACTAGGACAAAAAAAATAGACCACAAACAGAATGGACATCAACTTACATGTGACATAACTATGTCACATCTAGATGTGTCCTAGACAGACCCTTAAAAAAATGTCCGCCAGTTTTCGTTTCTTTTTTCCGGGAACGCGCATATTCTATTTAAAACCACTGCTATGGAGAGATTTTTTTACTCCATTATAGCCTCTTGTTTGATAGAGTTTCTCGCGTCTCGCTCTCTCACCCTCTCCATATCAAAACAAGATGACAATGTCCACTCTATCTCTCTCCTCACCAGTGGTTACAGATCCGGCCGAATCCCGTCCGCTGTGGGAGGTGAGGAGGTGCAGCGTTGACGTTGTCACCGTCGGCGACGGAGGAAGCCGATGCGCGCCGTCCTCTCGGAGCCGGCGTTGGCGCGGACGAAGATCCTCCGTGCCCTTGTTCGCTGCCGTCGTCTGGGCAGATCCCGCCCACCCGCCTAAACGACATCTCGTCCACCTGAGGTATAACTTCTTGTATTGGTCCAGCTCCCCAGGTCGCTGCATGTGGGTTTTCTTCTATGCGACTACTCCCCAGCTCCCCATGCATAGTAGCTAGGGTTCGTCGGCTGGTCCAACATCACCTACTAGTACTATTATAGAGGAAATGCCACTCGAAAAGTTGTCCTGATTTATGCCTCGATGGAGGTATACATGTTGTTTCGACAAAAAGTACATGGTGGTTGTGCGGTCATTGTCCATATGGTGGTAGTACTATCACTGGTTAAATGAAGAAATGCTTTTTTTCTCGGGTATCCTTGTTTAGTTCCCATCAAGATAATTATGATGCTTCTGTTTGTTGGTATACTTTTCATTAATTCTTATTGACAATTGAGATGTCGTTGCTAATCTTGTAAAACAAAGTAACAACACTATATCCCTTTTTTATATTTTGGAAACAGCGATGCGTATCTCCATACCTGGGCATGTCTTCCTCAATTTTAGTGGAACTGCACAAAATTGGATGGCCATTGTGTTCCGCCTCACTGTCCTCTGCCACGTGGTTCTTCCTTCCTCGAGCTTGATTACTGAGAAGAAACAGACCACAGTGAGGATTTGTCGAACTTCATAGGTGCCTCACCCAAACTTGATGCCAAATGGATGATGCATCACCACGATGACCTATCGATGCTCATGGTTGCGCCTCATGGTTGTGTCGGCTGGTGAAGCTCATCGATTTCAATGAAAAACAATTTGTCCTCCATCAGTGCTCTTTGCTTGTTACACACAAAGATGATATCCTTCGTCAGTTCACCTTGGTTGCCTTGGAGACGCAGTCGTCTTTCACGTTGGTGCAATTTTATCACACAATTGGCTATGAACCAAATGTTTCCTCGAAGAAGGATCGACGTTGGTACTAAGAGCATACGTTTTGTATTGATTTCTAAGCCTTCTCACAACTTTGTCTCCAGCTCCCCTGTAATTTTATTTGTCCAGCTATTAACTTTGATTTAAAAAATGGTGTGGACTAAAAACCCGGATGGACGTAGTAGCCCTCCATTTTTATTTACTCCGTATGTTAGATTTGACTGAAGTCAAACTTTGTAATACTCTCAAACCTTTCCGATAATTGAAATTAAAATTCTTTATTTGTACACACTCTCACACGTTTTCGATAATTTGGCGCATGTGTGGTTGTTCACTTAAGGGAGGGTAGTGTACCACACGTGAAGGACAGGAAGTGCGACCAAGACGCGTGGGCGTGGATCTTTAGTTCATCAGAAGTAATAGTAGTTTTCCTTCACTGTACATTAAATAAAGAGTTTTGTTTCGTACTTACACAATTTAAAACGATTGTTATGGAGAGAATAAGAAATCCACTCCACTATATATTAGTCGTATACACGAGAGTACTATATGGATGCAGCTTCTTTGACTTAGTGCACCTGCCTTTGGTTTATGACAGGTGGGCCCAAAATGTGGCTGGCTCACCTGTCATGCACCCAAAAGCAGGTGCAGTGAAGGCACCGGAGCTCAGTCCGTACTACAATAGTATATATATATAAGCTGGAGGCTTAGCTCTTGTTTGCTAGGGTTTGCACTCTCCACACTCTCGCCGCACTACATATATGTATACACGTTGGAGGCTCAGCGTTCATTTGCTAGGGTTTGCTATATTCATAGTCTCTCACCCTCTCTTCACCAGATCTAAACAAGACTGCATTGGCCTCTTGTCTCTCTCTACCCCCACACAGCTGGCGAAGGAGGCATATGTATCCCGTCGCACCAGGAAGGGGAGGAGGTGCAGCGTTCACTCTATCGCCTTTGGCAAGGGAGGCAATCCACTGCCAGCTGCGCTGTTCTCTTTCACCCAGCGCCTGTGCAGGAGGGCCACCGATGTAACACCCCGGATTTGATGTGCTAGGTGTCTGCCAATTATTCACCGTTGTTGCCATGTCATTTTCTTGTGTGTTGCATATTTCCATGTCATCATGTGCATTTCATTTTGCATACGTGTTCGTTTCTTGCATCCGAGCATTTTCCCCGTTGTCCGTTTTGCAATCTGGCACTCCTATGCTCCCCGACGCCCCCTTTTGCCTCTTTTTGTGTGCGGGTGTTAAAAACATTCTCGGAATGGACCGAGGTTTGCCAAGCGGCCTTGGTATAGCACCGGTAGACCGCCTGCCAAGTTTCTTGCCATTTGGAGGTCGTTTGATACTCCAACGGTTAACCGGGGAACCGTAAACCCCTCTCTCTTTGCAGCCAAGCCCCTCTTCACCACAGCCCATTAGCCCATCCAAACCCCCTCCATGCTCTCGGGCATTTGATCACGATTGTGTGGGCGAAAACCGTGCTTCATTTGGACTCTCCTAGCTCCCAGAACCTATATATTTGTGCCTCCCCCCGAAAATCTCGGATGAACCCTAGCCCTCTCCCTCCCCGCGCCGCCGGACATGTCCATCCACGCCGGACATGTCCACCGGACACGTCACGCGGACCAATGGCTGGCCGCCACGTCGCTCCACCGCCGCTCTCCTCCAACCCGTGCGCGCCACGGGTCCCTCGATCCGCGCGCGTCAGATCTGGAAAGAGGTTGACCTCGTTTTTCTCCAAGTCTGCATTAATTTCATTCCATGTTCAACGCATCATAACTCTCTGCATACTGCTCCGTTTTGCGTGCATAATATATCAAATTGTTCATTGAGAGATGCTCTACATTTCATTCCATTGTGCCATGTTTGTTTGAGTCCATCTTGAAAGTGCTAGTTATCGACTAGAGGGGAGGTGAATAGGCGATTTTTATCAAAATCTTCAAAACGTGGAAGTTTCGAAGACAAACAATAGAAATGACCTAATTGATATGCAGCGGAAGATAAACTACAACGAGCAAGCCATAGTCAAGTATGCAATAGTGTTAACGTATGAAGACTAATAGCAGCTAGGTAGTAAGGATCAGGATGGAAGATAGTATGAAGCCAATCAACAATGGTAGTCAAACATTGAAGTCAAACAGATAAGACAGATAAGCAATGACTTCACGAAGACAAACTCAAAGTAAAGGATGGAAGGGATAGAACCAGTCACTTGTTGAAGACACATGATTTGTTGGACCAGTTCCAGTTGCTGTGACAACTGTACATCTGGTTAGGGAGCCTGAGATTCAACTCAGAAGACCGTGTCTTCACCTTATTCCCCTTGAGCTAAGGACACCTAGTCCTCGCCCAATCACTCTGGTAAGTCTTCAAGGTAGACTTCCGAACCTTCACAGACTTCGTTCACCCGGCAATCCACAATGACTCTTGGATGCTCAGAACGCGACGCCTAACCGGCTGGAGGATACACAGTCCTCAAGTGTAATAAGTCTTCAGGTCACACAGACAGAAAGACTTCAGTGATGCCTAACACTCTTTGGCTCTGGGTGTTTGGGCTTTTTCCTCGCAAGGATTTCTCTCTCAAAGGCTTCGAGGTGGGTTGCTCTCAAAACGACAAAAGCCGTAAACTAATGTAACGCCCCAGATTCGATGCGCCAGGTGTCTGCCAGTTATTCGCCTTCATTGCCATGTCATTTGCTTGCGTGTTGCATTTTTCCATGTCATCATCTGCATGTTTTTCAAAACTTGCATCCGTTCGGGTTCTCCCGGTTCTCTCCGCTGTCCGTTCGGAGTCCGGACCATTCGCGCGCGCCCGTCGCCCCTCTCAGACCTTGTTTTCATGTGCGGGTGTTAAACGTTCTCGGAATGGACCGAGTCTTGCCAAGCGGCCTTGGTATAGCACCGGTAGACCGCCTGTCAAGTTTCGTGCCATTTGGAGGTCGTTTGATACTCCAACGGTTAACCGCGTAGCCCGAAACCCCCCTTTCTCTTTGCAGACCAACACCCCTACAAAGTGGCCCAAAACCCAGCAAAATCCCTCTATGCTCTCGGTCGTTCAATCATGATCGCGTGGCCGAAAACTGCTCCTCATTTGGACTCCCCTAGCTCCCAGAATCTATAAATATGTGTTCCTCGTCCAAATTCCGGATCAAATCCACCCTAACCCTAAAAATTTCCCTTCCACCGCCGTCGGACGCGTCCGCGACGGCCGGACATGTCCAGCCGCCGCCCACCGACCAATTGCCTCCTGCCACGTCTCCCCCGCCGGCTCTCTCTCTCCTCCGCGCCGCCGGGCCCGCGGGGCCCATCGCCGGCCCGCCCCCGGGCCGCGCCCCGCGCCGGCGCCCGACCGCCCGAGCCACCCTGGGCGCCGCGCCCCTCTGCCTCCCGCGCTGGCGCCCGCCTCACCTCGCCGCCTGGAACCTTCGCGCCGCCGCCCCTCGAGCTCCGCCGTCCTTGCCGCGCGCCGCCAGCGCCTGGCCGCGGCCGCCGCCGCCCGCCGCCCCGGCG
>NC_041387.1:86662680-86672870 GCF_002162155.2 Triticum dicoccoides | reverse complement strand
CCGCCCCGGCGCCTCCCGCCAGCCGGCAGGATCCGCCGCCCCCGCCTCGCCCCGACCTCGCCGGCTCTTGCTCCGGACGCCCCCACCCGTTCTACGGCGAGCCAGCTCCGGTGGACCTCGGTTCCCGCGCCCCGATCCAGATCCAATCGCAGGTTGACCCCCGAAAAATGCCCAAGTCCCCGATTATTTTGACATTATGTTGCCATGTTCATCGCATCGTATCTCTGCATCCGTAGCTTCGTTTCATGCGTGTAATATGTCAAATTGTTCGCCTCAACGAGTGCATCATTTCATTCCATTGCATCATGTTCATTTGAGCTCATCTTGATGCCTGAATTATCGTTGCAAGAGTGCGTCATGATGTTGACTGCTGTCTGTTAACAGAACTTACTCTTTTGTCATTTTTGCCATGATTGATGTGTGCATCCTATGAGGTTGATATCTACATGTGTTTTGATATATGCCATGCCATCTATACAGGGGTGTATGCCATGTATTTTTGTGATCAATGTGGTGACTAGCACAAGCATGCAAACTAGGCTTCGCGATGTTGCTGATTTTAGTCCCTGTTCTGCTGTTATTTTGATGCCATGTAAACATGATGCTACAGAGAGATCCATGCATATTTTGAGATACTTCAGTAAGGATGTTTTGAACATATGGTTATTATCTATCCATTCATGCCCCTGGTTGGAATTATAGAGTAGTCTAGCATGCATTTTCGTGCTCTACTTTTGCTCCTAAATGTTTCCTGGCAGATTGTTTACATGTTATTCAATTTTGCGAAGGTTTTTGTAGTTGATCCTTGCATGCTATGAACTTGTTCTTGCCTTGGTTTGATTCACAAACATGTCTTCTTGCTGATGCTATGCTTATCTTGTCATGCAATGACTTGTGGTGAGTGAATCGAGCTTGTTAAGTTGGGTACTTGTTGTTACTGTTTTGTTAGGCCGAATCTGTTATTTCGTGATGCTATGTAAACCTGTTGCTACAAATCATTCTATGCATAATCTGGAGATGTTCACTAAGGGTGTTTTGTTCTACATGTCATGATCTATCCATCCATGCCCCTGGTTGCATTTATGTCCTACTGTAGCTTATTGTAATCTTGCTCCAAATTTGCTAAATAATGTTGCTGTCAGCCTGTTAACATTAAGTTCAGTTGTTGCCATGTGTTTTGCTAGTGATCCATGTACCCTATGAACTTGCTCTTGCCATGCTTAGCTTCACAAACATGTATTCTTACTGTTGGTTGCCTTGCCATGCCATTTATTGCTCTGTGGTGAGTGGTACAAGCTCACCAACATGCTTACTTATTGTTCCTGCCATGTACGAATCTGTATTATAACTTGCCATGTTTACATGGGTGCCATCGTATTTTCTGGTCCTTTTTGGCTTATGGTCAGTAAGGGACTTTTGATCTATGGGTTTATTAGATTCATTCCATGACTTTGTTTGCCATGATAAGTTCCTGTAACATGTTGTTTGATAGCTCTAAACATTGCAACCTGATGTTATTTTCTGCAAAGTCTGAACTGTTATTATTTGCAATCTTGCCATGTGTGTTTGAGCATGTTCTAGTGATTTCTGGAGATAGCTCAGTGTTCATGTTTTGTTATGCTTTACTTGTACATCATGCCCATGCCTTTTGTTATTATGTTGAGGTGCTGTAACATGTTGTTTTGATGCTTGCAAGATGCTTAGTTGTTGTTTTGGACAGATTGTTGTTATGACTTGTATAAAGTGTATGTGTTGCACCGTTGCTTCGTTTTGAATGTGCTCTATATGAAACTTGCTTAGAATTGCATGTAGTTTCATATTATCATGTTGCATCCTTGTTTTGGTGTGTTTGCTTGATGTTTGAATGCATTTTGCATCAATGCCATGTTTAACTTGTTTTTGCTCATATCTTCTAGGCCGTAGCTCCAAATCTAATAAACTTTATATGTAACTTGACTAGAATCTCGTGTAGATCATCCGTGTGCATCTTAACTTGCTTTTTAACAACTTGAACATAAGGTTTATTCAGATCTGGACCAACTTCGAAATTTGCATATGAGGACTTAACGGAATGGTTATATGTTGTTCCCAGCCTCATTTAAACTTGCCTTGATGTGTTGCTCTTGTTTGCATCATCTCTTGCCATGAGTAGCTTCATGTAGCCTTTGTCATGCATCATGCTTGTTGTGCATCATGCCGTGTTCATGTGTGGTGTGTTTACCTTGTTGTGTGCTTCTTTTCGATAGTTCCTGTTTCGTTGCGATTGTGAGGATTCGTTCGTCTACGCTTGGTTCGGCTTCATCCGTTCGTCTTCTTCATGGACTCGTTCTTCTTCCTTGCGGGATTTCAGGCAAGATGACCGCTACCCTGGATCTCACTACTATCATTGCTATGCTAGTTGCTTCGTTCTATCGCTATGCTGCGCTACCTATCACCTGTTTATCAAGCCATCCCAAATTGCCATGAACCTCTAACCTTTGACACCATTCCTATGCAAACCGTTGCTTGGCTATGTTACCGTTTTTTGCTCAGCCCCTCTTATAGCATTGCTAGTTGCAGGTGAAGCTGAAGATTTCTCCATGGTGGACAGGATTTTGGTTGGGATATCACAATATCTCTTATATTATTAATGCATCTATATACTTGGTAAAGGGTGGAAGGCTCGGCCTTATGCTGGTGTTTTGTTCCACTCTTGTCGCCCTAGTTTCCGTCATACTGGTGTTATGTTCCCGGATTTTGCGTTCCTTACGCGGTTGGGTGATTTATGGGACCCCCTTGACAGTTTGCTTTGAATAAAACTCCTCCAGCAAGGCCCAACATTGGTTTTACCATTTGCCTCACCACCACCTACCCTTTCCCTTAGGTCGGCCAACCCGAGGGTCATCTTTATTTTAGCCCCCCCCCCCGGGCCAATGCTTGTCTAAGTGTTGGTCCAAACCGAACGATGTCCGGCGCCCCCTGGGCAACCAGGGTCTATGCCAACCCGACGCCTGGCTCATCCGGTGTGCCCTGAGAACGAGATATGTGCAGCTCCTATCGGGATTTGTCGGCACAGCGGGAGGCTTTGCTGGTCTTGTTTTACCATTGTCGAAATGTCTTGTAAACTGGGATTCCGAATCTGATCGGGTCTTCCTGGGAGAAGGTATATCCTTCATTGATCGCAAGAGCTTATCATGGGCTAAGTTGGGACACCCCTGCAGGGTATAATCTTTCAAAAGTCGTGCCTGCGGTTATAGGCAGATGGGAATTTGTTAATGTCCGGTTGTAGATAACTTGACACCTGATCCGAATTAAAACACATCAACCGCGTGTGTAGCCGTGATGGTCTCTTCTAGGCGGAGTCCGGGAAGTGAACACGGTTTATGGGTTATGTTTGACGTAAGTAGGAGTTCAGGATCACTTCTTGATCATTACTAGTTGACGACCGTTCCTTTTGCTCTCTTCTCGCTCTTATTTGCGTATGTTAGCCACCATATATGCTTAGTCGCTGCTGCAACCTCACCACTTTACCCCTTTCTTTCCCATTAAGCTTTGCTAGTCGTGATATCCATGGTAATGGGATTTCTGAGTCCTCGTGGCTCACAGATTACTACAACAACAGCTGCAGGTACAGGTTTATGCAATGATCATGACGCGAGAGCGATGTTTGCTTGTCTTGGAGTTCTTCTTCTGCTTCTTCCTTGATCAGGGATAGGTTCCAGGTCGGCAGCCTGGGCTAGCAGGGTGGATGTCGTTTGAGTTTCTGTTTGTGTTTCATCCGTAGTCGGATGATGCTCCTATGTATTGTGATGTTGTATTCGTGTGGTATTGTATGCCTTATGTATGTATCCCCATCTATTATGTCATGTTGATGTAATGATATCCACCTTGCAAAAGTGTTTCAATATGCGGGTCTATCCTTGGTGGGACCTTCGAGTTCCTTTTGGATAGGGTCGCATATTGAGCGTGAAAAGTTGGTATCAAAGCCTCGACCGACCTTAGGAGCCCCTTGATTGATCGTGTAGTTTGGCCGTTGTTGAGTCTAGAAAAAAATGTTTTCTGCGTCTAGTTATATCAGAGAGTAGGAATTCTTTTTACTCCCCAGCCCCTTCGTCGCTCTGGTAAGGAATCTTGACGTAGGTGTTTTGAATTACTCCTCTTCCCCTTCAAATTTTTCTTTGGGTTCACGTAGTTGGTTTTTCGATCGTTGTTCCTCAGCTCTTTTCATCCGGTGCATTTCTCGTCAAGTCGACTCGAGCCTCTTCATCCTTGAGTTCAATCCTCAGTTGTTTTCTTTTCCCACCCGCCCACCCTTTTTTCTTATCGAAGCCGGAGTCCATAATTGAGTATCCATCCTACTCGTGCGAAGTCTTTGCTTTCTTTCCTCAATGATTTTAGCCGGTGTTTTCTCTTCAAGATATTAGTCGATTTTCCCTTCCAAGATGATTTTGTTTTTCCCGCCCTCCCACCCCTTTTTCTTCTCGGAGTATGAATCTCTTTCGACCATTAATTTCATTCGTGCGGAACCTCTTCAGTCTTTCGTCAATTGTTTCAATCGGTGAATTCTCGTCTTGTTCGTCATTCTTCATCTCTTTATCTTCTCCGATGGATTCAATTCCCTTTTTGGTAGTGATTATATTTTTCCCTCAGCTCAAGTGTTCTCCTTGCTCGTTTTCCCTCTCGCCAGTTTATTCTTCCGGAGTGCTCAGGACATCTCAGGAGATTCGTTTGTGTTCGAATTAATTCGAGGTTGTCACCTCATTCTAATATTTCAATTGTTCCGGTGCATCATCTATCTCTTCAACAATCCCTTTTCAACGGTGTTATCTCTTCAGTGGGCCCTAACCCACAGGTCTTTTCCCAGGATCTTACCTGACTCTTCTAATTCCCCCGGAGTTATTCTTAATTCTTTTCAAGTCTGACGTAAGAATGAATTTCATCAGTCAGATGCCTTTCCAAGATCGATTTCAAATCATTTCATTGTTGGCTCAACCTCTTCGCTTCTCATTCTCCCGGAGATCTCAGTAATTTTGGTGGTGTTTCTCGTCGTCATTTGAAGACCGAAGAAGAGTTCCTCTAAATCTTGCCCGTTCTCCCGGAGATTTGTGGTTCTAGCTTCATGTTATCCTCTCGATTTATTCCATTTGTCAGATAATTCTTTTCATCCATCCGGAGTAATTCAGAAGTTGTTTTCCCGTTTCTTTTCACCAGAGGCCATCGTTCCAGAAGAATTCTTTGTCCTCACATTTCAGCTACCGTTATCCAATTATCCCGGTGCTTCGCTCAAATGTTCTTTAATCAGCTTGTTATCTCTTTGTTCTTTTGCATCTAAATCCCCTCTAACATATTGGTTCTTCTAACTCTTCCCGGTGATTAAGCCCGTTTCAACAGTCATTTTAAAATTCTTATGGTGGTTCGCTCAAGATTCTTTTTCCTTGATTATCATTTCAATCCATTCGTTCTTTCAATCCTACCGGTGGTTCATGAAGACTCTCTCAAGTTTTTGTGCTATCCCTTCTCAAGTTTGCGATATGTCTCTTCTCAATCCTTTTCAAGAAGAATAAGTAGTATGCAAAAATCCATTGTTTGTCATCAATTTAATTTGATGAAGGATAAGTATACAATAAATCTTATTCTTATTTCACCCAAGTGAGTAATCCTTTCCTCCGGAGTTTGTTCTTGATGAATAAATTCTAGTTCCAAGTCTTTTCATCTTTTCTTTTCTAGAGTTCAAATTTCCTCGGTCATTTCGTCGGAACCTCCATCCAAATCATCGTAAGGCTCATCTTATTCTTTCATCCTTCATTTCTATATCATCATCCTTTTGTCATCGGAGTTCTTCATGGTGGTTCTTCATGATCTAATTCAGTCTTCAAGTTTTCATCAAGATTCTTGTAGGCGAAGCTCAAGTATCCTTTGCTTCTCGCATCTCGAAGTGCAATTAATTCTTCCTTTTCTTCTGAAGTGGAGTTTTGCATTTCTTCATTCCTCTCAGCTATGCAATCTTTTCTGTTTGTGGTCGGTTATCACCTCATAATTTTGAGATGTTTTCCATAAGCCCACAACAAGCTTATTCTTTCGTTGTTGATTTTCTCAACAACTCCATTCAACACTTCCTTCTAAATTCTTTTCATTCAATTCTTCAATTCTTCCAGAGGCTTTGCGTTGTTCATCCCATCTTGTGAAGTTCATGTTCTATTCTTTCCATGTTCAGTCAGATTTCCGCCTAAATCCTTTCAGTCTTATTCGTTTCTTATCTCGTTCTAACCGGAGTGGTTTCATAGTCTATCTGATTCCGTGAGCTTTTGATTCTCGTCATTCTCGTCGTTCCTCTCTTCTTCTCAAATGCTCTCGATTCTTTGCCTCACTCTTTTGTTCTTGCTTCACCTCATCCCTTTTTCCCTTCCGTCTCGGTCCTAAGATCTCGGGACGAGATCTCTTGTTAGTGGAGGAGTGTTGCAACGCCCCGGATTCGATGCGCCAGGTGTCTGCCAGTTATTCGCCTTCATTGCCATGTCATTTTCTTGCGTGTTGCATTTTGCCATGTCATCATCTGCATTTCATCTGCATGTTTTTCAAAACTTGCATCCGTTCGGGTTCTCCCGGTTCTCTCCGCTGTCCGTTCGGAGTCCGGACCATTCGCGCGCGCCCGTCGCCCCTCTCAGACCATGTTTTCATGTGCGGGTGTTAAACGTTCTCGGAATGGACCGAGTCTTGCCAAGCGGCCTTGGTATAGCACCGGTAGACCGCCTGTCAAGTTTCGTGCCAGTTGGAGGTCGTTTGATACTCCAACGGTTAACCGCGTAGCCCGAAACCCCCCTTTTTCTTTGCAGCCCAACACCCCTACAAAGTGGCCCAAAACCCAGCAAAATCCCTCTATGCTCTCGGTCGTTCGATCATGATCGCGTGGCCGAAAACTGCTCCTCATTTGGACTCCCCTAGCTCCCAGAATCTATAAATATGTGTTCCTCGTCCAAATTCCGGATCAAATCCACCCTAACCCTAAAAATTTCCCTTCCACCGCCGCCGGACGCGTCCGCGACGGCCGGACATGTCCAGCCGCCACCCACCGACCAATCGCCTCCTGCCACGTCTCCCCCGCCGGCTCTCTCTCTCCTCCGCGCCGCCGGGCCCGCGGGGCCCATCCCCGGCCCGCCCCCGGGCCGAACCGGGCCGCGCCCCGCGCCGGCGCCCGACCGCCCGAGCCGCCCTGGGCGCCGCGCCCTGCCGCCTCCTGCGCCGGCGCCCGCCGCCTGGAACCTTCGCGCCGCCGCCCCTCGAGCTCCGCCGTCCCGGCCGCGCGCCGCCAGCGCCTGGCCGCGGCCGCCGCCGCCCGCCGCCCCGGCGCCTCCCACCAGCCGGCCGGATCCGCCGCCCCCGCCTCGCCCCGACCTCGTCGGCGCTTGCTCCGGCCGCCCTCGCCCGTTCTCCGGCGAGCCAGCTTCGGTGGACCTCGGTTCCCGCGCCCCGATCCAGATCCAATCGCAGGTTGACCCCCGAAAAACACCCAAGTCCCCGATTATTTTGACATTATGTTGCCATGTTCATCGCATTGTATCTCTGCATTTGTAGCTCCGTTTCGTGCGTGTAATATGTCAAATTGTTCGCCTCAATGGGTACATCATTTCATTACATTGCATCATGTTCATTTAAGCTCATCTTGATGCTTAAATCATTGTTGCAGGAGTGCTTCATGATGTTGACTGCTGTCTGTTAACAGAACTTACTCTTTTGTCATTTTTGCCATGATTGATGTGTGCATCCTATGAGGTTGATGTCTACATGTGTTTTGATATATGCCATGCCATCTATACAGGGGTGTATGCCATGTATTTTTGTGATCAATGTGGTGACTAGCACAAGCATGCAAACTAGGCTTCGCGATGTTGCTGATTTTAGTCCCTGTTCTGCTGTTATTTTGATGCCATGTAAACATGATGCTACAGAGAGATCCATGCATATTTTGAGATACTTCAGTAAGGATGTTTTGAACATATGGTTCTTATCTATCCATTCATGCCCCTGGTTGCAATTATAGAGTAGTCTAGCATGTTATTTTCGTGCTCTACTTTTGCTCCAAAATGTTTCCTGGCAGATTGTTTACATGTTATTCAATTTTGCCAAGGTTGTTGTAGTTGATCCTTGCATGCTATGAACTTGTTCTTGCCTTGATTTGTTTCACAAACATGTCTTCTTGCTGATCCTATGCTTATCTTGTCATGCAATGACTTGTGGTGAGTGAATCGAGCTTGTTAAGTAGGGTACTTGTTACTGTTTTGTTAGGCTGAATCTGTTATTTCGTGATGCTATGTAAACCTGCTGCTACAAATCATTCTATGCATAATCTGGAGATGTTCACTAATGGTGTTCCGTTCTACATGTCATGATCTATCCATCCATGCCCCTGGTTGCATTTATGGCCAGCTGTAGCTTGTTGTAATCTTGCTCCAAAGTTGCTAAATAATGTTGTTGTCAGCCTGTTAACATTAAGTTCAGTTGTTGCCATGTGTTTTGCTAGTGATCCATGTACCCTATGAACTTGCTCTTGCCATGCTTAGCTTCACAAACATGTCTTCTTACTATTGGTTGCCTTGCCATGCCATTTATTGCTCTGTGGTGAGTGGTACAAGCTCACCAACATGCTTACTTATTGTTGTTCCTGCCATGTACGAATCTGTATTATAACTTGCCATGTTTACATGGGTGCCATCATATTTTCTGGTCCTTTTTGGCTTATGGTCAGTAAGGGACTTTTGATCTATGGGTTTAGTAGATTCATGCCATGCCTTTGTTTTCCATGATAAGTTCATGTAACATGTTGTTTGATAGCTCTAAACATTGCAACCTGATGTTATTTTCTGCAAAGTCTGAACTGTTATTATTTGCAATCTTGCCATGTGTGTTTGAGCATGTTCTAGTGATTTCTCGAGATAGCTCAGTGTTCATGTTTCGTTATGCTTTACCTGTACATCATTCCCATGCCTTTTGTTATTATGTTGAGGTGCTGTAGCATGTTGTTTTGATGCTTGCAAGATGCTTAGTTGCTGTTTTGGACAGATTGTATAAAGTGTATGTGTTGCACTGTTGCTTCGTTTTGAATGTGCTCTATATGAAACTTGCTTAGAATTGCATGTAGTTTCATATTATCATGTTTTATCCTTGTTTTGGTGTGTTTGCTTGATGTTTGAATGCATTTTGCATCAATGCCATGTTTAACTTGTTTTTGCTCATATCTTCTAGACCGTAGCTCCAAATCTAATAAACTTTATATGTAACTTGACGAGAATCTCGTGTAGATCATCCGTGTGCATCTTAACTTGCTATTTAACAACTTGAACATAAGGTTTATTTAGATCTGGACCAACTTCGAAATTTGCATATGAGGACTTACCGGAATGGTTATATGTTGTTCCCAGCCTCATTTAAACTTGCCTTGATGTGTTACTCTTGTTTGCATCATCTCTTGCCATGAGTAGCTTCATGTAGCCTTTGTCATGCATCATGCTTGTTGTGCATCATGCCTTGTTCATGTGTGGTGTGTTTACCTTGTTGTGTGCTTCTTTTCGATAGTTCCTGTTTCGTTGCGATCGTGAGGATTCGTTCGTCTACGCTTGGTTCGGCTTCATCCATTCGTCTTCTTCATGGACTCGTTCTTCTTCCTTGCGGGATTTCAGGCAAGATGACCACTACCCTGGATCTCACTACTATCATTGCTATGCTAGTTGCTTCATTCTATCGCTATGCTGCGCTACCTATCACCTGTTTATCAAGCCATCCCAAATTGCCATGAACCTCTAACCTTTGACACCTTTCCTATGCAAACCGTTGCTTGGCTACGTTACCGCTTTTTGCTCAGCCCCTCTTATAGTGTTGCTAGTTGCAGGTGAAGTTGAATATTTCTCCATGGTGGACAGGATTTTGGTTGGGATATCACAATATCTCTTATATTATTAATGCATCTATATACTTGGTAAAGGGTGGAAGGCTCGGCCTTATGCCTGGTGTTTTGTTCCACTCTTGCCGCCCTAGTTTCCGTCATACTGGTTTTATGTTCCCGGATTTTGCGTTCCTTACGGGGTTGCGTGATTTATGGGACCCCTTGACAGTTCGCTTTGAATAAAACTCCTCCAGCAAGGCCCAACATTGGTTTTACCATTTGCCTCACCACCACCTACCCTTTCCCTTGGGTCGGCCAACCCGAGGGTCATCTT
>NC_041387.1:86645004-86662425 GCF_002162155.2 Triticum dicoccoides | reverse complement strand
CAAACCGAGCGATGTCCGGCGCCCCCTGGGCAACCAGGGTCTATGCCAACCTGACATCTGGCTCATCCGGTGTGCCCTGAGAACGAGATATGTGCAGCTCCTATTGGGATTTGTCGGCACAGCGGGAGGCTTTGCTGGTCTTGTTTTACCATTGTCGAAATGTCTTGTAAACCGGGATTCCGAGTCTGATCGGGTCTTCCTGGGAGAAGGTATATCCTTCGTTGATCGCGAGAGCTTATCATGGGCTAAGTTGGGACACCCCTGCAGGGTATAATCTTTCGAAAGCCGTGCCTGTGGTTATAGGCAGATGGGAATTTGTTAATGTCCGGTTGTAGATAACTTGACACCTGATCCGAATTAAAACGCATCAACCGCATGTGTAGCCGTGATGGTCTCTTTTCGGCGGAGTCCAGGAAGTGAACACGGTTTATGGGTTATGTTTGACGTAAGTAGGAGTTCAGGATCACTTCTTGATCATTACTAGTTGACGACCGTTCCTTTTGCTCTCTTCTCGCTCTTATTTGCGTATGTTAGCCACCATATATGCTTAGTCGCTGCTACAACCTCACCACTTTACCCCTTCCTTTCCCATTAAGCTTTGCTAGTCGTGATACCCATGGTAATGGGATTGCTGAGTCCTCGTGGCTCACAGATTACTACAACAACAGTTGTAGGTACAGGTTTATGCGATGATCATGTCGCGAGAGCGATGTTTGCTTGTCTTGGAGTTCTTCTTCTGCTTCTTCCTCGATCAGGGATGGGTTCCAGGTCGGCAGCCTGGGCTAGCAGGGTGGATGTCGTTTGAGTTTCTATTTGTGTTTCATCCATAGTCGGATGATGCTCCTATGTATTGTGATGTTGTATTCGTGTGGTATTGTATGCCTTATGTATGTATCCCCATCTATTATGTAATGTTGATGTAATGATATCCACCTTGCAAAAGCATTTCAATATGCGGGTCTATCCTTGGTGGGACCTTCGAGTTCCTTTTGGATAGGGTCGCATATTGGGCGTGACAACTAACTCTGAGCAGCCACCAATTTATGGTGTAGGGGGTGGGCTATTTATAGCCACAAGGCAACCCGACCTGATATGTTCGAAATGACCATGGGTCACTAAGGAACTGACACGTGTTCCAACGGTCAGATTTCAAACACACACGGCAACTTTACTTGGGCTCCAAGCAAAGCTGACTCATCCAGCTCTGGATAAGATTTGCTCTCATTGTCTTCGCTCGAAGACATAGGATTTGGGTTGAGCATCACTTCAGTCACTCTGACTTAGTTCACTTGGACCCCACTTAACAGTACGGTGGTTCCTATGACTCAACACAGAAGAAAAGGAAACAATGAAATAACTCGGTCTTCGCGCTCCATAGTCTTCACTCTATGTCTTCTCATGTCATAGTCTTCAATGTGAACCTCTTCACACACCACCATTGTCTTCAATGTCTTCATACATTTTTAGGGGTCATCTCCGGTAGGTAAACCGAATCAATGAGGGACACTACCTGTGTTATCCTGCAATTCTCACAAACGCATTAGTCCCACAACCAACTTTGTCATCAATAATCCAAAACCAACTAGGGGTGGCACTAGATGCACTTACAATCTCCCCCTTTTTGGTGATTGATGACAAACTGGTTGAAGTTTTCAACGGGAAAGAAGTATGTGAAATTGTAAAGGATAGTGCATTGTCTTCATAAGTGGAAAGGGCTCCCCCTGAAGATGTGCATATAAATAATTTGCTTTTGGAATGCAAATGCACATGGTAGGTTGTACTTGTGGAGATCCACTTCAACTTATGAGGATAATTCATCATGCATGAAATGATATAGCTAAGAGAATGACATGCATAATGAGAAATGGACGTCTGCAGAATGATCTAAGTGTGTAAGTTATCATCGCACGTGGAAACGCAAATAAGTGGCAGACGACCATCAAGTTTAAGTGTTACAACTCAAAGAACAAAATGTATCAAAAGCAAGAGTTGTAAACACTAGGCAAAATATAAAGCAACCGCCCTTATGAACCCGCTTGAAGACTATCAAACTCATACGCTTCTCCCCCTTTTGTCAGTAATGACCAAAAAGGTTTGAAGACATAGAACATCTACTCGTCCTCATGAGTAGTTGAAGCAGCAGGGTTGTCGTTGTCGTTTGGCGGTGCAGACGAACTTGGTGCAGTGTCGATGCGTGCAGAAGTAGGGGGTGGTGAAGTAGCATCGTCTTCATCATTGATCACATTGGCATTGACAGTTGCCGCGGAGGAAGAATAGTCAGAGTCTTCAAGAGATGGAGTTCTTCGTAGGACAGCATTCCGTGGAGGATTGGAGTCAAATTTGAATCTTTCAATGAAGCCATCGTCTTGAAGATCAGCTTCAGCACTGAGTAGGGTCAAACTCTTCCATGAACGCCGACAAGTTTCATGAGTGACAAATGCATTCTTGGTGGCAAGGTTTCAAATGCGATTTACATCCACCAAGAGGCTTTGGATTTGACGCTTCAGCCAAAAATGATGCTTATCTTGCTTCTGATGTAGGGCCACAAGAAGTTCTTGGTCATTGAGGACCCGAGAGCACTTCTGAGGCCTTTGAGCAATTGTGCTCTCAGTAGCTTCAGTTGGTGCACGATGAGGCAGATGAGTATTCCCAGCCATTGGATAGACACGTGTGACAGCTTGGACTCCTTCCATAGGCTGAGTGAAGCTTTGATGTTCAGCATTCTGAAGACAAAGAGGCTTCTTAGCAGGTTCAGGGTATATGGCTTCAACTGACATATCAACCTCTGGTAGGAAGATCACATGATTGCGAGCAGATGGTTGATAGTTGACAGCAGAGTGTTGCTTGATGAGGCACAAGACCCATGGAGCATAGAACTTCAGTTCGAAAAGGTTAGATCCAGATGCAGCCAGTTGCCTGATGAAGAAATCATGTGCATTGAAGCTGATGCCATTGAGGATGTAAAAGACCAATGTCCTTTAATCGGCCTTCAAGTTTTGCAGCTGATGAATGTCCTTTAATCGGCCATAGAGTCCGCCTGATGATATGATATATAGTGCGCGGCAGATACTCAAGGTCATCAACAAAGAACTCCTTTGGATATTCAGCATCACGTGGCAAAGGCTTCATCATGCTCAACATCTGGCTCATATTGGGTTCAGGCTTATGGAAGATGCTTTCCAGTGCATTGCGGTGTTTTTGACAACCAGGTTCATATAGATCTCCGGGAGTGGATAGGCATGTAAGCTCAATGATGTCAAGAGCTTTGGCTTCATGATGAACATTTCCTGTCATCCACTCGAGAACCCAGGTTTTGATATCTCTGTTGTAGCCGCGAATGTGGAGGGTAGCATAGAATTGAAGCAATAGCTCTTCATTCCAATGTTCTTTGTCTGTGACAAAGCTGAGCAGACCAGCATCACGAAAACAATCAAGTGCTTCTTCTAAGCACGGCAGTCCAGCAATGGCTTCAGTGTCGAGGCGCATATGAGGGAAAATGCGCCCTTGATCATACAGAACACAGGAGTAATAGCTTCGCTGCTGATAACTCCAGAACCGATCTGATGATATTCTTGGCTTTGTGTAGGGGTTCTTTGAGCTGTCAAAGAATGTGTTGTGGCTTTTGAAGCCATTTGCATTGAAAGACCCGACAGATGTGGCAGTACCTGGAAATCTTGGCAGTCTTGGCTTTGGCTTCTGGACCTGAGGTATGCTCAATGTGATAGTCAAACTGAGGACCAGAGACAGTAGGCGGAGGGACCAGAACGGGCCATCTTACTGTGATTAGCTCGCCATGGTTGTATGCTTGCTCGATTGTATAGGGCCTTGGTGGCGGAACAGGAGCAGTGGCAGCAGCTGAGGCTTCAGGCTGCACAACAGGTGCTTCAGGAGCAGTTGCCTCATTGGTTTCAGGCACACTGTTTGGTTCAAGCTCCACATTAGCTTCAGTCATGACGACGTCATGAGCTTCACTTGCGTTGGTAGTGGCAGCTTCAGGATTTTCAACCTCCACTTGCTGAGCTGGAGGGTCAGGCACAGACACGTTCACTTCATGAACAGTTTCTTTAGGAATGGGGGGAGTATGGACACGTTCTTCTTGATGTTCTTCATCGGCTAATGCAGCCAGATTGTCTTCAGCAGCTGGGGCTTCAGACTCGGAGACATTCACAGCAGGAGTGGCTTCTGAAAACACTTGACGTGCAATAGGTTGATGATGCACTTCTCCTTCTGGAACGCTTGGAAGAGGGACTTGAGTCCTTGGTCCTTTGCGAAGCCTTTGTAGTACAGGCAACGCCTTTGGAGATGGAGTGGGCAGGTCCTCATCCTCTTCAACTTGCACGGATGGTGTGGCTTGTTGTTGTTGGGGAGTACTGGGGGAGTCTTGGTGTTGCGGGCGATCAGCCCATGAAGCATTCTGAGCAATTGGTGTCAAAGGATGACCAATGCTGATGAGTTCGTTGTTCGTGAGAACAGGCGATGATGCCACATTGTATTCAATTTGAGGAAGAACTTCATCATCTTCAACATTCTCATCTTGACCAATGTCTTCAGCAGTGGTGGGTTCAGCTGTTGGAACATCTTCAGCTTCCGGAGCCTCTGTGGAAGCAGGCTCATGAACAGTCATGCGAAGTTCTTGGGTTGTAGATGCAGGACGAACCACTGAGATGGGTTCAACAACAAGGGGCTCTGTGGGAGCAGCCCGACTCTTCTTGATCTTGCGCTTCTTCTTGGAGGGAGCAGCATCAGAGGCTTCTGAGGTTTTCCATTTTCTGGCTTTAGCCTCTGCAGCCCTCGTCTTCTTCTGTTCTGAAGCGGTTGACGTGACTTTTGGCTTCGAGCCAATCATGCTGCTTGGGAAGACAATGCGAGGTTCATCTGGCCTTGAAGGTGCAGACTGGAAAGTCGATTTCTTCTTCTTTGCAGCCATCCTGGGGTCGATGCCAGGACGTCCAAGAGCCTTGCACTTTTCAGCATCATTGTAGGCAAGCACACACTTGTTAGCCAGATTTTCCATGCGCTCTCTGGAGCCTCGAGCTTCTTCATGCTTCTTGTGAAAGGCTTCTTTGAGCTCATGCAGCATGATCTTGAAGTTCTTGACATCTTGCACGTTGAGCGTGGCCACATGCTTCTTGAACTGAGCCTTTTCATAGTCAATCTTGTGCTTCAGTTCGACGATGCGCTGAGCAATAGCTAGCTCAGAAGCAATGGCGCCATTGAAGGCGACGCTGAGGCCAATTGGAAGTTGCAGATCATCAAAGCTGAGATTTGGTGTGTCAAACTACTCATCAATGAAGTTATGGATAATTGCCACGTCAAAGAGAGGCAAGTTGTTGAAGATCTCTGCTTCTTCCTTGCTCTTGATCAGTTGCTCAAGAGCATCATCTGCAAGATCATCATCGCTGGACAGATCAATGTGCTCTTCACGCAAAATAGCAGCAGGAGTCAAAGCCTGATCAGTACTCTTGATGATTTTCTTTTTCTTCTCCGTCTTTTTGGAGATGCAGGAAAGATCTTCAGACTGCACACTGGCTTCAGGAGGTGCAGTGGCCAGTGGCTTCACACGAGAAGCTTTTGGAGGAGCAGCTGATGATGAAGCCTTAATCTTCTTTGGCTTCTGCAGCCTTGGAGGAGGAGCTGGGGCTTCATCTCAATCAGCATCATTGTCAGAATGATCCACTTTGGCACCTTGTACCAAGATGTAGGAGATGAGGCCATCAAGGTTTGCAAAGGGGCCAATTCTATTTTCTTCAACTTCACGTGTGCCATCATCACGGGGAGCAGAGGGTCCAGGATTGAAGTCTAATCCCCACGACTTCTTGTTTTCCTTTGCCGAAGCCTTAGCATACTGGAAGTTGCGCTTGAAGAGATTGTCGTCACGACACCAGAGCAATGATGATGGGTCGGCTTCTTCAGGCTGTGGTCCACAGACCATGCAAGGATAGAATTCTTGCGCAATGGCTTCAGCTTTGTTCTTGGGGGGAAGGCCTGATAGAGAATATCACCCCAAGGACTCTTGATAGCATTCTTCTCTGCGTACTCCTGGGTCACGAACTTGTACTTGAACCACTATTCAGCCCAATAGCGTCGAATCCATTGGATTCGAGTCTTGCGCTGATTGTAATCCTCTTCAGGATCTGTTTTTTAGATTTCTGCAAGATCATCAGGCAAATCCCTTGATGTTCCTCCTCGACGCTGTCTGCCACTCTTCCTTACTGATTTCTCTGTAGCCATGAAGTTCAAACTAAATGGCTTCAATATGTTCAAAGGCTTCAAAGGATTTCGCTTGCTGGTCAGACAGGAACTGGCTTCGGGAGATTCAATGTGTTGCTGTAAGAACTCTGCAAACGAATGCAGACTATGAGAACCTAGGGATTCTCCCATGGACATGTACCTGTGACAGCATTAGAGATGCGAGGGAAGGGGAAGAGGTCATATGCATTCTCACAAGATTTTGAAGATTAAATCAGTTTGAAGACATTGACCTCATGTTGCGAAGACATTCACTTATATGTCGAGAGTCGGTTCCAGATTTGTACGAATCTGTGAATAAGTACAAGTGAGGAATCTAACTAGATGTGAATCTTAAGTGAATATACTAGGCAGTATGAGATGCAGACAGAATAGATCTAACTTTGTATAGACAGAAACCAATTTTGGTAAATTGGATGAATCATTGAGGATCAAAAAGCTGGTAAAAATAGAGTTATATTTACCACACGAAGAACTGCTAGATGGGAAGAATTTTGAGATCGAGCATTTCAGTCCACCGTGCCCTAACTTGGTGGCGGAGGACACCTACGGCGGTGGCGGGGAGGACGATGCCCGCGGCCGGCGTGAGGACGGCGTCGGAGAAGTCGCGGCAGCTAAGCGCTTCGTCGTCGGCGTCGTCGAGAGCTAGCGGTGGTGCTAGGGTTTTGACGAGGTGGAGAGGTGGAAGAAGGTTTTCTTGACCGCAGGGGGCATGTATTTATAAGTAGGTGTGCAGCACAGCGCAATTATGTAGGTGCCCCTGTCTGTTCACATCCATGGGACACGTGGCAAACATGCAAGTTATTTAGAGTTGTCCCACGTTCCCACGCCCGCCAAGTTTGTCCGATGGTTGTTCCGGCTTCTCCGGATATCGACAATAAAGATGAATCATTTAAAAAGGACTTGATGGTTGCCTATGTGTCTTCTGCTGACAAGGATGCAGAGAAGACATTCGACAGTTTCAACAGAATGCATATGATTTGGACAGATAGAGTTTGAGATAGTAAGCATAGAGAGGTTAGAATCCGATCACATTCACTTAGTTCAAAAGATTCAACAATGAAGACATAGCTATAAGTGAATGCTGTAGAGGACAAAATACTAGTATATATATGAGAAGGCAATCAACTCAACATAGTTAAGTAAATCATGAAGATAAGTTGAAAGTTGAAGACAAATCAATATGCGAAGATATTCAACAATAACGCCATGAGTGAAACACTTCAAACCAAGAAATTTTGGTGGTGGCGTTACCCACCGTATAGGAAGTATTAGACCCAGACACGGCGCACAATTATCATGGCGCTCCGAAGTTAAATTCCATGTTAATGTATTCACACTCAGAATGTAAGTCTTCATTGATTGAAGATATACTTTACTTCGTGTGTTGCACATCTAAGTCATCAACATGCATAAGTGTTAGGATGTGTGCCTGATCACAGGACATTTGAGGATTCCAAGATATTTAGCTCACACCATAACTTGTGAAACCTTTTCTCATCCAAGGGCTTTGTGAAGATATCTGCCAGTTGCTCTTCAGTGTTGACATGAACAATGTCAATATCTTTCTTCATGACATGATCTCTGAAAAAATGATGACGAATTTCAATGTGCTTTGTCTTCGAGTGCTGGACTGGATTGTTGGCGGTCTTGATGGCACTTTCATTGTCGCAGAAGAGAGGGACTTGCTTCAGATTGATGACATAGTCCTTGAGAGTTTGCTTCATCCACAGAAGCTGAGCACAACAAGATCCAGCTGCAATGTATTCAGATTCAGCAGTTGAGAGTGATACACAGTTTTGCTTCTTTGAAGACCAACAGACAAGTGATCGTCCCAGAAACTGACATGTTCCTGATGTTGACTTGCGATCCACCTTGTCACCAGCATAATCAGCATCCGGGAATCCAACCAGATCAAACCTTGAGCCCTTTGGATACCATAATCCGAGTGTTGGGGTGTAAGCCAAATATCTAAGAATTCGCTTCACAGCTAAGTGATGCGATTCCTTTGGTGCCGCTTGGAATCAAGCACACATGCAAACACTAAGCATAATATCTAGCCTAGATGCACATAGGTAAAGTAAAGAACCAATCATGGAGCGATATACCTTTTGATCGAACTCTTTACCATTGTCGTTGGGACCAAGATGATGTTTGGCTGGCATTGGCGTCGTGTAACCTTTGCAATCTTGCATGCCGAACTTCTTCAGGCAGTCTTTGAGATATTTTTCTTGAGATATGAAGATGCCATTTCTTTGCTGACGAATTTGAAGACCAAGAAAGAACTTTAGCTCACCCATCATGGACATCTGATATTGCTCTTGCATCATGTATCCAAACTCATCACTGTACTTCTGGTTGGTGCAGCCGAAGATTATGTCATCCACATATATTTGGCACACAAACAGTTCACCGTCATATGTCTTCGTGAAGGGTGTGGGATCTAGGGATCCTGGTTTGAAGCCTTTGCTCTTCAGGAAGTCTTTGATTATATCATACCAAGCGCAAGGAGCTTGTTTGAGGCCATACAGTGCTTTGTTTAGTTTGTACACCATATCAGGATATTTTGGATCTTCAAAACCAGGTGGTTGAGCAACATACACTTCTTCTTCAATTTTGCCATTGAGGAAAGCACTTTTCACATCCATTTGATATAGCAAGATGTTGTGGTGATTTGCACAGGCTAGCAGTATGCGAATAGCTTCAAGCCTAGCCACAGGAGCAAATGTTTCATCGAAGTCAATTCCTTCAACTTGAGTATATCCTTGTGCCACTAGACGTGCTTTGTTTCTAATGACTTGACCATGCTCATCTTGCTTGTTCTGATATATCCATTTAGTGCCAATAATGTTATGATTACGAGGGTCAGGGTGCTTGACAAGTTCCCAAACATTATTCAGCTTGAACTGTTGAAGTTCTTCTTGCATAGCTTGAATCCATTCAGGTTCCATAAAGGCTTCAGCAACTTTCTTGGGTTTCAGATATTGATACAAATGAAAAATGCCCACAGAAACTTGCTAACTGTGTTGCTCTTGAGCGAGTAAGCGGACCAGGTGCGTTGATGCTATCAATTATCTTCTCAATTTGTACTTCATTTGCAACACGAGGATGAACTGGACGAAGCCCTTGCTCATGTTGATCATTGTCAACATTGGGAGGATTGTCTTCGGTCTGAGCATTGTCTTCAGGTTGGTTTGGTGCAGAAATGATAAGTTCCTCTTCAGGCTGTGCTTCAGAGGGCATGATTTCACCAGTTCCCATCAGCTTGATAGATTCACTGGAAGGAGCTTCATCTAGTGTGCTTGGAAGGAGCTCTCATTGTGAACCATTGGTTTCATCAAATTGCACATCCACTGTTTCAACGATTTTGTAGTGGAAGAGGTTGAAGACTCTGTAAGAGTGCAAATCCTTTCCATAGCCGAGCATGAAGCCTTCGTGAGCTTTGGGTTCAAATTTTGACTTGTGATGGGGATCCTTGATCCAGCACCTAGCACCAAAGACTCTGAAGTAGCTGACATTTGGCTTCTTGCCAGTAAGGAGCTCATAGGATGTTTTGCCCGGAAGCTTATGGATGTAGACACGGTTGATGATGTGACAGGCTGTATCAATAGCTTCAGGCCAGTATTTTCTTGGTGTCTTGTACTCGTCGAGCATTGTTCGAGCCATCTCAATGAGGGTTCTGTTCTTGCGCTCAACAATGCCATTTTTCTGAGGTGTGTATGGAGCAGAAAATTCATGAGTGATTCCCATTATATCCAGATAAAGATCAAGCCTGGTGTTCTTGAATTCAGTGCCGTTATCACTTCTGATATTCTTGATCTTGACGCCATAATTGTTCATTGCTCGATTGGCGAATCATCTGAAAACATCTTGTACTTCAGTCTTGTAGAGAATTATGTGCACCCATGTGTATCTTGAGTAGTCATCCACAATAACGAAGCCATAGATACACGCCGTTGTTGTGAGGGTGGAGTAGTGAGTAGGACCAAATAAGTCCATGTGCAACAGCTCGAAGGGTTGAGATGTTGTCATGATAGTCTTCGAGGGGTGCTTGGCCCTCGTTATCTTTCCAGCTTCGCAGGCACCACACAAATGATCTTTCTTGAACTTGACACCTTCGATGCCTATGACATGCTTCTTCTTGACGAGAGTGTGTAAGTTCCTCATGCCAGCATGCCCCGCCTTTGATGCCAGAGCCAGCATTCTGAAGCTTTTGCAAGAAGACATACAGCAAGTTGTGGACCTGCTGAGAAATCTACCATGTATAGATCACCTTTCCTATACCCTTCAAAGACTAGAGACTTGTCAGATTCCATTAGTACAAGGCAACGATATTTTCCAAATATCACAATCATGTTTAAGTCACAAAGCATTGAGACAGACATTAAGTTGAATCCAAGGGATTCAACAAGCATCACTTTATCCATGTGTTGATCCTTTGAGATTGCAACTCTACCTAGACCCAATACCTTGCCTTTACCAGTGTCAGCAAATGTGATTTGAATCTTGTCGGATGGACGTAAGGTTCAGTCCATGAGAAGACTTCGATTACCAGTCATATGATTAGTGCATCCGCTGTCCATAATCCATTCTGAAGCACAAGGTGTCATACCCTACAGTGCAGTTAGGAGGATAGGCTTCACAAGGTATGTTGTGAAGCATAAGCATTTGATGCACACTTGGATTATCACAGCATAGATGAAAGTTAGCACACAGTATGACAGGTAAGCGATTCATATGTGGAATACATAGTAAGTCATTTTATCATGCGTCCCTTTGTGTTTTAGGTCCCCAGCAATTATATCGGACGCCTTTGATTGCTGGCTGGAGACCATGTTCTGCAAAAGAGAGTTAGTTCTTCTTCACCACCCACATCTTCAGGGGTGGCTTAGAAGCAATGAGTCTAAGTGCAGCATCTGAGAATTTTGGCTTTGAAGCCCTAGCAAATAGCCTTGCAGGAGATGAATGATACTCATATGAATAAGCAGAAAAGTTCTTAGTCCTATGAACATGGCGGTTTGAGGACACACGTTCATATTCATAAGTTTGAGCACGATTTCCCTGCAAAACATTGGCGTTAGGGTGACTCAAGTGAGTCCTGTATTCGTATGAAGCCGTTGGACCATATGATGCCTTTGGTCTGGGATTTTTCTTCTTCCCTGGTGGTGTCATGATGACATTCACAGGAAGATTTTCAAGACAGCTTTTGGGAACCCAGATCTTCTTCATTGGGGGTCCATTCCTGCAGTTAGTACCAATATACCTGGCAAACACTTCACCGTTCTGATTTTTGAACAGTTTATAGTTTGCATCAAAGGATTCATCAATGATAATAGGATTAGCACAGGTAAAACCAGATAAAGTGGATGGATCCACTGAAGGTTCCTTTGCAGCAACCCATGTGGTTTTGGGATACTGCTCAGGCTTCCAGTAGGAACCATCAGCATTCATTTTCCTCTCGAACCCAACACCCTCTTTCCTAGGGTTTCGGTTTAGAATCTGCTTTTTGAGGACATTGCAAAGTGTCTGATGCCCTTTCAGACTTTTGTACATCCCTGTTTCAAGCAATGTCTTCAACGTAGCATTTTCATCAGCAATAGTAGTGGTATCCTCAGCAGAGGGGTTAGTTACCACATCAGTAGTTGAAGACAGAGCAACAGTAGCAGCAGTGGAACATTCAGCAACAGAGGCAGCGTTATCACGCTCAATGCATTTTAAACATGGTGGTTCAAATCCATCCTGAGCGGAACTAATTTGTTGAGCGCGAAATGACTCATTCTCTTTTTGAAGATCTTCATGAGTCGCTTTCAATTTCTCAAGCTCTTGCTTCCTTTGAAGATAATCATAGGAGAGCTTTTCATAAGTGGTTGAGAGCGTCTCATGAAGACTTTCAAGTTCTTGATACTTAGCATGAAGATTTTTTATGTCTTCAACTAAGGACTGCGAACGTGTCATTTCCGCGTCCAACAGGTCATCGCTTTTGTCTAACAGTTTTTGAGTATGTTCCATAGCCCTTTGTTGTTGAGTAGCAATTTTAGCAAGTGTTTTGTAGCTGGGTTTAGATTCACAATCAGAGTCATCTTCACTTGATGTTTGAAAGTAAGCATCGCGTGATTTTACCTTGGCACCACATGCCATGAAGCAGTAGGTGGGAGCAGGATCGTCCATGTCATCAGCTTCTGTGTTGGTCTGGAAGTTGGTGTCTTCAGTGTTGAAGATAGACTTAGCGACATAGGTCGTGGCTAGAGCCAGACTTGCAACGCCAGGGTCGGACTCTTCTCCAGACTCCACCTCCACCTCCTCAGAAGCAGACTCCTCCTCTGAATCCATTTCCTTGCCAACAAAAGCACGTGCCTTGCCAGGTGAGCTCTTCTTATGTGATGAAGACTTGGAAGAAGACTTCGAGGAAGATTTTGAGGATTTCTTCTTCTTCTTGTCATCAGAATCATATTCCTTGCTCTTCTTCTTCTTCTTCTCATTCTCCCACTATGGACACTCGGATATGTAGTGACCAGGTTTCTTGCACTTGTGGCAGGTTCTCTTCTTGTTGTCATGAGTGGAAGCTTCGTCATTTCTTGAGCTGGATCGTGAAGACTTTCTGAAGCTCTTCTTCTTGGTGAACCTCTGGAACTTCTTCACAAGCATGGCAAGTTCTTTTCCAATGTCTTCAGGATCATCAGAACCGCAGTCAGATTCTTCTTCAGATGAGGAAACCACTTTTGCCTTCAAAGCGCGAGTTCGGCCATAGTTGGGACCATATATATCTCTTTTCTCAGAAAGCTGGAACTCATGTGAGTTGAGCCTCTCAAGTATATCAGACGGATCGAGTGTCTTGAAGTCAGGACGTTCTTGTATCATGAGGGCAAGGGTGTCAAAGGAGCTGTCAAGTGATCTCAGTAGTGTCTTGACGACTTCATGCTTGGTGATCTCAGTGGCGCCAAGAGCCTGAAGCTCATTTGTGATGTCAGTGAGGCGATCAAACGTGAGCTGGACATTTTCATTGTCGTTTCTCTTGAAGCGGTTGAAGAGATTGCGAAGAACACTGATTCTCTGGTTTCTTTGGGTTGAGACGCCTTCGTTGACCTTGGATAGCTAGTCCCAGACCAGCTTTGACGTTTCCAGAGCACTCACACGACCATACTGTCCTTTGGTTAGATGACCACAGATGATGTTCTTTGCAGTGGAATCCAGTTGAATGAACTTCTTGACATCAGTAGGGGTGACACCTTCACCAGTTTTGGGAACGCCGTTCTTGACGACATACCAGAGGTCGACATCAATGGCTTCAAGATGCATGCGCATCTTATTCTTCCAGTAGGGATATTCAGTTCCATCGAACACGGGGCAAGCAGCGGAGACTTTGATTATCCCTATAGTCGACATAGCTAAACTCCAGGTGGTTAAACCGAATCACACAGAACAAGGGAGTACCTTGCTCTGATACCAATTGAAAGTGCTAGTTATCGACTAGAGGGGGGTGAATAGGCGATTTTTATCAAAGTCTTCAAAACGTGGAAGTTTCGAAGACAAACATTAGAAATGACCTAATTGATATGCAGCGGAAGATAAACTACAACGAGCAAGCCATAGTCAAGTATGCAATAGTGTTAACGTACGAAGACTAATAGCAGCTAGGTAGTAAGGATCAGGATGGAAGATAGTATGAAGCCAATCAACAATAGTAGTCAAACATTGAAGTCAAACAAATAAGACAGATAAGCAATGACTTCACGAAGACAAACTCAAAGTAAAGGAGGGAAGTGATAGAACCAGTCACTTGTTGAAGACATAGGATTTGTTGGACCAGTTCTAGTTGCTGTGACAACTGTACATCTGGTTAGGGAGGCTGAGATTCAACTCAGAAGACCGTGTCTTCACCTTATTCCCCTTGAGCTAAGGACACCTAGTCCTTGCCCAATCACTCTGGTAAGTCTTCAAGGTAGACTTCCGAACCTTCACAGACTTCGTTCACCCGGCAATCCACAATGACTCTTGGATGCTCAGAACGCGACGCCTAACCGGCTGGAGGATACATAGTCCTCAAGTGTAATAAGTCTTCAGGTCACACAGACAGAAAGACTTCAGTGATGCCTAACACTCTTTGGCTCTGGGTGTTTGGGCTTTGTCCTCGCAAGGATTTCTCTCTCAAAGGCTTCGAGGTGGGTTGCTCTCAAAACGACAAAAGCCGTAAACTAACTCTGAGCAGCCACCAATTTATGGTGTAGGGGGTGGGCTATTTATAGCCACAAGGCAACCCGACCTGATATGTCCGAAATGACCATGGGTCACTAAGGAACTGACACGTGTTCCAACGGTCAGATTTCAAACACACACGGCAACTTTACTTGGGCTACAAGCAAAGCTGACTCATCCAGCTCTGGATAAGATTTGCTCTCATTGTCTTCGCTCGAAGACATAGGATTTGGGTTGAGCATCACTTCAGTCACTCTGACTTAGTTCACTTGGACCCCACTTAACAGTACGGTGGTTCCTATGACTCAACACAGAAGAAAAGGAAACAACGAAACAACTCAATCTTCGCACTCCATAGTCTTCACTCAATGTCTTCTCATGTCATAGTCTTCAATGTGAACCTCTTCACACACCACCATTGTCTTCAATGTCTTCATACATTTTTAGGGGTCATCTCCGGTAGGTAAACCGAATCAATGAGGGACACTACCTGCGTTATCCTGCAATTCTCACAAACGCATTAGTCCCTCAACCAACTTTGTCGTCAATACTCCAAAACCAACTAGGGGTGGCACTAGATGCACTTACACATCTCGATGCCTGAATCATCATTGCAAGAGTGTTATATGATGTTAATCTGCTGAAACTGTTATAACTTGGTGTTTTGTTATTTTTGTTGCATTTTGTGTGTGCATCTTATGAGCATGAGCCCTACATGTGTTTTGATCTACATCATGCCATCTTTACATAGGTGCAATCCATGTATTTTTGTGTGTCTTGTAGTGAGTGCATCAAGCTTGTTAAGTAGGGTACTTGCTGTTACTGTTTCGCTAGGCTGATTCTGTTATATTTTGTTGCTATGTAAACCTGCTGCTACAAGTCATTCTATGCATAATCTGGAGATGTTCACTAAGGATGTTTTGTTATACATGTAATGCTATATCCATAAATACCCCTGGTTGCATTTATATCTTGTTGTAGATTGTTCATATCATGCTCCAAAGTTGCTAAATAATGTTGCTGTCAGCCTGTTAACATGAAGTTCAGTTTTGCCATGAGTTTTGCTAGTGATCCATGCACCCTATGAACTTGTTATTGCCATGCTTAGCTTCATAAACATGTCATCTTACTGTTGGTTACCTTTCTATGCCATGTATTGCTCTGTGGTGAGTGGCACAAGCTCACCAACGTTCCTACTTATCGTTGTTCCTGCCATGTATGAATCCGTCATATAATTTGACATGTTTACATGGGTGCCATCATATCTTCTGATCCTTTTTGGCTCATGGTCAGTAAAGGACTTTTGTTCTATGCATTTAGTAGATTCATGCCATGCCTTTTTTTTCCATGTTAAGTTCATGTAACATGTTGTTTGATAGCTCTAAACATTGCAACCTGATGTTATTTCTGCAAAGTCTGAAACTGTTATTATTTGCAATCTTGCCATGTGTTTTTGAGCATGTTCTATTGATTTCTGGAGATAGCTCAGTGTTCATGTTTTGTTATGCTTTACCTGTACATCATGCCCATGCCTTTTGTTATCATGTTAAGCTGTTGTAGCATATTGTTTTGATGCTCGCAATATGCCTAGCTGCTGTTTTGGGCAGATTGTTGTTATGTCTTGTTTGGAGTGTATGTGTTGCACCGTTGCTCCGTTTTGAGTGTGCTCTATATGAAACTTGCTTGATTTTGCATGTAGTTTCATATTATAATGTTGCATCCATGTTTTGGGAGTGTTTGCTTGATGTTTGTATGTATTTTGCATCAATGCCATGTTTAACTTCTTTCGCTCATATCTTCTAGGCCGTAGCTTCAAACTAAATGAACTTTATATGTAACTTGACTAGAATATCGTGTAGATCATCTTGGTGCATCTTAACTTGCTGTTTAACAACTTGAACATAAGATTTATTCAGATCTGGACCAATTTCGAAATTTGCATATGAGGACTTACCGGAATTGTTATATGTTGTTTCCGGCCTCATTTAAACTTGCCTTGATGTGTTGCTCTTGTTTGCATCATCTCTTGCCATGAGTAGCTTCATGTATTCTTGTCATGCATCATACTTGGTTGAGCATCATGCCTTGTTCATGTGTGGTGTGTTTACCATGTTGTGTGCTTCTTCTCGATAGTTCCCGTTTCGTTGCGATCGTGAGGATTCGTTCGTCTACGCTTGGTTCGGCTTCATCCGTTCGTCTTCTTCATGGACTCGTTCTTCTTCCTAGCGGGATTTCAGGCAAGATGACCGCTACCCTGGATCTCACTACTATCATTTCTATGCTAGTTGATTCGTTCTATCGCTTTGCTGCGCTACCTATCTTTTGCTCTTCAAGCCTCCCAAATTGCCATGTCAGCCTCTAATCTTTTCACCCTTCCTAGCAAACCATTGCTTGGCTATGTTACCGCTTTGCTCAGCCCCTCTTATAGCGTTGTTAGTTGCAGGTGAAGTTGAAGTTTGCTCCATGGTGGACAGGATTTTGTTGGGATATCACAATATCTCTTATTTAATTAATGCATTTATATACTTGGTAAAGGGTGGAAGACTCGGCCTTATGCCTGGTGTTTTATTCCACTCTTGCCGCCCTAGGTTCCGTCATACTGGTGTTATGTTCCCGGATTTTGCGTTCCTTACGTGGTTGGGTGATTTATGGGACCCCCTTGACAGTTCGCTTTGAATAAAACTCCTCCAGCAAGGCCCAACCTTGGTTTTACCATTTGCATCACCTAGCCCTTTTTCCCTTGGGTTTCCGGAGCCCGAGGGTCATCTTTATTTTAGCCCCTCCCCCCCCCCCGGGCCAGTGCTTCTCTAAGTGCTGGTCCGAACCAGAGCCCTTTGCAGCGCCCCCTCAGGGAAACTTGAGGTCTGGTTTTAGTTGTACGGATTGCTCATCCGGTGTTGCCCTGAGAACGAGATATGTGCAGCTCCTATCGGGATTGTCGGCGCATCGGGCGGCTTTGCTGGTCTTGTTTTACCATTG
>NC_041387.1:86539420-86644930 GCF_002162155.2 Triticum dicoccoides | reverse complement strand
TCCGTCATACTGGTGTTATGTTCCCGGATTTTGCGTTCCTTACGTGGTTGGGTGATTTATGGGACCCCCTTGACAGTTCGCTTTGAATAAAACTCCTCCAGCAAGGCCCAACCTTGGTTTTACCATTTGCATCACCTAGCCCTTTTTCCCTTGGGTTTCCGGAGCCCGAGGGTCATCTTTATTTTAGCCCCCCCCCCCCCCCCCGGGCCAGTGCTTCTCTAAGTGCTGGTCCGAACCAGAGCCCTTTGCAGCGCCCCCTCAGGGAAACTTGAGGTCTGGTTTTAGTTGTACGGATTGCTCATCCGGTGTTGCCCTGAGAACGAGATATGTGCAGCTCCTATCGGGATTGTCGGCGCATCGGGCGGCTTTGCTGGTCTTGTTTTACCATTGTCGAAATGTCTTGTAAACCAGGATTCCGAGTCTAATCGGGTCTTCCTGGAGAAGGTATATCATTCGTTGATCGCGAGAGCTTATCATGGGCTAAGTTGGGACACCACTTCAGGGTTTAAACTTTCAAAAGCCGTGCCCGCGGTTATGTGGAAGATGGGAATTTGTTAATGTCCGGTTGTAGATAACTTGACACCAGATACGAGTTAAAACGCATCAACCGCGTGTGTAGCCGTGATGGTCTCTTTTCGGCGGAGTCCAGGAAGTGAACACGGTTTTTGGGTTATGATTGACGTAAGTAGAAGTTCAAGATCACCTCTTGATCATTGCTAGCTTCACTACCATTCCTTTGCTTCTCTTCTCGCTCTCATTTGCATATGTTAGCCACCCTATATGCTTAGTTGTTGCTGCAACCTCACCACTTTACCCCTTCCTTTCCCTTTAAGCTTTGCTAGTCTTGATACCCATGGTAATGGGATTGCTGAGTCCTCGTGGCTCACAGATTACTACAACAACAGTTGCAGGTACAGGTTATGCGATGATCATGACGCGAGCGCGATGTTTGCTTGTTTTGGAGTTCTTCTTCTGCTTCTTCTTTGATCAGGGGATAGGTTCCAGGTCGGCAGCCTGGGCTAGCAGGGTGGATGTCGTTTGAGTTTCTGTTTGTGTTTAATCCGTAGTCAGATGTTGATCTTATGTAAGATGATATTGTATTCATGTGGCATTGTATGCCTTTTGTATGTATCCCCATCTATTATGTAATGTTGATGTGATGATATCCACCTTGCAAAAGCGTTTTAATATGCGGTTCTATCCTTGGTGGGACCTTCAAGTCTCTTTAGGATAGTATCGCATATTGGGCATGACAACCGACCCCTTCTTCCTCGCTGCCATACATAGTGTGGGCAGATCCGGCTCCTGCTGCACGCCTTGCCACATCCCGACGACCCTAAGGTATAAGTTTCTTTGAAATCGTCATTGCTCTAGCTGCATGTGGATCTTTTTCGATCTGTATTCGAATCTAGGTCTTGGTTCAAAGAGGAAAGAAGGGTGTGGTGGGCTGGAGCAAGAATATAGGACGTGGTTCAATGAGGAAAGGAGGGGCGAAAAGTAGTATAGACTGGCTATCCAGCCGCTTTGTTGGTCGACAAGGGAAAAAGGAGGTAACCTAGTACACACATCTGTAAGGAACCGATCTCTTTGTTGAAAAGGGAAAGAAACTAGGGTGTCAGGTAGTTTGTGCAGGACTAGATTTGCTGCCCTCACATAGGAAAAAGGTTCAAAGAGAACAAATATGGGACCAACGCATATATGCTGCTTGGCTACATACTCTGCATCACCCATTTATACGTGTGGTCGCACATGGTGCTGGCATGTCTCATACAGCTATTTTGTTGTTGTTAATCTAAGAATGCCGCCAGAAAATTGAAGCAATGCCACTATTAGAAGTAAATGGAGTACATTTTTTAACGAATGATGTTTCAAGAGAATGTCTCTGTTAATATGAATCAATGCAACCATTTTAGAAATGCTACTATCCTACTTTTTTTCCATCCAAGATAAGTTAGATGCTTCCTTCTGTCACTGTTTGTTTCATCCTTCTTTATCGGCAAGTAATTGTTTCCTTTTTGCCTCTATTAAAATAGGGGTATCGATTCAACTTGTTGCTATTGCGACATTTTGCTTCGCTACTCGAAACACTTATGTTTTAAGAGTGTTTTGTGCAGTTCAACTTGAATGTCACACAGGTGACTTTGCTTAATTTTGGTGGAACTGCACAAAAGGAGATCGAGATTTGTTTCTAGTCTTCGTGGCGAGTTGTTTCAAATCTTGGTCTCATCCACATGATGTGCAGTGTGCTTTGAGATGTTGTGCTACTTGTTTTGGTACTGTTTTAAATAAATGTTTAATTGAAGCTATTGTATTGATGTCTTTTCCCATTAAGTAGTGAACAAAAATGGGACCAACCCAGACATGATGCTTGTTGCTTTGTTACAACAAATTCAGCATCACCCCCTTTATAAGCCAATAATTGATGCCACTCTCAAAAATAACTACTGAATCTTATTTCAAAACTGCAACACTTGTTAGGGATTGGCAGGATTACCATTTTTGTGGCCGCATGTTTCATCCTCCTTTATTAGCCAGTAATTGATTCCTTTTTTGCCTCTGTTTAAATAGGGATATCTATTCAACTTGTTGCTATTGCGACATTTTGCTTCGCTACGTGAAACACTTTGCTTGATTTCAGTGCAATTGCACAAAACAAGATTGGATTTCCTATTCGTGTTGGCAGATTCGTATTTTATCATGGTGGTCTCATGAAAGGTCAGTACAGGCCTTCATCCACATGATTGTGCAGTGTGCTTTGAGAGGTTGTGCTACTTGTATTGGTACTGTTTTAAATAAATGTTGAATTGAAGCTATTGTATTGCTGTCTTTTCCCATTAAGTAGTGAACAAAAATGGGACCAACCCAGACATGATGCTTGTTGCTTTGTTACAACAAACTCTGCATCACCCCCTTTATAAGTAG
The DNA here is from genome assembly GCF_002162155.2 of Triticum dicoccoides. Taxonomy (NCBI): domain Eukaryota; kingdom Viridiplantae; phylum Streptophyta; class Magnoliopsida; order Poales; family Poaceae; genus Triticum; species Triticum dicoccoides. The sequence goes on along the minus strand of NC_041387.1, from coordinate 86,642,008 downwards.
ATGGAAGCACATATTATTGTTGCGCCCACTCTCCCCAGGAACTGTTTATGCTTTTCGTTAATCTAATGCCGCTGGTAAAATTAAGCAATGCCACTCTCAGAATTAATTAACTACTGAATCTTAGTTCAAAACTGCAACACTTGTTAGGAATGGTACTATCTTGCTTTGTAGTTCTTTCCACATGTTTAACCAAGGTACTGTTAAGATAATGTCTCTGTTAGAATGAATTAGTTGCATTGTTTTAGGAATGGTACTTTTCTGCTTTGTCGTTCTTTATACATGTTGAAACAAGGCATTGTTAAGATAATGTCTCAGTCAATATGAATGAATCACACTGATGGAGAATTGCTACTCTCCTGCTTTATTTCCCATTAAGATAAAGTAGATCAGTAGATGCTTTTGTTCTGGGAGTACAAGTCATCTACCGTTATTTCTCAGTAATTGTTTCCCTTATACCTATTGTTGCTTACAAGGATATCAAAATTAAAGCTCAGTTTTATTCCGACTTCGATTTTAGTTGAACTGCACAAAAGGAGCCAATGTGTCCAAGGCAAACTACTGCATTACTAGGTCCAGTTGGTCGTTCCACTTTGCAGAAAGAAGCAGTCACTGTTTGCGCTACATTATAGAAGGAATGACCGAGAAGCTTTACAAAGTATTATTAGATGCTGGTGACATGACTAGTCTGTAGAGAGCATTGGCAATTTGACAACACGTGGAGTGCCCTAGGCAAAAAGTGCCCAAACAAGTACAAGAAGCTACGACAGGACTCCACGATCATAGGCATTACATATTTTGAATGGGAAAAGCTTGTCAAAGTTTAATCATTGATGTTAGCAAGAAGACGGTAGTTTAATATATTGGAATTGGAAAACCTTGTCAAAATTTGCTCATTGATGTTAGCCAGAAGACATGCATTTGATATTTTTGAGTGGGACGCCCTTGCTATGAGCAGCGTCGAGTGTTTTTTCCTATTCATGTGTTCAGTTTAGAAGTAAATAGTTACTCTGCTGAGATATTCTTGTGTTAAGAGTTTGTTCTGAATATTGTCTATGTAATGCCAGGCCTTGTGTTTGATTGCAAAGTTGAGCTTGGAATGTTGTGGCATGCGGCATCATGAGCTATTCACCGTGCCTCCTGAGAATAATGCTTCGTATCGTTTTGCATGTCGATCTAATGCCAGTGATTTGCTTGTTAAGAAGATCATCCTCTTCTGTTGTTTCCGTGCTTAAGAAGTTCATCGTCTGATGTTTCATTCATAGCCTATACGACAAGTCGGGTAGGTTAGACGTGAAACCATATGATCTTCTGATCAACTCATGATATTAGGCTGTGATTGGATCGTCGTTTTCCAACCAAAACCGCTTGTAAAACTGATGCTTGTAAATAAAAGCAAATGGTCTCGGGCGAAGCACTTGGTTGGTCGATTTCGACTAGTAAAATATTGGAAGTACTTCACACACGATAAAAATGTTGAACGACACTCGGACGATTGCTAATCCAGTCGTTAGCTGATGTTTCAGCCTTGCCCATGGATGGCATGATACACACGTCGTGCATGTATCATCTGGTAATGTCGTCCATATAGCAGTGCTCGTAAAATATACACTGGTCTCTCAAATTACACGCGTAACCCGCCGGTTTTACTTACAGACCTCGGGCCCTCGGTTTCATTACGCCTGTATTTTACGTGTTGTTTCCAATTACGAGTAAATTACACTTGTATGTTAATACAGGTTTGAAATAAACCAGAGCTCCCAAGCGCGGCCTTACCGTTTCATGTCGTCTCAGTTTCTCGAAGGTGCTCATAGGTGTCTGATGATCCTGGCTTCCTGAATGAGCAGCGGGCGCTGTATCAGACCATCCGTAGGGCCCACGAGGCCCTCTCCGTTGTCCTTCGAGTTGTTGCGCTCGCCATGGCGCCGAGCATTGTTAACATCGTCAACAAACATGAGGATTCAGGAGATGACTTTATTTTGACTGGATGACACTAGGGACCCACTAGGGCCATAGCCGTACGTACGCAAGTGCCTCCTTATTATGTACAACTATTTTTTGCTTTCTTCTGGTTTCCTGACATCACGGTCCCACACCATTGTCAACCTATGTAGTCAATATAAACGAGAGAATTGCACAAGGTGCGGCGACAGCTGGGACCAAGCAGCTCGAGCAATATTTGTGTTTTTGAGGCGTGAGCACTACAGAGTTTTTCTTGGCAATGATTTTGTTGTTGTTAAGAGGAGAGCGGGGTATTAAGTGGGCGGGCTGTGGCCCGTCTAGCCCAGGCCAGATATCCAGCCCAGATACTAATTTTTTCAAGATGAAAATGGCTAGCCTAGCTATACGTTTTTTTTGAGGAATACCCAGGCAAGGTCAACTTGTTATTCTCCGCCCCGCTGGGGTGCAAATCTTTCCTAGGAGGGATGCATTAGGCTTAACAGGAAAATGGGCTTTAAAAATAATAAATAAGATGTAATTATAAAAACTGGGCAGTAACTACAAAAATGTTCCCCCCCGCTGTCAGCTCGGACCCACCGGAATTGCCCCCTTATTACGCACAAAAAAATGAATACTCCCCCTGCTAGCTAGGACCCACCTTGGTGGGAGGCTGACTTATGGGCCTACTAAGTTGACGGGGACGGAGGGCTTTGTCAACTTAGTCAATATAAACGATTCTAGCTCCAGTGACCGTACGATGTCCATCCAACGGCTGTAGTGCTTCTTCAACTTCTGGTCTTCTTGCTCCAGCCGCCCAAAGCAGCGCCAGTCGTGCCACCTGCTCCTGCCCCCCGTGGCCGGCTGTGCTTCCATGGAGGCCTCACTGCCCCCCTACTATTCCCACCACTGGCCAGGCCCTACAGCGACGGTAGCCTCACACCGCAGCCGAACGAGTGAACCCTCATACTCCTCTCTGCGTGGGCATCCACTGCCGCGTCTTCCCTGGCTCTGTGTCGTCCCCTCCCTAGGCCTCATCGTCGTCCACCGCCCTGGTGCTCTCGGTGTGGCATGGTCAATGTGGTCAAGGAACGACTTCCATCAGACGTGGACTATACGTGGAGAGGCTGACAGCTGGGTCCACGGCCGCAGCAAGGAAGTGCCTCCTTATTATGCGAAAAATAATGATTCCTCCACCTGACAGCAGGGACCCATCGGACATGCCACTATATTTTGTGAAAAAAACATTTCCCCCCTGACTGCTGGGACCCACCAGCTACACCTTCACACGCAAGGAAGTGCATCCGAGCAAAAAAAAACGATTCGCCCCCTTGACTGTTGGGACCCACCAGCGACATCTTCGCACGCAAGGAAGTGCGTTCAGGAAAAAAACGATTCGCCCCCCTGACTGCTGGGACCCACCAGCTACATCTTCGCACACAAGAAAGTGCGTCCGGGCAAAAAAAAACGATTCGCCCCCTGACTGCTGGGACCCACCAGCTACATCTTCGCACGCAAGAAAGTGCGTCCGAAAAAAAAATGATTCGCCCCCCTGACTGCTGGGACCCACCAGCTACATTTTCGCACGCAAGGAAGTGCCTGACGGTCGGGACCCACCTGGTCGAAGCGTACGTAGCGTTGTCATTCTGGTCGTGAACGTGTACGTACATATATACTGGTCGATGTAGAGGCGCGCACGTAGCATGTACACATACGTATAGCGGCCAGTGTGCAAGAAAGAAAATATGGCCACGTATGTGTACATACGGGCGGGGTCTCGAACGCCTACTCGCGCATACGTACGGCCAGGGCTCGTGTACATGGCTGGGTCAAAACGAAGAAACAACGTCATCATCGTGTTCATGGGGAGCCAACCGGCTGGGTCAGAACGGAATGCGTCTTCGTGTTCATCGGGAGGGCTTGAACGGAACAGGCAATGGAAACGAGGCCTGGTGTACCGCGGAATGGAGGAAACGGCCTTGTGTTCGACCGGCCATGTTCGAAACGGGATCCTGTTCATCGGGAGGGGTGTGGCGTACCACAAAACGGAGGAAATGGACCTCCTACGGTCGAAACAGGGGTCCTGTTGATTGGGAGGGGTTTGGCGTACCACAAAACGGAGGAAACAGACCTCCTACGGTCGAAACGGGGGTCCTGTTGATCGGGAGGGGTGTGGCATACCGCAAAACGGACGAAACGGACTTGTGTTGGAGCGCTACGGTCGAAACAGGGGTCCTGTTCATCGGGAGGGGTGTGGCGTACCGCAAAATGGGACTCCACGGGATACTATTCATCTCCACCGCCGACCTCCTCTAGCATCCACGGGCTACCGTCGACCTCCTCTAGCCTCCACGGGCTCCTGTTCATCCAGCCTCCACTGTGCGCTACTCCACCGGCTACTGTTCAACCACCCCTCCACGGGCACCCCTCCACTGTCTACTGTTCATCTAGCCCTCCACACCACGCGGTCCTCTTCATCCAGAGGCAACGTCACCGATCACTGTTCATCCAAACCCCCTCCCCCACTGCAACGCTCACTGTTCATCCCACAGGCAACATCGATCGGCTTCAGTTAGCAGCAGTAGCAAAGGAATCGCTCGATCTGGTTCAGTTAACAGCCATCAATCGATCGCTTGGGTTCAGTAATGCGTAGCCTGCAGTGGAATCGCTCGGGTTTAGTTAGAGCCCAACGCCCTCGCTCGGGTTCAGTTAGATCCAACGCCTCGCACACACGCGCATACATGTACGAGAGAAACGCGCATTGCTCGGCCCCCGACCTCCCACCGTAATCGGGAACTCCCCAAAAATTTCCTCGCCCTCGCTTCTACCACGGTTTTTTCCGTCATGGACGGCCCAAAGAATGTCATGCAGCTGCGTCTCCGGCCTACCCAGCACAAAAAGCCCATTTCTGTCATGATTTTTTGTCACAGAAGTAGGAGCCCACCACATCTATGATGATACCGGGTTTTGTCACAATTATCGTCATAGAAGTGTCATATGTATGACAGAATTTTTTTTCGTTCGGCCCAAAATGTCACGGATGTGTCTTTTTTTTGTAGTGCTTGTCCTTGACAAGGAGGAATCTGGCCCAAAAGTGATGGACCATTTCTTGGGACTGTTGACTGATGTGGATAAGATCGCTTATATCTGGGTGGGTGGGTGGATTTAAGTCCGAACCCTAACCCAATCTGGGATTCGGAGCTTGAGAAACTTCCAAGCTTAACAGTCCGGACTCTGGGATATCAACCAATTTTTCAGGCCCACAGTCCAACTCTAGGTTCGTTATACGGGGCATGTCTTCCCGCGGGCGGGTATCCGGCTCTGTGAAATGAATCTACATATTCGTTATACGGGGCATGTTTATATAGACACCGGAGGGGGATAGGGTTACTCAAAGTCGGTTACAGAGAAATGAAACTACATATACGAATCGCCAAGCTTGCCTTCCATGCAAAGGAGAGTCCCATTCGGACACGGGAAGAAGTCTTCTATATTGTATCTTCATAGCCCAATAGTCCGGCCCATGTATATAGTCCGGCTGTCTAAGGACCCCTTAATCCAGGACTCCCTCACTAACCCCTAGGTATTTGATACCAGTTTAGTTTCCAAGATTAGTAACTCGAAACATGAGTTGCAGAGACTAGTTAAAAGCAAGGTGACGATGTGTGTTGGAAATGATTCCAAGATTGATATGATCACCATCGCACACTCCCTCTACTTTCAGGATTAGTGTTGCACCTAGATAAATGTTATTTGGTGTTTGCTTTGAGCATGAATATGATTAGATCATGTTTATTGCAATACGGTTATTCATTTAAGTTAGAGAATAATTGTTATTGTGTTTACATGAACAAAACCTTCTATGGTCAGACACCCAATGTAAATGGTTTATTGAATCTCGATTGTAGTGATACACATATTCATAATATTGATGCCAAAAGATGCAAAGTTGATAAGGATAGTGCAACATACTTGTGGCACTGCCGTTTAGGTCATATTGGTGTAAAGCGTATGAAGAAACTCCATGCTGATGGGCTTTTGGAATCACTTGATTATTAATCATTTGATACTTGTGAACCATGCCTCATGGGCAAAATGACTAAAACTCCGTTCTCCGGAACAATGGAGCGAGCCAATGACTTAATGGAAATAATACATACCGATGTATGCGGTCCGATGAGTGTTGAGGCTCACGGCGGGTATCATTATTTTCTGACCTTCACAAATGATTTGAGAAGATATGGGTATACCTACCTAATGAAACACAAGTCTGAAACATTTGAAAAGTTCAAAGAATTTCATAGTGAAGTGGAGAATCATCGTAACAAGAAAATAAAGTTTCTATGATCTGATCGCGGAGGCAAATATTTGAGTTATGGGTTTGGCCTTCATTTAAAACAATGTGGCATAGTTTCACAACTCACGCCACCTGGAATACCATAGTGTAATGGTGTGTCCGAACGTCGTAATCGTACTTTATTAGATATCGTGCGATTTATGATGTCTCCTACCAATTTACCACTATCATTTTGGGGTTATGCTTTAGAGACAGCTACATTCACGTTAAATAGGGCACCGTCTAAATCAGTTGAGATTACACCGTATGAACTGTGGTTTGGCAATAAACCTAAGTTGTTGTTTCTTAAAGTTTGGGGTTGCAATGCTTATGTCAAAAGGCTTCAACCTGATAAGCTTGAACCCAAATCGGAGAAGTGCGTCTTCATAGGATACCCTAAGGAAACAATTGGGTACACTTCTACCACAGATCCGAAGGCAAGATCTTTGTTGCCAAGAATGGAACCTTTCTAGAGAAGGACTTTTTCTCGAAAGAAGTGAGTAGGAGGAAAGTAAAACTTGATGAGGTAATTGTACCTTCTCTCAATTTGGAAAGTAGCTCATCCAAGAAATATGTTCCCGTGATGCCTACACCAACTAGAGAGGAAGCTAATGATAATGATCATGAAACTTCAGATCAAGTTACTACTGAACCTCATAGATCAACAAGAGCACGATTCGCACCAGAGTGGTACGATAATCCTAGTCTAGAAGTCATGTTACTTAACCATGACGAACCTACAAACTATGAAGAAGTTATGATGAGCCCAGTTTCCATAGATGAATTGAGGCCATGAAATCTGAGATAGGATCCATATATGAGAACAAAGTATGGACTTTGATGGGCTTGCCTGATAATCGGCAATGCATAGAGAATAAATGGATCTTCAAGAAGAAGACTGACACTGATGGTAATTGTCGTTGATTTAACACAGCAGATGCCCTAGCAAAAGGACTTAGGTGTGGAGCCATTGCAGCTAACCCCTTTCCTATATATATATACAGGGAACAAGTAGCCTTCGCCACCTAAACCTCGATCCATCCCAGAGTAGCCGCCGGCTGGACGGCGGCGAACGGGGGGCAAACTCCTCAAAACGAAGTTCTACTTTGTCTTTGGAAGAATTGGAAGAATCGGACTCTAAGTTTAAAGTAGGAGTAGGTTAGCTTAAAGGCTTAAACGGGACAAAGGTCACACAGAGTTCACCCAGGTTCGTCCCCTCTCAATGAGGTAAAAGTTTACTCCTGCTTTCGATTGTATTGCTTGTGTTTCGATTACCAGGGATCGAATACGCTTGATCTAGTACTCGATCAATTGTTTCTTGAGTTAACCTGCCACCGGGTCTCACCTTTATATACACAGGTTGAGGCCTGGCGGCTTACAGAGTCCTAGCCGGTTCACACAACGTGACCAGTTTGGTTTCTAACAACACTTGCCTTACAGAACAAGTTAAACATATGGCAGCTCATCCCTTTGGGCCTCCAGTTGCCTCTAGGTCTTGGGCCTTTGAATATCTTGCTTGATGAACCGCCATCTTCACATCTTCTTGCACCTTATCAGGCCTCCTCATTTTAAATCTCCAATGGCATGACCTGGCCCCTCCTGGGTGGGTTATACCCAGTAGTTATATCCCCCACATTAGGCCCCAGGTTGATTTGAACCGGTTCACATCAATCTTCATCACTTAGCAGATTTCTTCTTTCATCAACTTTTACCAATTCACCGTAACCTGCCATGATGTCACATCACCGAACCACAGTAACCCGTCGTGATGTCACATGCATTAACTCCGCACAAGACCCATGATATCTCAATGGATCTCTATCTTAATGGACCTCCCAAAAATTGAGGCGTCCATATAGCCACATAATCATTTTTTGGCCTCCTCGATTCCCGCGCATGCCATCTATCCACTTCCTTATAAATAGGGGAAGGGGGACTTTCCTTTCACTTTTCTACCCTTGCCCCTTCGTCCTCGTCTTCTTCCTCACATCGCCTCCACAAGCTCGAGCTCCGCCGTCGTCGACCTTCACCAACCGGATCAACTCTGGCCGCTGCATCGACCTAACTGGACCAGAGTACTGCAGCGCGCCTCTACTTTCCAACAACATCAGTGAGTACTCAGCTCCCTGTGTGAAAGATCTGCATTAGGGTTTTCTCCATTCGTCGGTGTTCTTCATTGTTCCTCATCCTCCTCTTCTAGACCATTGTAGTTTGATCTGAATATGATAGTGAGGCTGCGTGGTAGCAGTTTAGCATCCCTTTCCAATCGCAAAAAACACCTTCTCTGTATAAGATTCCATCTGAGCACATGAGTTCTTCCACAACTGCAATAGTTTCCTTTTTTGAACTACTACAGATCCAAAGTAATAGAACTGGTCTGTAAAACTTGTTTGTTCAACACTTTGCAATTTTTTACCCATAGGCCCACAGATATTTGTGAACCACAACTGTATGGGAAATTTATAAAATAGACCATAACCTGCCGGATACCATTAGCCCTCCATGGCGGCTTAAGTAGCATTCTGTAACCCGCCAGATGTGTGTTGACTTAAATCTGGATCCTTTTAAGCTGCCAACACTCATCAACATTACCAAGATCCGACCACACCTCGCCGGCTTACAATGCTTTTAACTCTCCATAACAATTCATCATCACAACTGGGTGGTTTACCATTCGCCTTTATTTCATTTTTAGGCCAAATATGACTAAGACTGTCACCTCCTGCAATTGGGTTCCCTCCATTGTGACGGAGCAAATGCTTACGGAGTATGTTGAGACTGGCATCATGGCTGCCAAAGAGATCATCCACTGGCGGGTCCCAGAGCCGGGTGAACTCATACCTCAGCCCAAGGATAATGAGGTCATAGTATTCACTGATCATATAAACCGGGGCTTCTCCCCGCCCGGGTCAAAGTTCTTCTGCGATGTGCTGCATTTCTTTCAGCTCCATCCTCGGGACATCGGACCCAATTCCGTGTCTAACATCTGCAACTTCCAAGTTTTTTGCAAAGTATACCTTCAAGAAGAGCCCATCATTAAACTTTTGAGTGAGCATTTCTATTTGAACCACCAAAACGAGTTCACAGATTGATCCAGCCTAGAACTTGGCGGAATCTCCATCCAACGTCGAAGAGATGTAGTTTTTCATATAGCCACACTTCCCAGTCATCCCAAAGACTGGAATCAAACTTGGTTCTATTGCCAAGACACTTCTCCATCTGATGAGAACCCTTTGTCGGGTTTCTGCGAGGACCGGCTTAGCCCAGTACATCCCCTTCCAGGCAGGCTCATGACCACTGAACGGGCCAAGTACAGAGCCACTTTTTCCAACATAAGGGCTTTGCTTGCCAATGGACTGACCGGCATCGACCTAGTTTGTTGGTGGGTCGCATGGAGGGTTATACCCATGAACCGCCGGCCCAGCTTAATGTGCACATATACCGGCAGCACCAAGGATCCGTTACGCCATAGCTTAGTGCGTTTGGATAACAAGGGCATCAATCATATGAAAAAAAAGTCTGCTTGGGGAACCCTTAGAGAGCTGCGGCAAAACAGGGTTGAACTCTTTCTGCGTTCTTAACCCACCTCCACCTGTAAGTGATCAATGCACACTTTACTTTTCTGTTTACACGAACTGCATATCCCTTATTTTCACTTTGATTTGCATAGGCCAACTCTGCCTTCTGGAAGAAGAAATATCAGGAAAAGGAGAAGGCAGCCAAAAAGCCCAGGACCAAAAGCAAGGCCTCTAAAAAGCATAAGGAGAAAACTGATGTCTCGGAACTCTTTGATCTTGATGATGATGAGTCAGAGGTAGAACTTGACTCCGTTGGCTCATTTTTTTATGCATATTATTGACGCTGACCTCTCTCAGGATGATACGAAGGCCAGCTAGGCAGATGATGACGAGGTAACTATCATTTCCTCCGACTCGGAGCCTTTGCCAAGACAGAAAATTCGACGTGTGACCCAGAAAGTAAGATTTTCACACCCTTTAGCTTATTTGGATCCAAACTTTCTTTTGAAGCAACAACTGCATGAGACCCGGTGTCAGACCCGGAATAGTGGGGGCGGAGAGTTATCCTCCGGCTTACCTAACACCCCAGTTTGCAAGCACCAGAAAGAGGTGCCTCAAAACTCAAACACTTTTTATCCCAAAGCAGGCCTTATTCACAATCCACTTAATCGTTCCGACTCAAACTACCAGGGAACCTCAAATTCCTCTTCTAGCAACTTAACCGGAACTCAGCTGCGGGCTTTCAAGACTGCCCCTGGGTAATAATTTTATCCTTCATTGTTTCTACTTTGTAAGCACTCATACTGACCTTTCTATTTCTTCAGTGGTAAAGCTAAACGAAGCAAGAAAGCCAAGACAATCAAGCCAGTTGAAGATCCCAAGACACATGGGCCGGAGAAACAGCCGCCAGAGTCTGAAGCTTCAATTCAAATGTTGAGAATCTAGCTGACGAGTCGCCACCAGAGATACCAGAGACCCTTGTGAGCCCTATGATCATTGACTCCTCAAGGACTAAGCTGCCAAGCCCTGCCAAGCCTGCTGAAGAGGCTAAGGATGTTCTTATCACTGGCACCAGTTATACAGAGCCAGGGTACCCCACGGTCTTGGCCAAGCACACTGCCTAGGAAGAACTTGTTGGAAGGCGGAAGATCAAATTTGATCTGTCCAATTATTCTCAGCTGGGCATTAATGAACTCCTCTCTGGCTATCTTAGCCAAGTTCATGCTGGCCACAAACTGGAGATGGGCATCATCAAACAGATGCACCAAAAGTATGAGGTACAAACTTCTACTTCTTTTGTTAATATATTCCTCCAACCCCCAAGTCCTAGCCACACGAAAGATTTAGTAGAGTATGGTAAAGACTTAAATTAGCAGAAACTAAAAAGCTTCAAGCCGTAGCCCCCATGAATCAACTTATCTTGACAAAGCTGAGACGGTTCATTCTCATTAATTGAATAGAAAAACTTTCCAGTTCCTCACCCTCTTGGGCCGGCTTAGCTTGACAAAGCTGGATCGGTACATTTTGAAAGAATTCCAGAGCCTAGCCCTCATGGGCCGGCTTAGCTTGACAAAGTCGAACATGTTCACAAAATACATAAACAAAGAAGAACTTCCGCACACGTTAGCCCCCAAGTGCCAAGTGATATTGCTTGCAAAGGACTTGGGGCTTGTGCATATTAACATGTCTGCTTATGATTGCTTTAACTTTGCCTGCACAGGAAGCCTCCACTGAAGTTGAATCTCAGCTGGCTGATTTGAAGAAGAGGCTTCAACATTAAGAATCAGAGACCCAGAAGGCCGAAGCCAAATTCAAATTCAGCCTTGATGAATCAGAGAAACTGAAAGCCGGGTTTGCTACAAACACAAAAGCCTGGGATGAAGAAAAAGTTGCCTTAGTGCAAAGAGCGGAGTCTGTTGAAGCTTCTTTAAAAGAGGTTACTGTAGAACTGTCTGGCTTAAAGCGTCATATTTCACAGATGACCACTGCCATCTTCTGTAAGCAGTTTAAATATCTCAATCAATTTCAGCATACAATTCTGAACTCGCCTGGTGACTTAACCGCATATGATTTACATTACAGGTCCCAGAAGCGCCAACCTTTGACAAGACATTGTTGTGAAGCTGAAGGCGGCTTATACCTTAGTGGAGCAGTTATATGCAAGTACCCAGCGCACGATAGCAGCGATTACTCACAGCAAAGAGCCACCTTCACTTCTCAAAGATGTACTGAATCAATTGTCTGTCTTGCCGCAAAGGATTGATGAAATTAAGCGGTCGTCCGCCAGAGCTGGTGCCATTACTGCTTTGAGCCATGCAAAAGTGTAGCAAGCTGAGCTAGACCCAGCAGAGCTGGTCACTGGCTGCCCGAGCTATAAAGAAGATGGGTCTCCCTTTACCATAGAGGACTTTGTTGTATGCGTGAGGGAGATGCGTCCATTAGCCAGCAAACTGGCTGAAGAGACTAATATTCCTCAGTATCAGTCATCTTATATAGAAGATAACTCAAGAGTAAAGGCTCCGATTTATGAAGTTGTCGACCTTATCCCGCCAGCACATAAGCATACCTTTGCCCCTGAAGTTGACCCGTCTGAACTCATAGATGTTGAAGCCGAACTCCAAGCTTTAACAGACATCAACTGGAAAACATCTGATTTCCAGACAACAAAAGGAGGCAAAGAACCGGCGCAGGCTAACCCGGAATCCTCTACTCAGCATGAGCATGATAGATCTGAAGGGCGGATCTTTAACCATGGCGCCATATTTTGTTGGAAAAACTTTGAACCACTTGGGACCGATGATAGCCTTGTAATAGGCTAGTTAAAAACAATGATCTGCCATGCCATAGTGCATGTTTTGTCATTTGAATATGTTTAAACTGTCGTTCTGATGCTTGAAGATCCATAGGTTGTACTTCATCACATTTATCCATCAGACGGGTTATAACAAGTATTGTTGTGTGACCTGCACACAAGTAAACAACATGTGCCCTAGCGGCTTACACCAGGGCGGCTCACAATATTCAATATAGCATATTCTGGCGACTTAAAGTCTATAACCAGGGCGAGTTATCAAGCCTCGCATTTTTACATAACAGGAAAAATTATACATGTGAATGTAGTTCATACTGCCGGCTTACACCACCATAAGCAGCGATGATAATATCAATTGCACAACCAAAGCATACTGGCGACTTAAAGTCCAAAGCCAGGCTTGGTTATCAAAACCTTTAAATATGTTCAAATATATTAGCGACTTAACGTCCAAAACCAAAGTTAGTTTATATTGCTCAACACAATATGTTCTGATGATTTTAAAAGTTTTAAAATCAGGGCGGGTTATCAAAACCTCGCAAACTCATATATAACAAGTAAAACATACTTGTAAAATTAGCTCATACTGCCGGCTTACATCACCATATCCAATGAGGATGACAGTTTCATAGCTTAGAGCATATAACTCCAGGTGCGTAATTCAAATATGCTGGCGACTTATGTCCAAAGCCAGAACGATTCATTAAAACCGCAGATGTGCTCAAATATGAGCCATAATGATTAAGGCTACATGGCCAAAATCGTGTTCATATGTCAATATGGTACAAAGATATCAACTTGAAACAATGTTCAAAAAACAATAAATCAGAAAAAACAAGGCGTTCATAGGCTGCCAAGCCTCAATATCAAGTGTTGTTCATGGGCCGCATAGCCACTAGGTTAATCCTTCATTCAAACCTGTAAGCCGGGCCTCACATGACCAACCGCCGTTGTACTTTAAACAAGTTCAGGGTCTTTATAAGATTGACTGTCATGAGTACGACGGGTCATTCCTGGATTATGTGGGTGGAGTGACAAACAAAAAATGCAGGATAAACCAGAATTTTGGTGACTTACACCTGGCATACCAGCCAATCAAAAGGGTTTAACAAAAGTTATGTTCGTTGAACAGGGAGCACCCCAAGTAACAAATATGAAGCCTTTCAAGACAGGATACCTATGTTTGAACTGTGCATTGTCACAAGTTCTCTTTGGTAACCTTTAACTTGGAAAATAAGCCCCCAAGAATTTCCAACAAGGCATATAAGCCAGAACCATAGGGTAGTCATAGCTATGCTCAATGAGCAGGAAGCCCCCAAGTGATTTTTAACAAGGCGTACAAGACGGATCAAGAGGGTAGTCACAGCTGTGCTCAATGAGCAGGAAGCCCCCAAGTGTTAGGACCCCGACTCAAAGCCACACCGATCTAGCATAACACCTCATATCACTTTGCGGCCTCATGCACGGTATTCCCATGGGTGTCGCCTTACCTTGACCGGGACCGTTTGCGCCTTTTGGCACATGTATATGATAGTGTTGCTAACGCTGGCACATCAAGGAGAACATTAGAAGCGGAGTGCTAAATGTCTCTCGGTCGATCATCCAGATTTTGATCCCTTGGCCTCGCTAAGGTGAAATATAAGAAGGTGTTATCTTCCTTTGCATCTGCATCGCCCATCGCTATTGATCATGGTAGTATGTTGTGTTGCCAGGATCCTTGGTACGGATATTGGTAAAACATTGATGAATATGGAAATACTCAAGTTCTTGAGAGCACGCGCAAGCACTAGGTGTTATCGTCGGCACCAACTGGGATTGCTCCCAGTTTCTTCGATTATGCTATAACCTCTCAATCAGTGGAATCACTCTCGTCTATTGAGTTTTTCCCCAGATACTAGAATCATTTCCAGTACTTGCATTTTGTTCCCTATTTGCACCCGTCGTTGTGCCATCTTACCATGGGCTACCCTTCTCAGTAATTACTGATCAGGATCATTACCAAAGTGGTCCTACCAGGGGTTCTATCCATCTCCGATGATAAGCAGAAATCATCCATCACGTTGTCTTCAACAAGGTAGTCCACATCATCCATTTTATCCCAAGTATGCCATAAAAAAAGTATGCCATTCTATCGAACTCCATCAAATGATCGATTGTGATTTGCCTTAGGCTGGTGTAAAGAGTTTCAATGATCTATATATCAAAAGTAATTCTTTTTTCCACTTAAGGTAATAATTCTACGAATCGCCTCCTCTAAGATGTCTCATTATGGTATCATGGCAACTCAACTCCTCGCTACATTGACAACCGCTCACCACCATCTTAAGTGTGGAATTGTTGCCTACCAAGTGAACCTCCATCATTTGTTTCACTACATCCCTCTAGATGTATGTTTCGTGTCTCAGCTCGAGAGATGTTTCAATGTCTCACTCCATGAGTTGATCCTGAGTTGTTCGATCTTCGAGAAGATCGATCCTTCTAGAGTTTTTCCCTTTCCTCTCGTTGTCGGTTGGAGTTCTCAGAGAAAGACAGCGAGAAAAAGATGGTGATCGAATCAATGATCTTATGACGTGCAACCTGGATCGTGGAGATTGTGTTAGTTTGCATCCCCCCTTCATCTTACCCTACACCTAAATCTCGGGATGAGATTCTTGTTTAGTGGGGGTGAGTTGTCACAACCCTAGTCAGTGCATGCATTAGAGTGTTTGCATCATGTTTAAATTTCTTAGAAACTTGAAATGGGGATGGCAGAAACCCCCAGCACCACTTGATCCAACTAGGGTTACTAAAATACTTTTTCAATGAACCTGAAATGCCCTTCTAAAATGTTCATCATCTTTGCCATGGTATAGAACCTCTAACAAAAATGGTTCACATTTCTCTAGGACAACATTGGGTCACTGAATTAAATCATACCTTATTTTCATTTGGGCATTTAAATTTTGTATATTATTTTAAATGTCCAAATATTCATGAACTAAAATGTTTGCTGTTGGAAATAATCCAAACAGTGGCCACAAGTAGTCTCATGATTTTTGAAAATGCTCTGGCATTTTTAATAAAGCCAAAACAATTACAGAAAATAGAAAAAAGAAAAAAATGTAAAAACAGAGGCTTACCTGGCTTACTTGTCACAGCCCACCTGGTGGCCCAGCCCACCAGGGCAGCATTGTCTTCTACCTCTTGCCAGTAGGCAAAGGAGAAGCTGGGCACGACACGCGCCACGCCACCAGGGCGTCTGCCTGCGTCCCCAGGCCAACTAGACAACGCGGCCGGCCTCCCCGTTGTCGTCTGGATCAGGAGGACCTCCCCCTTTTCTCTCCCTCCCTCTCCTTCGCTCACTCGGCGCCTTGGGCGGAGCCTCAAGCTCGCGTCGCCGCCATAGTCATGTCCACAGCCTCTTCCTCGCCTTTCTGACGCATCCAAGGGCTCTGCCGCCTTGTCCATGCCTTCCTCACCGAGCCAAGCGACCGGAAGGGCACTAATGCGCCGCCCCCGACCTCTTCTTCCTCCTCGGGCCATCGATATCGCCATCACCATGTCGACTGCTCCAGGACCTCCTCAAGCTCGCTGACCCCCTCCCCGACACCGCTGTGAGCTCCTGCTCCCAACCCCTCTCTCCCCACTATCGATTTCCTCCTCTAGCCCCACTGACCATCACGGCCGAAGCTCGCCGCCGACATATCTCGTCGCCGTCGTGGCTAGCCAAAGTAGATCGAAGCCGAGCACACCGATGTGCTCAACGCAGCCCCAGGAGCCCGTAGCCACCACCAGCTCCTCTCCACGTGCTCTCTAGCGCCAACCCGCACCAACCCCGAGCTCTGGCAGCCGCCGCGACCTCCACTTCGGCGAGCTCCGGCCACCCCACGACCTGCTGCTGCCTCCGTTGGATGCGCGCGTTCACGAGCTCCTTGTAGAGCCCCTCTGCTGCTTGTTTGGTCGTTGGAGGACGAAACCCGAGCCCTCCGTCGTGTCTGGCCTCGCCGGCGTCGAGTCGCCGGCGGGTTTGACCCTGCTGACCAGGGGCTTGACCTCCCCTGGGTCACTGACAAGTGGGCCCTAGCCCTTGCTAATCCTAGTTTAGTTCTCAATTAAGTTTAATTAACTCCACTTACATTTTTAGTTAGTATTAGTATAACACTAATTAACTTAGATTAGTTAGTTAGTCACTGACGTGTGGACCCCACACGTCAGGTTTGACATGGACCATGCCCTGTTGACTTGCTGACATCATGATGACGCAGTAAAGCCTTTCTGGAATTAAAAATCAATCAGAAAAGGTTTAGAAATTCCAGAAAATGTTTTAAACTTCTAAAAATCATATAAATTCAACTGTAACTCAGAATGAAAAGTTTTATATATGAAAAATGATCAAAAAAATCCAATCTGTCCATCTGTACTGTTTTCATGCATGTTAGAACAACTTATAGCTGTTGTTTAGGCCAAATCATATAAATGGCATTTAAACCTTCACATATGGAGGTTGAATTTGAACCTAGGGATCACACCAACTTCATTTAACATGTTGCTAGTTGCATTAGCTCAAAATAACAGCATATCGACATGTCATGATCATGCATCATATTGTGCATTTCATTGATTGTGGTCTTGTTTGCCGGTATTTGTCCCCTCTCAGTAGACGATGTTCCAACGATGTGATCGATGACACTGATGAAGAGCTATTACTATCTTCAGAAGTGCCAGGCAAGCAAAACCACCTTGTTCATTCTGATACAATCTCACTCTCTCGCTCCTGCTCCCTTTTATTGCATCAGGACAATAACGATTCACTTGTTGCATGTTGCGGTAGTTGAACCCTTTCCTCTGCATGACCTGTCATTGCCACAGTAAATAGATGAAACCCACTAGCATGAGTAGGAGTTGTTTGAGCCCTAATGTTCTCATTCATGTTTGTTTGTCATGCCTGCTACTGCTTAGAGTTGAGTCAGGTCTGATTCATTAGGGATGAATTGGAATGGTGATGAACATGTCCTACTGTGTGTGAGCTAAGTGTGCGTGAACACGATTTGGTAAAGGTAGCGGTGAGAGGCCATGTAGGAGTACATGGTGGATTGTCTCATTGAAGCCGTCCTCAGGAACTGAGTTCTGTATTTGTGATCCCTGAACAACTACTACCACTCATTGGGATCCTTAATTGACCCTCTTGACTTATTAACCGCCCTTGTCCTCTGTCCGGGAGTTGCAAGTAGTTTCTGGTGTTTGTAGTATGCTGGAGGTCATGCGCAGTGCTGACCCGAGGGGCGGGCTGTGATGCGGTAGGCACGTGGCCCGGTGTACCAAGTCGCCCATTTGGTGCCTCGAGAACCCTGCACACATCATTCGGGGCCGTATGTGGAAACCTCGGCCGGACTCCCTGCGGATGGAACCTGAATAGGCGATAAACCTGGACTAGGGACTTGTGTGGTTAGTCAGGTCGTGGCCGACACCCTCGCCAGGCTTCTGCTTGAAGGTTGCCGAGATACATGACGTGTACATGGCGGTAAGTGGCGAGAGCGTGTGTGAAGAAGTACACCCCTGCAGGGATAACATCATCTATTCGAATAGCCGCATCCGCGGTAAAGGACCTCTAGGTTTCCTATACAGTTCATAGACAAGTGAAAGTGGATACCCTAAAATGTGCAAGATAAGCGTGAGTGCTATGGATGGCGTTCTCGTAGGGAGGGAGCGGACCCATAGTGGTGTATCGATATGGTGAATATGTGGACTCGTGTGCGCCACCTCAAAAGAGTTACTTGCAGTCGTAGTTCAGGATAGCCACTGAGTCAAAGTTGGCTTGATGCAGTTAAACCCCACTATCCCTTTTGTTGATATTGATGCATGTGTAGATAGTTCTGATGTAAGTCTTGTTGGGTACATTTGTACTCACGTTTGCTTAATTTATGTTTTTGTTGAGAGACTTCAGTCTCACTAGTAGTTCCGCGTGGACTTTGACGTTTAGCTTGTTACCTCAGCTACGATCTTGTGCCCTTGGCAAGATCTTGTAGATAGTCAGGCTTCTCAGCCCTTTTCATTTGTAGTTGTCTGTACTCAGACATGTTGTGCTTCCGTTGTTTGTATGCTCTGAATGTTGGGTCATGAGACCTATGTTTGTAATACTTGGCTCCTCAGAGCCTAATGAATAAATACTCTGAGTTGTAGAGTCTTGTTGTGATGCCATGTTGTATTTGCACATATCGAGCATATTGTGTGTATGTTTTGCAATGCTTGGTACGTGTGGGATCCGACAACCTAGTTGTTTATTCTTGGTAGCCTCTCTTACCGGGAAATGTCTCCTAGTGCTTCCACTGAGCCATGGTAGCTTGCTACTGCTCCGGAACACTTAGGCTGGCCGGCATATGTCCTTCTTCGTTCCTGTATCTGTCCCTTCGAGGAAATGTCACACGTTGTTCCTTTAAGTCCTTGTAGCTTGCTACGACTTGGGTTCATACGTTGTTGATCGACACGTTCGTTGCTGGGTCATGTATGCATGTCCCTGTAAGTTAGCACCACCTTGGGTTTACGACTAGTCATGTCGGCCCGGGTTCTTTGTCATATGGATGCTAGCGGCACTATCATATATGTGTGCCAAAAGGTGCAAACGGTCCCGGGTCAGGTAAGGTGGCACCTGTGAGAATACTATGCATGAGGCCGCAAAGTGATATGATGTGTTACATGCTAGATCGGTGTGACTTAGGATCGGGGTCCTGACACACACGAAGAAAGATGAAGAGGGTAACTTGATTCTACCCAAACATACCACTCGACAGTGCAGACTCCTGATTCAGCAGTTCTGAGAGGCTCCGTCCAGTGAGAAGGACTCTGATAAGGAGGCAGAGGAAGAGAAAGATGATGGTTACCCAAAGGTCAATGCTACCTTGGTGATTTTTTACATTGAAAGCAAGAGTCGACTGAAAGTCATAAACAGAGAGGTGAACATGGTTGCTCCAGCGACTATGACGTACCTCAAGTGGTCCAAGACTCCTATCACCTTTGATCTGTCAGACCACCCAGCTCATGTTGATACCCCTTGGGCGGCAAGTGCTGGTGGTTGACCCAGTTGTTGCAGGCACCCGACTGACTAAGGTTCTCATGGATGGTGGTAGTGGATTTATCATCTTGTATGTTGAGACCCTCCAAGGAATGGGCATCCCAATGTCCCGGCTCAGTGAAAGCAGCATGCAATTGAAAGCAGCATGCAATTCCATGGAGTCATCCCTGGGAAGAAGGCAAAGTCACTCGGTCAGATTGCTTTAGATGTGCTTTTTGGCAATTCCAAAAATTTCCGCAAAGAAAAGTTAACGTTCGAAGTGGTGGATTTCCACAGTGCATATCATGCCATTCTGGGCAAGCCAGCATATGCTCATTTCATGGCTCGACCATGCTACGTGTACATCAAGCTGAAGATGCCAGGGCCCAAAGGTGTGATCACGGTCACTCGGAACAGGCAAAGAGCAGAAGAATGTCTCTAGAAGGGGTCCAAGATCGATGACGAACAAATGGCAGTGGTTGAAATGGAGGAATATCAGAAGAAAGTTGATCCGAGTGATTTGTTGCGCTCCAAGAAGCCCGCTTCTGAGTCTGCATTTCATTCGGCCAGAGAGACTAATCCAGTTCATATTCATCCAGATGATCCTACAGTTGCTTCGACTCACATCTCAATTACACTCGATAGTAAATAGGAAGTCGCGCTCATCCAGTTCCTCCGCGAGAACTGGGACATCTTCAGATGGAAACCATCACACATGATGGGTACACCCAGGGGACTGGCTGAGCACCATTTGCGCGTCGACTCAAAGGTCAAACCTGTCAAGGAACATCTCCGTCGGTCCACCGCAGAGAAAAGGAAGGCAATTGGCGAAGAGGTGGCTCGGCTCCTGGCAGCAGAGTTCATCCGTGAGATATACCACTCCGAGTGGTTAGCCAACGTCCTCATGGTTCTGAAGAAGGACAAATCACTATGCATGTGCATTGATTTCAGGCATATCAATCAGGCCTACCCAAAAGATCATTTTCCGCTCCCTCGCGTTGATCAAATAGTTGACTCGACTGCGGGATGTGAGTGTTTGTCTTTTCTTGATGCATATTTCGGATACCATCAGATCCGTCTATTTGGTCCTGATGAAATAAAAATAGCTTTCATCACCCCATTCGGGTGTTTTTGCTATGTTACCATGCCTTTCGGTCTAAAGAACGTCGGGGCCACATTCATGCGCATGATCCAGAAGTGCCTGCTCACTCAGATCAGTCAGAATGTGGAAGCATATATGGATGACATTGTAGTGAAGTCACGCAAGGGTTCCGACCTGCTGACTGATCTCACCGAAACTTTTGCTAATCTGAGAAGATACGATATCAAGTTGAATCCAACCAAATGCACATTCGAGGTTCCAGGAGGAAAGTTACTCGGTTTCCTCATTTCCGAACGAGGGATAGATGCACATCCCAAGAAAGTTGGTGCAATTCTCCGAATGAAACGCCCCGTGCATGTGCATGACGTCCAAAAGCTTACAGGCTGTCTTGCTGCATTGAGTCGATTCATTTCAAGTCTCGGGGAGAAGGCACTGCCTCTCTATTGACTCATGAAGAAATCTGATACGTTCGAGTGGACTCCCGAAGTTGAAGCAGCGTTTGTGGAGCTCAAAGTGAAAGGATCGAGAAGAGATGTCTAGAGGGGGGATTAGACCCTCAACAAATAAAGTTGGCAGTTTTTAAGTTTTTCAGGTTGAGGTAATAGATTAGCACAATTACAAGCAAACACATTACAATTCAAGCAAGCACGCAAAGAGTATCTGAGCAGCGAAAAGTAAAGCATGCAACTTGCAAGAAAGTAAGGGGATGGGATTGGAGTGTGCAAACGCGATTGGAGACACAGATGTTTTTGGCGTGGTTCTGATAGGTGGTGCTATCGTGCATCCACTTTGATGGAGACTTCAACCCACGAAGGGTAATGGCTGCGCGAGTCCACGGAGGGCTCCACCCATGAAGGGTCCACAAAGAAGCAACCTAGGAGACACCACTAGGGTAGATCTTCACGAAGTAGGCGATCTCCTTGCCTCACTAGGGTAGATCTTCACGAAGTAGGCGATCTCCTTGCCCTTAAAAACTCCTTGGTTCAACTCCACAATCTTGTCAGAGGCTCCCAAGTGACACCTAACCAATCTAGGAGACACCACTGTCCAAATGGTAATAGATTGTGTGTTGATGATTAACTCCTTGCACTTGTGCCTCAAATGATAGTCTCCCCAACACTCAACTATCTCTCATAGGATTGGATTTGGTGGCAAGATGATTTGAGTGGAAAGCAACTTAGGGAAGGCTAGAGATCAAGATTCCTATGGTAGGATTGGAATATCTTATTCTCAACACATGAGTAGGTGGTTCTCTCTCAGAAAATGTATCTTGGAAGTGTAGGTACGTTCTTATGGCTTTCCTCTCGAATGAAGAAAGGGTGGAGGGGTATGTATAGGCTACACACAAAATCTAACGGTTACACACATGTTACCAATCTCGGTGGGACCGAATCAGAAAACTCGGTCGGACCGATTTAGTTCATTATGTGACCGTTAGACATTTTGGTGGGACCGATACGTCAACTCGGTGGGACCGATTTTGTTAGGGTTAGGGCATAACGTAATCTCGGTTTGACCTATTACACAAACGATCTTGGTAATAAGCTAACTAGAGAGTTGTTCTAGCAAACTCGGTGAGGCCGATTCGCTCATCTCGGTGGGACCGAAACGTTACAAAAGGGAAATAGAGAGTTTACATTGCGAACTCGGTGGGACAGATCGCTTCATCTCAATTAGACCGAAATGTTATGAAGGTAAACAGAGAGTTTGCAATCCCATCTTGGTGAGACTGAGATCCCTATTGGTGAGACCGAAAAGACTAGGGTTTCTGGCAGTGGCTATGTCAAATGGACTCGGTGGCGCCAGATAGATCAAATCGGTGGGGCCGAGTTTGAATTTTGGTTTGGGACATACGTGGATGTGAGAAAGTGGTTGAGGGTTGTGGAGCATATCACTAAGCACTTTGAGCAAGCAAGCCATTAAGCAACACCTCATCCCATTTTAGTATTATTGTCTTTCCTATGGACTCAATGTGATCTTGGATCACTAAAAGTAAAATGTAGAGTCTTGAGCTTTAGAGCTAGAGCCAATCCTTTGTCCTTAGCATCTTGAAGGGGTTCCACATCATCTTGTCCATGCCACTCCACTGTTGGACTTATCTAAAATATACTAGTTAAAAGTGTTAGTCCAACAAGAGATATGTTGACATAAATTACCAAAACCACCCAGGGAGCACTTCTGCTTTCAATCCCCCCTTTTTGGTAATTGATGACAACATACATCAAAGCTTTAGATAAAGATGTAGAGAAGGGCAGGTAAAGCTTTGGAAGGACATGTAACATGCATAGGCTCCCCCTACATGTATGCAATCATGTAAATATGGAACATAAGAGCATGTGAGTGCATAATCATGACAGAGCAAGCAATGAGTTACATGTATCTTGGCTATATGCATCAAAGCAAAAGATGTGAATATGGAAATGTACCTTCATGCTCATGAGTCCTTCTTGCAAACAATATGTACAACAGCAAGAGATTCTCATGTACATGAGTGTGATACATATACTTACCTTGTGGTCTTGAGCTAGCTTTGGAAGAGATGAACCTGAGTAAAAAAGGTTAGGTAACACAGAAACATCTACTAAACAGAGCAAGCAGCAAAACACAAGAGTACAAAGATTGGGATGACATGTAGAGAGTGAGTACTAGGTACTCTAATTGAGTGTAGACATGTCCCCAAAGGTAAAGATATGAGATGAATTCGAAACTTTTCTTCCCTTAGATGTCTTGCTCCCCTTGAATCTTACATGGGATACTGGGAGAAGATAAGGAATAGAAAATCATAATAAAGCAAGCACACAAACAACATGAACATGTCTTTCCCCTCTAAAGACATGTGACTTCTCTCCTCTTTGAATACCAAGCATCTGGGGTCTTTCTTTGATGTGATTATTCATCTCTCTTTCCCCTTTTTGATATGATGAAGCTTTGATGTGAGCTCTCTCCCCCTTTGACATCAATTTCCTAGAAGGGTCTTCTGAGTGTGAGTCAAAAGGTTTGGTCCTTGAGTCACATAGCAAAGTAGCAGGGAAAAATATGGTGCTGGTAGAGGATAAGAATCATCGAGTGGAGCTGGAACAAAATGTGCAGGAAGCAAATGACAAGCTGTTTTCTCAGCATTGAAATTGGCTACACCGAGTTGTTTTCTTCGGTGGCACCGAACAGATTCGGTTTGACCGAAAGAGATAAATCGATGTGTCCGAGTTCATCACAGAGAAAACACTAGTCAACACAGCTCACTAGACAAATAAAATCTCACAAAGATTTGCAGGGTATTAACTAAATGATTTGCAATGAATTGGATGCAGGGAAAAGGCATAAAATAACACAGTAAAGAAAAGAAATCTAGATGAAGTTTTTTTTAAAGGAGAAACAAATATGCATGAGACAAATGCAGGAGCACGGAGAAACACTAGAGAACCTCATCTAGAGATGGTCAGTGACAAAGTCACCTATGTTAGAGTATATTGACTTAGGAGTCAAGTGAAGACACTTGATCATATGTCATACTCATCGTTTAAGCTCAAAATGGGGTTGCCATTTTTTGTTTAAGCATTTTTTGATGTATTCACATCTTGTTGAGTTGCTTTGACCCATGACTTGGGGTAAAGCTTCTCTAAGATAGAATAACATACCTTGGGTGGTGTTGATGATCTTGATCATGTAGTTGAACTTGTGTGGGATGCTCAAGGTTGATGTAGCTCATCAAGAGTTGGGAGATCCACTTGGAATTTGAGTTCATCTACCTCCAGGAGTTAGTCTTGCAAGGGATAGCACTTGTGTATCCAAAATGACAATCATGAAATATGATACCAAAAGAAATTTGATATATAGAAATTGTCAAAGGATATGTTTGAAGGGTTTCATGCTTCCTTGTCCTCAACCACCGGATTGTAGAGACTTGGTGATGTAGAGATTGCTCAAGATGTGAGTGAGGTGCAATCTCATAGATTTAGGTTCATCCAAGTACCTACAAGGGTTAGATAACATGCAAGGGTGCAAACGTATCCAAGACATATAATTACCATCATAAGAGAAATATCAAGGATTTGTCAAAGGCTCATGCCTTTCATGTATCCAAATGGAGTTCCTACTCCAAGTTTGAGGCATCAATGATGCTCAATTCACCTCTCAATCTACAAAACACTTTCTCATCAAGTGGTTTGGTGAATATATCCGCCAATTGTTTATCGGTATGAACATGCTTAAGGTTAATGTCTCCTTTAGTAACATGATCTCGAATGAAATGATGACGAACCTCAATATGCTTAGTTTGAGAATGTTGCACGGGATTGTGAGAAACTTAATATCACTTTCATTGTCACAAAGCAATGGAACATGTTTCACATGTATCCCATAATCCTTAAGAGTTTGGGTCATCCAAAGTAATTGAGCACAACATGAACCGGCGGCAATATATTCCGCTTCGGCGGTGGATAAGGATACCAAGTTTTGTTTCTTGGAGGACCAAGACACAAGAGATCTACCAATAAATTGACAAGTACCTGAGGTGGACTTTCGATCAACCTTGCCACCGGCATAGTCCAAATCGGAGTGGCCAACAAGATTAAAAGAAGACCTCTTAGGATACCAAATGCCAAAATTTTATGTATGTATTAAGTATCTCATTATCCTTTTCACAGCCTTAAGATGACATTCTTTAGGGGCCACTTGATATCGTGCGCGCATGCACACACTTAGCATAATATCGGGACGAGAGGCACATAGATATAACAATGAACTAATCATAGAGCGGTAAACTTTTTGATCAACGGGTTCACCATCTTTGGTCAAATCAAGATGTCCACTTAGGCATGGGTGTGTTCATACCTTTGCATTCTTGCATATTGAACTTCTTGAATAAGTCCTTGGTGTACTTAGTTTGAGAGACAAAAGTACCTTCCTTAGATTGCTTGATTTGCAAACAAAGAAATAATTTGAGTTCACTATTCATGGACATCTCAAACTTCTTTGACATTAGCTTTCCAAACTTCTCTCTAAAATGAGGGTTAGTTGGACCAAATATAATATCATCAACATAAATTTGGCACACAAATAATTCTCCATTAACCCTTTTAATGAAAAGAGTAGAATCAATTTTTCCGATCTCAAAGCCTTTTTCAATAAGGAACTTGGTCAAGCATTTATACCACGCTCTAGGTTCTTGCTTGAGACCATAAAGAGCTTTGTGAAGTTTGTAAACATGATTGGGTTTCTTAGGATTAACAAAGCTGGGAGGTTGTTTAACATAAAATTCCTCCTCAATTTCACCATTTAAAAAGGCACTTTTAATGTCCATTTGGTACAAAGTGATATCATGGTGATTAGCATAGGCAAGTAATATGCGAATGGACTCAAGTGTAGCAACGGGGGCATATGTCTCACCATAGTCCATACCTTCGACTTGTGTGTAGCCTTGGGCGATGAGACGTGCTTTGTTGCGAACGACTTGTCCTTCTTCATCTTGCTTGTTGCGAAACACCCATTTGGTACCGATGATATTATGGTTGTCATTGGGCTTCTCGACCAATGTCCACACTTGGTTTCTCTCAAAGTTGTGTAGCTCTTCATGCATGGCATTTATCCAATCCGGATCTTCCAATGCTTCTTCAACCTTCATGGGTTCAATGCTAGAGATGAAAGAGTAATGTTCACAAAAATTAGCCAAACGAGTTTTAGAAGGGGTGATTCTCCCGGTTTGAATATCATTGTAGATGTGCTCGACGAGATGGTCTCTGGCGACTCTTGCTCGATCTCATGAGAGCTTTTGTTTGTGTCGAGGTGGAACATCTTCTTCATCATCTTGTTCTTCTCCTTGGCCTTCTTCATTGTTGACATTGTCGTTCTCTTGTCGTGGTGGAGAAGGAGGTTGATGAGGTTCATCTTGGTGTACTTCCTAGTTTTCTTCTTCTTGGTGTGTCCCACTTGTGGATGCTTCCATGTCAACTCTTGGTTCACCTTGTCGTGAGGTAGAAGCTTCCACTTGGATGGACGAGGTACTCTCCTTCACCTCCGTTTGACGGATCTTTCCAATAGACAAGTCTTGGATTGCTTCCTAAGGGTCTTTGTCTCCTACATCAATTGGCAATTGCTCTATTTGCGAGCCGTTAGATTCATCAACTTCACATCTACCGTCTCTTCAACCTTTCGGGTGAAATTGTTGTAGACACGGTAAGTGTGAGACTTTGAGCCATAACCAAGTAGGAAACCTTCATGAGATTTAGGAGCAAATTGAGAACAATGATTCTTATGAAGAATGTAGCACTTTGAGCCGAATACTCGAAAGTATCCAACTTGGGGTTGGTTACCGGTGAGAAGCACGTATGCCGTCTTGCCTAGTAGCTTGTGAAGATACAAGCGATTTGTTGCATGACAAGATGTCTCGACCGATTCCGCCCAAAAGTGTTTTGGCGTCTTGTACTCATCAAGCATCATTCTCGCCATTTCGATAAGCATCCGATTCTTCCTCTCAACAACTCCATTTTGTTGAGGTCTGTACATAGCCGAGAACTCATGTGAGATCCCTTCTTCGTCAAGAAAGGTGTCCACATTGGCGTTCTTGAACTCCGTTCCGTTGTCGCTGTGAACCTTCTTGATCTTCACTTCAAATTGATTTTGGGCCTTCCTAGCGAAGTTTTTGAAGATCTTTTGGACCTGCGATTTATCATCAAGAATGAACACCCACGTAAATCTTGAAAAATCATCAACTATAAGTAGACCAAAAGAGTTTCCACTGAGACTTTTGTAGGCGTTGGGACCAAAGAGATCCATATGAAGTAGCTCGAGCGGTCTTCTCGTGGTCATGATAAAATTCAAGGGGTGGCTTCCTCCAACCTGTTTTCCTACCTGACAAGCATTGCACGGTCTATCCTTGTCAAATATAACATCTTTTATTCCAAGGATATGATCACCTTTAATAAGCTTGTCAAGGTTTCGCATGCCCACATGAACTAACCTCCTATGCTACAACCAGCCTTTAGAAGATTCAGCAATTAAGCAAGTTCTAGGTTGAGCCTTTTTAGTGAAATCAACAATGTATAGATCACCTCTACGTATACCGGTAAAGACTATTTTATGATTATCTCTTCGAAACACTTGGCAATCTACTTTGGTAAATAGGACATTGAAACCGAAATCAGCAAGTCTAGATACCGAAAGTAAATTATAGCCAAGAGATTCAACAAGCATGACATTTTGTATGGAGCTATCATGTGAGATGGCCACCTTACCAATGTCACCCACCTTACCCTTTGAGTTATCACCAAAAGTGACATACTTTCAAGGGTCGTCATTTTCAGCAAGCTCACGAAACATATCTTTGTCTCCGGTCATGTGATCGGTACATCCACTATCAAGGACCCATTCCTTTCCTCCAGCCATGTAGCCATGAAGATTAGCCATAAGACCAAAGTGTCTCATTGCATCATCAAGATCATAGTCACTACCATCATCCTCATCATAGTATCCATGTTCAACATCATCTTGCAAATGATCATTTCCTAGAGAGAGTGATTCATTAGATATATGATTTTGACAATGTTCATCTTTATGAATTCTAATAGCTTCGGAAATAATATTGCTAATGATTCCAACATCTCCTTCGGCACGCATAAGATTTGTAACCTCAAATAGGCAATCACCAAACTTAGGATCATTGGAATTCATCTTACTCAAAGCAATAGACTTATGAAGGATCTCATCTAGATTTTGCAAGGAATAGTTTGGAAATCTTTCCTCAAGAAATCTCCATATAGTATAGGCACAATCAAGAATAGGCAAGTGACCAATCAAATTTCTAGGCAAACCTCTAGTAATAAGATTGACAGTTCTAAGGTTGCGGATCATGTCAATAGACTCATCAAGGGTAGGATGCTTAGGATCAACATGAGGTGCACACGGGCTAGTAATGTACTTCTTTAAATGATATTCATTAAAAATCACAAGCATCTCATTTTTTCACTCATGAAAGTACTCCCCATCAAGTATAGGTACTCTATGTCTAAGACTCCCCAAGGTAGACTCATCCATCTTCCTCCAATGGTGATTATACCAAAGCAATGGAGACCAATGCTCT
Source organism: Triticum dicoccoides (assembly GCF_002162155.2). NCBI lineage: Eukaryota > Viridiplantae > Streptophyta > Magnoliopsida > Poales > Poaceae > Triticum > Triticum dicoccoides. The sequence continues at coordinate 86,613,204 of NC_041387.1, read as the reverse complement.
GATACCAATTTAAAGGATCGAGAATAGGTGTCTATAGGGGGGATTAGACCCTCAACAAATAAAGTTGGCAGTTTTTAAGTTTTTCAAGTTGAGGTAATAGATTAGCACAATTACAAGCAAACACATTACAATTCAAGCAAGCACGCAAAGAGTATATGAGCAGCGGAAAGTAAAGCATGCAACTTGCAAGAAAGTAAGGGGATGGGATTGGAGTGTGCAAACGCAATTGGAGACACGGATGTTTTTGGCGTGGTTCTGATAGGTGGTGCTATCGTACATCCACTTTGATGGAGACTTCAACCCACGAAGGGTAATGGCTGCGCGAGTCCATGGAGGGCTCCACCCACGAAGGGTCCGCAAAGAAGCAACCTTGTCTATCCCATCATGGCCATCGCCCACGAAGGACTTGCCTCACTAGGGTAGATCTTCACGAAGTAGGCGATCTCCTTGCCCTTAAAAACTCCTTGGTTCAACTCCACAATCTTGTCGGAGGCTCCCAAGTGACACCTAACCAATCTAGGAGACACCACTCTCCAAAAGGTAATAGATGGTGTGTTGATGATTAACTCCTTGCTCTTGTGCTTCAAATGATAGTCTCCCCAACACTCAACTATCTCTCGTAGGATTGGATTTGGTGGAAAGATGATTTGAGTGGAAAGCAACTTAGGGAAGGCTAGAGATCAAGATTCATATGGTAGGATTGGAATATCTTATTCTCAACACATGAGTAGGTGGTTCTCTCTCAAAAAATGTATGTTGGAAGTGTAGGTACGTTCTTATGGCTTTTCTCTCGAATGAAGAAAGGGTGGAGGGGTATATATAGGCTACACACAAAATCTAACCGTTACACACAAGTTACCAATCTCGGTGGGACCGAATCAGAAAACTCGGTCGGACCGATTTAGTTCATTATGTGACCGTTAGACATTTCGGTGGGACCGATACGTCAACTCGGTGGGACCGATTTTGTTAGGGTTAGGGCATAACGTAATCTCGGTTTGACCGATTACACAAACTCGATGGAACCGATCTTGGTAATAAGCTAACTAGAGAGTTGTTCTGGCAAACTCGGTGAGACCGATTCGCTCATCTCGGTGGGACCGGAACGTTACGAAAGGGAAATAGAGAGTTTACATTGCGAACTCGGTGGTACCGATCGCTTCATCTCAGTTAGACCGAAATGTTACGAAGGGAAACAGAGAGTTTGCAATCCCATCTCGGTGAGACTGAGATCCCTATTGGTGAGACCAAAAAGACTAGGGTTTCTGGCAGTGGCTATGTCAAATGGACTCGGTGGCGCCGGATAGATCAAATCGGTGGGGCCGAGTTTGAATTTTCTTTTGGGACATACGTGGATGCGAGAAAGTGGTTGAGGGTTGTGGAGCATATCACTAAGCACTTTGAGCAAGCAAGCCATTAAGCAACACCTCATCCCCTTTTAATATTATTGTCTTTCCTATGGACTCAATGTGATCTTGGATCACTAAAAGTAAAATGTAGAGTCTTGAGCTTTAGAGCTAGAGCCAATCCTTTGTCCTTAGCATCTTGAAGGGGTTCCACGTCCTCTTGTCCATGCCACTCCACTGTTGGACTTATCTGAAATATACTAGTTAAAAGTGTTAGTCCAACAAGAGATATGTTGACATAAATTACCAAAACCACCCAGGGAGCACTTGTGCTTTCAATCCCCCCCTTTTTGGTAATTGATGACAACATACATCAAAGCTTTAGATAAAGATATAGAGAAGGGCAGGTAAAGCTTTGGAAGGACATGTAACATGCATAGGCTCCCCCTACATGTATGCAATCATGTAAATATGGAACATAAGAGCATGTGAGTGCATAATCATGACAGAGCAAGCAATGAGTTACATGTATCTTGGCTATATGCATCAGAGCAAAAGACGTGAATATGGAAATGTACCTTCATGCTCATGAGTCCTTCTTGCAAACAATATGTACAACAACAAGAGATTCTCAGGTACATGAGTGTGATACATATACTTACCTTGTGGTCTTGATCTAGCTTTGGAAGAGATGAAACTGAGTAAACAAGGTTAGGTAACACAGAAACATCTACTAAACAGAGCAAGCAGCAAAACACAAGAGTACCAAGATTGGGATGACATGTAGAGAGTGAGTACTAGGTACTCTAATTGAGTGTAGACATGTCCCCAAAGGTAAAGATATGAAATGAATTCGAAACTTTTCTTCCCTTAGATGTCTTGCTCCCCTTGAATCTTACATCGGATACTGGGAGAAGATAAGGAATAGAAAATCATAATAAAGCAAGCACACAAACAACATGAACATGTCTTTCCCCTCTAAAGACATGTGACTTCTCTCCTCTTTGAATACCAAGCATCTGGGGTCTTTCTTTGATGTGATTATTCATCTCTCTTTCCCCTTTTTGATATGATGAAGCTTTGATGTGAGCTCTCTCCCCCTTTGACATCAATTTCCAAGAAGGGTCTTCTGAGTGTGAGTCAAAAGGTTTGGTCCTTGAGTCACATAGCAAAGTAGCAGGGAAAAATATGGTGCTGGTAGAGGATAAGAATCATCGAGTGGAGCTGGAACAAAATGTGCAGGAAGCAAATGACAAGCTGTTTTCTCAGCATTGAAATTGGCTACACCGAGTTGTTTTCTTCGGTGGCACCGAACAGATTCGGTTTGACCGAAAGAGATAAATCGATGTGTCTGAGTTCAACACAGAGAAAACACTAGTCAACACAGCTCACTAGACAAATAAAATCTCACAAAGATTTGCAGGGTATTAACTAAATGATTTGCAATGAATTGGATGCAGGGAAAAGGCAGAAAATAACAGAGTAAAGAAAAGAAATCTAGATGAAGTTTTTTTCTGAAAGGAGAAACAAATATGCATGAGACAAATGCAGGAGCACGGAGAAACACTAGAGAACCTCATCTAGAGATGGTCAGTGACAAAGTCACCTATGTTAGAGTATATTGACTTAGGAGTCAAGTGAAGACACTTGATCATATGTCATACTCATCGTTTAAGCTCAAAATGGGGTTGCCATTTTTTGTTTAAGCATTTTGATGTATTCACATCTTGTTGAGTTGCTTTGACCCATGACTTGGGGTAAAGCTTCTCTAAGATAGAATAACATACCTTGGGTGGTGTTGATGATCTTGATCATGTAGTTGAACTTGTGTGGGATGCTCAAGGTTGATGTAGCTCATCAAGAGTTGGGAGATCCACTTGGAATTTGAGTTCATCTACCTCCAGGAGTTAGTCTTGCAAGGAATAGCACTTGTGTATCCAAAATGACAATCATGAAATATGATACCAAAAGAAATTTGATATATAGAAATTGTCAAAGGATATGTTTGAAGGGTTTCATGCTTCCTTGTCCTCAACCACCGGATTGTTGAGACTTGGTGATGTAGAGATTGCTCAAGATGTGAGTGAGGTGCAATCTCATAGATTTAGGTTCATCCAAGTACCTACAAGGGTTAGATAACATGCAAAGTTGCAAATGTATCCAAGACATATAATTACCATCATAAGAGAAATATCAAGGATTTGTCAAAGGCTCATGCCTTTCATGTATCCAAATGGAGTTCCTACTCCAAGTTTGAGGCATCAATGATGCTCAATTCACCTCTGAATCTACAAATCACTTTCTCATCAAGTGGTTTGGTGAATATATCCGCCAATTGCTTATCGGTACGAACATGCTTAAGGTTAAGGTCTCCTTTAGCAACATGATCTCGAATGAAATGATGACGAACCTCAATACGCTTAGTTTGAGAATGTTGCATGGTATTGTGAGCAATCTTAATATCACTTTCATTGTCACAAAGCAATGGAACATGTTTCACATGTATCCCATAATCCTTAAGAGTTTGGGTCATCCAAAGTAATTGAGCACAACATGAACCGGCGGCAATATATTTCGCTTCGGCGGTGGATAAGGATACCGAGTTTTGTTTCTTGGAGGACCAAGACACAAGAGATCTACCAATAAATTGACAAGTACCTGAGGTGGACTTTCGATCAACCTTGCCACCGGCATAGTCCAAATCGGAGTAGCCAACAAGATTAAAAGAAGACCTCTTAGGATACCAAATGCCAAAATTTTGTGTATGTATTAAGTATCTCATTATCCTTTTCACAGCCTTAAGATGACATTCTTTAGGGGCCACTTGATATCGTGCGGCACATAGATATAACAATGAACCAATCATAGAGCGGTAAACTTTTTGATCAACGGGTTCACCATCTTTGGTCAAATCAAGATGTCCACTTAGGCATGGGTGTGTTCATACCTTTGCATTCTTGCATATTGAACTTCTTGAATAAGTCCTTGGTGTACTTAGTTTGAGAGACAAAAGTACCTTCCTTAGATTGCTTGATTTGCAAACCAAGAAGGAATTTGTGTTCACTATTCATGGACATCTCAAACTTCTCCGACATTAGCTTTCCAAACTTCTCTCTAAAATGAGGGTTAGTTGAACCAAATATAATATCATCAACATAAATTTGGCACACAAATAATTATCCATTAACCCTTTTAATGAAAAGAGTAGAATCAATTTTTCCGATCTCAAAGCCTTTTTCAATAAGGAACTTGGTCAAGCATTTATACCACGCTCTAGGTTCTTGCTTGAGACCATAAAGAGCTTTGTGAAGTTTGTAAACATGATTGGGTTTCTTAGGATTAACAAAGCTGGGAGGTTGTTTAACATAAAATTCCTCCTCAATTTCACCATTTAAAAAGGCACTTTTAATGTCCATTTGGTACAGAGTGATATCATGGTGATTAGCATAGGCAAGTAATATGCGAATGGACTCAAGTCTAGCAACGGGGGCATATGTCTCACCATAGTCCATACCTTCGACTTGTGTGTAGCCTTGGGCGACGAGACGTGCTTTTGTCGGATTTCGGGTTCCGGCAGACCCTCTAGATTCGAACACTGGGGTGCGCACAGAGATTTCACCCACTACCTACCTGCACCTCACCGCCTCGCTATGATCTAAGCAATCAAAGGAACAACACAAGAGACACAGAGTTTATACTAGTTCGGGCCACCATTGTGGTGTAATACCCTACTCTAGTTTGTGGTGTGGTGGATTGCCTCTTGGGCTGATGATGAACAGTACAAGGAAGAACAGTCTCGCGAGGGTCTGTTCTTGGCTGGTGCGATGAACTGCTAGGGGGAGTTCAGTCGCTCTTTCTACTGGTTTCCTGGTGATGATCCAATGCCTCTACCTTGTGGTGGCTAGTCCTATTTATAGGAAAAGGCCCTGGGCTTCTTCCCAAATATTGAGCGGGAAGGGCGCCAATAATTGGCCATTTTGAAGGGGAACATCTAGTACACTTATCCTGACTAAAGTTGGTCCTCGCTTGTCAAAGGCTCTGACAATGACGCCTTCCTGGGCTCCACGATGACTTCCTTCCTGCCGTTGCGACGGTCTTGGTCTTGTTGCACCGAAATGGATGCCTTTGCTTGATGCCCTCGCCTGCGCTTGCTCCCTTTGCACCAAAGAGGAAAGGGAGGACACTACGTGGGCTGGCGCTCGCCTGGCACCCTTGGTCGTCATGGCTTGCCTCATGGGCACCTCGTGAGGTACCCCGCCTTGATCTCTCTGCCTCCTCGCGAGCCAGCCTGACGAGGCCGTGCCTGAGGAAGCTCCTTGTCGTCCACCCCGCGAGGCTTGGCCCCTCGCGAGGGTCTCGAGCTCGTGCTGATGACGATGGGCCGTGTTGGGCCGCCCCTTGAGCCACGCCGCAGGCCGCAGGCAGGCAAGTCTGGGGACCCCCGTTCCCAGAATGCCGACAGTAGCCCCTTGGCCCAAGGCGCGCCCGGACTTGGCTGAACAGAGAAGCGAAGGGGCAAGTGCGAAGCGCCGCGGGCCCTAACAGCCTGTGGCCTCGGGCGCCGCGTGGCGGTCGATTGGACGTGGGCGGCCCTGTTCCCCCACGCCTCCTTATTTTGCGCCCAGCTAGGCGGACCTGTGGTTGCACACAGTCGTTCCTCTTTTCGCTGCTCGACCGTCCCCTGCTCTTCCTCCTCTCGAGCTCCAGCCTCTGCTTCTAATCCAATCTCGAATCCTCCCTCTCCCCATCACCATGGCTCCGACGAAGAAGGGAAAAGGGAAAAACCCGATGCCTCCGCCTCGCTCGCCGCCTTCGGCGGCTCCCGCCGTCGATCGGTCGATCATACTCAACCGAGAAGGCTTGGGCAAGGTCAGCTCTGCCATGGCCACTATCTTCAACGAATGCGGGAGGACGATGGCCTGGCCCGCATCCCACTTCTCCATTGACAGAATAGTCACCGAGGTCCAGTACTTCGCTGACGCCCTGTGGGCGGGATTGGTTCCCCCCTTTTCCGATTTCTTCAATGTTGTGCTTTCCCACTACCAGATCCATATGATGCATTTGGGTCCTGAATCCATTACTCTTCTTGCCGTCTTCGCCTTTGTCTGTGAGGCAATGATGGGCATCCCTCCTTCGGTTGCCTTGATGTGCCACTTCTTCTCTCTACGCCTCGTCGATCCCACCCAATGCTCGGGGTGCGGGAGCTTCATTGCCGCACCAGAAACAGCAGCCTCAGGGATTGATTTCAGCCTTCCTCCGTCCGCGCCTGGGTTCCGCGAACGGTGGCTGTACGTGGATGTAGGGGTGCCCAGCCCCCTTCTTTCGGAGCCAAAGTCGCCCGCTATCCCCAATTCAGGCTGGGGCCAGAAGACACTCACGAGCCCCCAGCTCATCTTCGTCTGGCATCGCTTCGCGCTCTTGAGGGCGCTCAGCATGACGGCGCCCAAGGTGGTGAAGGAGTTCCTGCTACGCCGCATTGCTCCTCTCCAGCGCCACTCTCGACGGATGTGGTCCTTCAGCGGGCGTGAAGATCGCATGAGGCTCCAGGAGGAGGACCTGGCGCCCGAAGCACTGAGGAAAGTGCTCTTGGTCTTGACGGGAGACCCTTCCCCCGGCAGCGTCCGACAAGGGGGGGCCTTGCCATACCTTTGCTCGAACAGGGGCGACTTTGTGAAGCAGATGCCCGGCTTCGACAAGTGGGGACTGCGCCCGCCGGCCTCACGGGGCCTCGCGAGAACCCAGTGGTGGTGACTACCCTCCCAGTCGCCCACGGTGGTCCTTCCTCAAGTGGCGGAGCAAGGAGGCATGGGCCGCCGGAGGCTGAGGGGGGCCCTGCCGAGATGACGATGCCGGGCAGCACTCCTGAGGGCGCAGTTCCTGAGGCTCGTACTGCTGTGGCTGAAGGCGTTGAGCCGCTGCCCGCGGCGCCCGTGGTTGAGGCCCCTGGGGCCCCAGCTATCCTTCTCGGTGAGTCGACCGGCGGCGTGCATCAGGACGACACCCCTGACGCCGGGCCACTCGACGCTTCTTTCTCGTCGCAGACTGACCCCTGCGCTCAACTCCTGGGTCACTTCCGTGTGGACTTTGAGGCTCTCCGGAAGAGAAGGGTGGCCTTGGGTGACGATTACCCTTGCCTCCTGCTAAAGCGCCGGAAGTATTTCGCCATTGATGGTAAGCCTCCCTCTTTCCTAGCTCCTGATCCTCCCGTTGCTTCGGCTGATCCTTGCTCTGCAGGGCCCTTCCTGCCGAGCTCTCGAAGATGGCTGAGGAGCCATCCCCCTAGGCTTCGCCCCCTCCACCATCTTCGAGCGCTCCGAGCTCAAGCAGAGCCCTCGCGGTGAGGCCAGTCGGAGAGGTGAGCCATCCTGTGGTGCATCGCGGCTCTGCGCGCCTCGCGGCCCTCCTTCGCGAGCCTTCTCGGGGTATAGCCAGCCTGCCTTAGGCTTCGCGTCTGGTCGTGGATGGCAATTGGCTGCGGTCGGCCCTGTGCTCTTCATTTGGGGATGGGCTGGCTCCTGGCCGGGCTTCTGGCGAGGCGCGCCCGGCCATCGCGAGGGTGCCAGCCCCCAGCCCCCTGCCCAGAGGGGGAGTGCTGATCTGTGGCCCCCCGCGCTTACTTGGGGTGGATGGCGGCACGGAAGACGTGCTTGAGCGCGCCCGGAGGCGTCGCGTTCTTCGCCAAGGGTTTCTCCGGAGGGCGGCTGACGCGGTGAGCCAGCTTGGCGAAGAGCTTGCTGATGAAGATTCGCACCTTGAGGCCGAGGGCCTGCGCCTGGCTGAAGAGAGCCGCAAGCTGGAGGCGGCTGTTGCCCTTGCGCGCCACCAGTGTGACCTCGACAATGAGGAGGCCGAGGCATTGCTGGCAGACTCTCGGGAGGCCCGTTCCTGGGCCGTCGAGGAGGCCCGAGAGGCTGACCGGCGGCGTGAGGCGGCGGAGGAGCGGGCGTGGGAACTCCAGGCCCGGTGCCACTCCCTGGAGCAGCAGGTGGACCTGCGCGAGGCGGCCCTTGCATCGATGAAGGTGGCTTCGGTTGACTAGGTAGAGCTCCTGAGGCGTGAGGAGGCTCTGACGCTGGAAGCTGCTGAGCGCGCACGACATCTTGAACGCCTGGAGACGAGAGAGCGCTTGGCGACACAGGCGGAGGATGACGTCGCTGCGCGCGAGGCCCGAGTCCTGGAAGAGGTTGAACGCGGGGTGACAACGGCCCGCTTGAACTTGAGTGCAAGTTCGAGGAGAGGTTGGGGTTGATCCGGGTCGAGGCTGAAGGCAGGACTGCCGCCCTGAGGGCCAAGCTGGAGGAAGTGACGCGGCGGGCCGATGCTTCCCAGGACGCTCTCGGTGTGGCACAGGATGAGCTGACTACCTCCCGCACCGAGGCGCTTCTTCTACGCCAGCGGGTGGACGAGGCTGAGGCCGTTGCGCGGCTGAACGAGGACGAGATACGCCAGCGGCGGATTCTGGAGCACGAGCACGGCCCCATGCTTGCCACGCTCCGGGAGAGAGCCAACGCAGCTTTGGGTAATATCTGCGAGGCGGCCGTTGAAGAGCCCCACACAGTCAATTATGCTGGCAATCTTCAGTTCTTCACCGACGTGGTGACGCAGCTGGAGGCGCGGTCGGTCGGAGCCAACATGCTAGTGGAGGAGAGGAGCCGCACCCTGCTCGGGCGCGCCTTCTCTTGTGTCTTCAGTCACCTTCGGAATATGGACCCCAGCTTCGACTTCGACGCCGCCATCGCCCTAGTACCCCAGGCCGTCCGGGGCGACCTGGCGCGCTGGGTGGAAGACAACGTGGATGCCCTCGTCGGGGCCTTCGCTTGTGATAACGACCGCATGGTCATGGCTGCTGATGAAGGCGACGTGGTGAACGGCCCTGACGCCGCTGATGGCGACGCAGAGAGCGACGGCGAGGCCAGCGACGCCAGCGACGATTCAGGAGGTGCCCCTGAGGATGCATTGGGGGATTTATCCGATTGACCGCGTGCTATCCCTGCTTCCTTACCCTGCACAGATAGAGTTCGCGCCTTGCCCTGAAAGTTGTAAGAGCATTTTGGGAGGGGGAGCCCCTCATGTAGAAACTCGCATTCAGCGTATCAGTAGATGTAATATCACCCATACGTCTGCGCCAAGCGGCTGACTTTGCGACGAGCTGGCTGGCTTGTTTACCTTTGACGCGTGTGGGCCTCGAGTCGGCCTGCGGAGGGCTGTGGTGTCTCGAGTGTCTCCTGAACGAGCCCATTGAACCTGTAATGAAAAACCTCCTGAGAAGGCGCGGTGACGGCAGTCTGGGCTGCACACAAGCTAGGCCTGGCCCGGCTCACGAGGGGCTCACGAGGGTAGGGAGCTGAGGCAAAGTGGTAACCAGAACGCGAGAGATTGCTCAAACGAGACCAAAACACCCCTTCCCCGAACACACGCAAATCTTCGAGCTCAAATCCAACTTAAATCCAACGGGGGAAAACGGCAGCCAAGGGGAAAAGCAATGAAAGCAAAAAGAAAGGCCGCGTCCGGCACCTAGTCTAGTCTTGGACGTCTTCTCACCAGCGCAGAGCTAAGTGCTGCCACTGGGCGTGGGAGGGAGCCCCAGGGCCTGAGGCCGGCACTCCTGAGACTCCGGGGCATGTACAGCCCCACTCATTATTACGTGAGAGTGTCACGGGGCGGCGAGCTTCACAGGCACTGGGCCTTCTTCACAGGTACCGGCCTTGCTTCATATCGCCAGACGAGGGCCCCGCCTTGCGCCACACTCTAGTGCCGCCGACGACGACCAAAAACCAGGACGCCGCCGATGGGGTAGAGCGGTCGCCAGCGGTTCCCCCGACGACCACAGGTCCTCTGCCAGGGGCAGGCCCTGAGGCACCTCCCCAGCAGAGGGCCTACCTCCTGAGGACGCCTTGCTCCGAACGCCGCGGTGGTGATGCCGAATCTTGGCCCCTCTCCTGCAGCCCCTTGCGCCCTCCTCCTGAGGGGTAGGAAGCTGCGGGAGTGAGGCAGCCGCCCGCTGTGGTGACCTGCACCTCCTGCGATCCATGGTCGGCGTATGCCTGCTCCTGAGGAATTAGTGGTTCCTGATAATCGTTGCTTCCAGCGTAGCCAACGGGGCCTTCTCGGGGCTCCTGGAAGAGCTCAGCTTCTGGTGCCTCGTCCCCCCAGCTTGGGCCAAAGAGCGAGCCTTGTTCGTCCTCATGCGCGCGCCGTTGGTCCATCATGTGGGGCACGTACTCCTCTGGGGCCGCCATCCCGAAGGCCGCGCCGTAGCGCCCCGCGTGCCATGCAGTTCTTCTTGAGGCGCCCGCCTGGGGGTGATAGCGCGACGGCCCACCGGGGCCGTGGGTTGCAGCGAGTCCTTCTTCGATGGCCAGGGGCGGAAGTGGCGCTGCTGCTGGTCCGGTGCTGATGGCCTGGCCGGCGTTGGGGTGGCCTTCGAGTCCGCTTGGGGCTACACGGGCATGCATTGAGCCTCCGTGTGGGCCTCCCTGGACCTGAGGTGGGAGTTGGGTGCAGAAGGGGGGAGCCCCCGAGGCGGCGAAGCCCAGGAGCTCTGCCACCCGCTCTAGCAGCACATCGCGACCGCCTTCCAGCAGCCTGCATTGCAGTAGCTCTCGGGCCACCTTGAGCGCGGCCCTCGAGTTCGCCTACTCCCGTCGGGTGTATGGCACCATGGCCGCAGCGTGGTGGGAGGCCCTCGCCGCCAACCGCGCCTGCCGCGTCGTGAGAGCTGTCGTTGCCTGTCCGCGCCGCCCGCGGCCCGCAGCGCCCTACGGACCGCGAGCTGCCTGGGGCATGGGGTTGCCCGGGGCGAGCGGCTCTGCGTGGGCGGGCCAGGCCACCCAGGGATCAGGGTTGCCTGCCTGGTCGCCGGACATGATGATGACGATGCGACGGGGCGCGAAGCGGCAGAAGGTGGATTCCGGCGCACCCCTACCTGGCGCGCCAAATGTCGGATTTCGGGTTCCGGCAGACCCTCTAGATTCGAACACTAGGGTGCGCGTGGAGATTTCACCCACTACCTACCTGCACCTCACCGCCTCGCTATGATCTAAGCAATCAAAGGAACAACACAAGAGACACAGAGTTTATACTAGTTCGGGACACCATTGTGGTGTAATATCCTACTCTAGTTTGTGGTGTGGTGGATTGCCTCTTGGGCTGATGATGAATAGTACAAGGAAGAACAGTCTCGCGAGGGTCTGTTCTTGGCTAGTGCGATGAACTGCTAGGGGGAGTTCAGTCGCTCTTTCTACTGGTTTCCTGGTGATGATCCGATGCCTCTACCTTGTGGTGGCTAGTCCTATTCATAGGCAAAGGCCCTAGGCCTCTTCCCAAATATTGAGCGGGAAGGGCGCCAACAATTGGCCATTTTGAAGGGGAACAGCTAGTACACTTATCCTGACTAAAGTTGGTCCTCGCCTATCAAAGGCTTTGACGATGACGCCTTTCTGGGCTCCATGATGACTTCCTTCCTGCCGTTGCGACGGTCTTGGTCTTGTTGCACCAAAATGGATGCCTTTGCTTGATGCCCTCGCCTGCGCTTGCTCCCTTTGCACCAAAGAGGAAAGGGAGGACACTGCGCGGGCTGGCGCTCGCCTGGTGCCCTTGGTCGTCATGGCTTGCGTCATGGGCACCTCATGAGGTACCCCGCCTTGATCTCTCCGCCTCCTCGCGAGCCAGCCTGACGAGGTCGTGCCTAAGGAAGCTCCTTGTCGTCCACCCCGCGAGGCTTGGCCCCTCGTGAGGGTCTCGAGCTCGTGCTGATGAAGATGGGCCGTGCTAGGCCGCCCCTTGAGCCATGCCGCAGGCCATAGGCAGGCAAGTCTAGGGACTCCCGCTCCCAGAACACCGACAGCTTGTGTTGGGAACGACTTGTCCATCTTCATCTTGCTTGTTGCGAAACACCCATTTGGTACCGATGATATTGTGGTTGTCGTTGGGCTTCTCGACCAATGTCCACACTTGGTTTCTCTCAAAGTTGTGTAGCTCTTCATGCATGGCATTTATCCAATCCGGATCTTCCAATGCTTCTTCAACCTTCATGGATTCAATGCTAGAGATGAAAGAGTAATGTTCACAAAAATTAGCTAAACGAGTTTTAGAGCGGGTGATTCTCCCGGTTTGAATATCATTGTAGATGTGCTCAACGGGATGGTCTCTGGCGACTCTTGCTCGATCTCGTGAGAGCTTTTGTTTTGGTCGAGGTGGAACATCTTCTTCATCATCTTGTTCTTCTCCTTGGCCTTCTTCATTGTTGACATTGTCGTTCTCTTGTCGTGGTGGAGAAGGAGGTTGATGATGTTCATCTTGGTGTACTTCCTAGTTTTCTTCTTCTTGGTGTGTCCCACTTGTGGATGCTTCCTTGTCAACTCTTGGTTCACCTTGTCGTGAGGTAGAAGCTTCCACTTGGACGGACGAGGTACTCTCCTTCACCTCCGTTGGACGGATCTTTCCAATAGACAAGTCTTGGATTGCTTCCTAATGGTCTTTGTCTCCTACATCAATTGGCAATTGCTCTACTTGCGAGCCGTTAGATTCATCAACTTCACATCTACCGTCTCTTCAACCTTTCGGGTGAAATTGTTGTAGACACGGTAAGTGTGAGACTTTGAGCCATAACCAAGTAGGAAACCTTCATGAGATTTAGGAGCAAATTTAGAACGACGATGCTTATCAAGAATGTAGCACTTTGAGCCGAATACTCGAAAGTATCCAACTTGGGGTTTGTTACCGGTGAGAAGCATGTATGCCGTCTTGCCGAGTAGCTTGTGAAGATACAAGCGATTTGTTGCATGACAAGATGTCTCGACCGCTTCCGCCCAAAAGTGTTTTGGCGTCTTGTACTCATCAAGCATCGTTCTCGCCATTTCGATAAGCTTCCGGTTCTTCCTCTCAACAACTCCATTTTGTTGAGGTGTGTACGTAGCCGAGAACTCATGTGAGATCCCTTCTTTGTCAAGAAAGGTGTCCACATTGGCGTTCTTGAACTCCGTTCCGTTGTCGTTGTGAACCTTCTTGATCTTCACTTCAAATTGATTTTGGGCCTTCCTAGCGAAGTTTTTGAAGATCTTTTGGACCTACGATTTATCATCAAGAAAGAACACCCACGTAAATCTTGAAAAATCATCATATATAAGTAGACCAAAAGAGTTTCCACCGAGACTTTTGTAGGCGTTGGGACCAAAGAGATCCATATGAAGTAGCTCGAGCGGTCTTCTCGTGGTCATGATAAAATTCAAGGGGTGGCTTCCTCCAACCTGTTTTCCTACCTGACAAGCATTGCACGGTCTATCCTTGTCAATATAACATCTTTTATTCCAAGGATATGATCACCTTTAATAATCTTGTCAAGGTTTCGCATGCCCACATGAACTAACCTCCTATGCCACAACCAGCCTTTAGAAGATTCAGCAATTAAGCAAGTTCTAGGTTGAGCCTTTTTAGTGAAATCAACAATGTATAGATCACCTCTACGTATACCGGTAAAGACTATTTTATGATTATCTCTTCGAAACACTTGGCAATCTACTTTGGTAAATAGGACATTGAAACCGAAATCAGCAAGTCTAGATACCGAAAGTAAATTATAACCAAGAGATTCAACAAGCATGACATTTTGTATGGTGCTATCATGTGAGATGGCCACCTTACCGATGGCAACCACCTTACCCTTTGAGTTATCACCAAAAGTGACATACTTTCGAGGGTCGTCGTTTTCAGCAAGCTCACGAAACATATCTTTGTCTCCGGTCATGTGATCGGTACATCCACTATCAAGGACCCATTCCTTTCCTCCAGCCACGTAGCCGTGAAGATTAGCCATAAGACCAAAGTGTCTCATTGCATCATCAAGATCATAGTCACTATCATCATCCTCATCATAGTATCCATGTTCAACATCATCTTGCAAATGATCATTTCCTAGAGAGAGTGATTCATTAGATATATGATTTTGACAATGTTCATCTTTATGAATTCTAATAGCTTCGGAAATAATATTGCTAATGATTCCAACATCTCCTTTGGCACGCATAAGATTTGTAACCTCAAATAGGCAATCACCAAACTTAGCATCATTGGAATTCATCTTACTCAAAGCAATAGACTTATGAAGGATCTCATCTAGATTTCGCAAGGAATAGTTTGGAAATCTTTCCTCAAGAAATCTCCATATAGTATAGGCACAATCAAGAGTAGGCAAGTGACCAATCAAATTTCTAGGCAAACCTCTAGTAATAAGATTGACAGTTCTAAGGTTGCGGATCATGTCAATAGACTCATCAAGGGTAGGATGCTTAGGATCAACATGAGGTGCACACGGGCTAGTAATGTACTTCTTTAAATGATATTCATTAAAAATCACAAGCATCTCATTTTTCCACTCATGAAAGTACTCCCCATCAAGTATAGGTACTCTATGTCTAAGACTCCCCAAGGTAGACTCATCCATCTTCCTCCAATGGTGATTATACCAAAGCAATGGAGACCAATGCTCTGATACCAATTTAAAGGATCGAGAAGAGGTGTCTAGATGGGGGATTAGACCCTCAACAAATAAAGTTGGCAGTTTTTAAGTTTTTCAAGTTGAGGTAATAGATTAGCACAATTACAAGCAAACACATTACAATTTAAGCAAGCATGCAAAGAGTCTATGAGCAGCGGAAAGTAAAGCATGCAACTTGCAAGAAAGTAAGGGGATGGGACCGGAGTGTGCAAACGCAATTGGAGACACGGATGTTTTTGGCGTGGTTCCGATAGGTGGTGCTATCGTACATCCACGTTGATGGAGACTTCAACCCACGGAGGGTAACGGCTGCACGAGTCCACGGAGGGCTCCACCCACGAAGGGTCCACGAAGAAGCAACCTTGTTTATCCCATCATGGCCATCACCCACGAAGGACTTGCCTCACTAGGGTAGATCTTCACGAAGTAGGCGATCTCCTTGCCCTTACAAACTCCTTGGTTCAACTCCACAATCTTGTCGGAGGCTCCCAAGTGACACCTAACCAATCTAGGAGACACCACTCTCCAAAAGGTAATAGATGGTGTGTTGATGATTAACTCCTTGCACTTGTGCTTCAAATGATAGTCTCCCCAACACTCAACTATCTCTCATAGGATTGGATTTGGTGGAAAGATGATTTGAGTGGAAAGCAACTTAGGGAAGGCTAGAGATCAAGATTCATATGGTAGGATTGGAATATCTTATTCTCAACACATGAGTAGGTGGTCCTCTCTCAGAAAATGTATGCTGGAAGTGTAGGTACGTTCTTATGGCTTTCCTCTCGAATGAAGAAAGGGTGGAGGGGTATATATAGGCTACACACAAAATCTAACCGTTACACACAAGTTACCAATCTCGGTGGGACCGAATCAGAAAACTCGGTCGGACCGATTTAGTTCATTATGTGACCGTTAGACATTTTGGTGGGACCGATACGTCAACTCGGTGGGACCGATTTTGTTAGGGTTAGGGAATAACGTAATCTCGGTTGACCGATTACACAAACTCGATGGAACCGATCTTGGTAATAAGCTAACTAGAGAGTTGTTCTGGCAAACTCGGTGAGACCGATTCGCTCATCTCGGTGGGACCGAAACGTTACGAAAGGGAAATAGAGAGTTTACATTGCGAACTCGGTGGGACCGATCGCTTCATCTCAGTTAGACCGAAATGTTACAAAGGGAAACAGAGAGTTTGCAATCCCATCTCGGTGAGACCAAGATCCCTATCGGTGAGACCGAAAAGACTAGGGTTTCTGGCAGTGGCTATGTCAAATGGACTCGATGGCGCCGGATAGATCAAATCGGTGGGGCCGAGTTTGAATTTTGGTTTGGCACATATGTGGATGTGAGAAAGTGGTTGAGGGTTGTGGAGCATATCACTAAGCACTTTGAGCAAGCAAGCCATTAAGCAACACCTCATCCCCTTTTAATAGTATTGGCTTTCCTATGGACTCAATGTGATCTTGGATCACTAAAAGTAAAATGTAGAGTCTTGAGCTTTCGAGCTAGTGCCTATCCTTTGTCCTTAGCATCTTGAAGGGGTTCCACATCCTCTTGTCCATGCCACTCCACTGTTGGTCTTATCTGAAATATACTACATAAAAGTGTTAGTCCAACAAGAGATACATTGACATAAATTACCAAAACCACCCAGGGAGCACTTGTGATTTCACAAAGCGCTGCTTTCCACCCAGCTAGTGCTTGCTGCTCCGATCAGTAAAGAGCCTTCACTCCTGTATATTACGGCTACTGGTCAGGTTGTTAGCACAGTGCTTACAGTCGAACGAGAAGAAGAGGGCAAGTCCTATAAAGTTCAACGGCCAGTTTATTATATCTCTAAAGTCTTGACTCCATCCAAGCAAAGGTACCCGCATTATCAGAAGCTTGTTTATGGAATTTTCTTGACTGCGAAGAAAGTTGCACATTATTTCCAAGATCACTCGGTTTCAGTCGTCGGTGATGCTCAATTGTCTGAAATCATGAACAATTGAGATGCAACTGGTCGAGTGACTAAGTGGGCAATAGAACTCCTCCCTCTGGATATCAAGTTTTAAGCAAAGAAGGTGATCAAATCCAAAGCACTCGCAGATTTTGTGGCCGAGTGGTTTGAGCAGCAACAACTGACTCAAGTTCACTCGAAACACTGGACTATGTTCTTTGATGGGTCCAAGATGTTGAATGGTTCTAGTGTTGGAGTGGTTCTGGTGTCCCCAAGAGGCGCCAAGCTCAAGTATGTCCTCCAAATTCATTTTGATTCGTCCAATATGAAGCCGAATATGAAGCACTTCTTTATGGGTTGTGTATGGCCATCTCACTCGGCATCCGCCGCCTGATGGTCTAAGGCGACTCGGATTTAGTGGTCAATCAAGTGATGAAGGAGTGGGACATTAGAAACCCTGCCATGACTGGATATTGCAACGCAGTGAGAAAATTGGAGAAAAAGTTCGAGGGATTGGAGCTTCACCATATTCCCCAACTCAAGAATCAAGCAGCTAGTGACTTGGCAAAAATAGGTTCCAAGCGAGAACCCATCCCCAACAATGTGTTTCTGGAACACCTCCATTCCCCGTCAGTACAAGAGGATCCTTTCACTGAAGAACCTCCCCAGGCGATAAGTCCAACCAATCTGACTGAGATTGAAGTTCCGACAGTAATTGATCTTGTTATGGAAATCCTGGTGATCACCCCCAACTGGACAGTGCCTTACATTGCGTACATACTTAGAAAGGATCTCCCTAAAGATGAAGTCAAAGCGCATCAGATTGTCCGCAAATCCAAAGCCTTCACTGTAATGGATGGGCAGCTCTATAGAGAGAGTGTTAGTGGTGTGGCTTAGCATGTATTTCTCCGGAAGAGGGTCGACTGATTTTGGAAGAGATCCACTCGGGGACCTGTGGTCACCATGCGTCCTCTCAGACCATCGTGACCAAAGCATACCGAGTAGGATTCTACTGGCCACGGGCCAATGAGGCTGCAAAGGAGATAGTGGATAAGTGCATAGGATGCCAGTTATATGCAAACATGTCTCACAAACTAGCATTTGCACTGAAGACTATTCCACTCGTCTGGCCGTTTGCCGTTTGGGGCTTGGACATGATTGGCCCGCTCAGGACCGGCAGCAGTGGTTTCACTCATCTCCTTGTGGTAGTCGACAAATTCACCAAATGGATTGAGGCCAAGCCTATAAAGAGTTTAGATTCAAGCACATCAATCAGTTTTATAAGGAAGTTGACGTTCCGATTCGGGGTCCCGCATAGCATCATCACGGACAATGGCTCCAATTTCGACTCAGAAGAGTTCAGAGCGTATTGCGCCTCCCAAGGGACTCAAGTGGACTACACATATGTTGTGCACCCGCAGTCGAATGGCCAAGTCGAAAGGGCAAACAGTCTGATCCTCCAGGGTTTGAAGCCACGGCTCATGCTCGGCCTCAAGCACGCAGCTGGGGCTTGGGTGACCGAGCTTCCATCTGTTCTATGGGGATTGAGGACAACTCCCAACTGATCCACCAACCAAACCCCTTTCTTCATGGTATACGGAGCCGAAGTTGTACTGCCGAGTGATCTACTTCAGAATGCACCCCGAGTGGAACTCTATTCTGAAGTTGAGGCAGAGCAAGCACGTCAGGATGCAGTGGACCTCCTAGAATAGGAATGGGAGATGGCTTTGATCGATCAACAATCTACCAACAAGATCTCCGTCGATTCCACGCAAGGAATGTCAGGGGCCGAGCATTTCAGGAAGGAGACCTGGTGCTCCGAGTGGATCAGCAGCGACCACACAAGCTCGCCCCTGCATGGGAAGGCCCCTTCGTCGTCAAGGTGCTTCACAATGGGGTGTGCCACCTTTACAACCTAGCTCAGCAGAAAGATGAACCGCGTGCTTGGAATGCCGATCTTCTCCGTCGTTTTTATACTTGACAGACAGATTGTCAAGATGTAATAAAAGTACTTGGTCGATTGTTTATCAAGGCATAATTTTTTGCAGTCTCTTAATGATTGATTTTCGTATAAGCATACGTTGAAATCCCCCAGTGGGTGACTTAGCTGCGAAATCCGTTTTTGCCTAAGTTCAAAAAACTACTCCGAGTGGAGGGCAATCCTCCCACTCGAGGGCTTAGCCGCGAATCAGCTTCGCCTAAGTTAAAAAATCACTCCGAGTGGAGAGAGCAATCCTCCCACTCAGGGGCTTAGCTGTGAAACCTGTTTTCACCTAAGTTAAAAAACTACTCTGAGGGAGAGCAATCCTCCCACTCGGGGACTTAGCCGCGAATTAGCTTTGCATAAGTTAAAAGATCACTCCGAGTGGAGAGCAATCCTCACACTCGGGAGCTTAGCTGTGAAACCCGTTTTCACTTAAGTTAAAAAACTACTCCGAGTGGAGAGCAATCCTCCCACTCGGGGCTTTGCCACGAATCAGCTTCACCTAAATTAAAAGATCACTTCGAGTGGAGAGCAACCCTCCCACTCGGGGGCTTAGCTGTGAGACCCATTTTCACCTAAGTTAAAAACTACTTCGAGTGGAGAGCAATCCTCCCACTCAGGGACTTAGCCGTGAATCAGCTTCGCCTAAGTTAAGAAACTACTCCGAGTGGAGAGCAATCCTCCCACTTGGGTCTTAGCCATGAAGCAGCTTCGCCTAAGTTCAAAAAACTATTCCGAGTCGAGAGCAATCCTCTCACTTAGACGCTTAGCTGCAAAATCCTTTTAGCCTAAGTTCAAAAGCTACTCTGAGTGGAGAGCAATCCTCCCACTCAGGGGCTTAGCCGTGAATCAGCTTCGCCTAAGTTCAAAAGATTATTCCGAGTGGAGAGCAATCCTCCCACTCGGAAGCTTAGCTGCGAAATCTGTTTTTTCCTAAGTTCAAAAACTACTCCGAGTGGAGAGAAATCCTCCCACTCAGGGGCTTAGCCGCGAATCAGCTTCGCCTAAGTTCAAAAAATAAACTCCAAATGGAAAGCAATACTTTCACTTGGAGGCTTAGCTACAGACTAGCGTCGCTTAAGTCAAAAAGCATTCTGCAAACAGAAAGGCGACGATTGGATAAAACCATCAAGTTCAAATAGTACCGTCAAGTATGGAACCGCAAAGCAAGAGTATTCAGACATCAAGCCCGAAGCAGTTTAACAAGTGCAAAGTCACTCGGCATCCCGAGGCAAATAGATCAAATGTTTATGATTCACTCGGCTAGAGGAGGACTCGCTGGCTCGACGAAGGTGTCCAAGTCGATGCTGTCAGCAATGCAAGTGGTTGCTTCAATGAACGTCTCCATGAAGGATTGGAATTGAAGCTTCTTTGTGTTCGCCACTTGGAGAGCCTTCAGTTTCTCCTCTTTGGCGTCCTTGCAATGGACTCTTACTAGCGAGAGGGCCACGTCAGCTCCGCACCGAGCAGATGACTTCTTCCATGCTTGCACTCGACTTGGGATATCGTTCAATCGTGTCATCAGAGACTCGAGGTCGTTCGGAAGAGTGTCGTCTGGCCATAGCTCTTGGTCGATCTTGGATAGCGCCACCTTCAGTTGAGAAGTATAGTCCAGAACACTATTGAGTCGAGCCTCAAGTCGCAGCACATTCATGGCGGCCTCGTCCCCGACTAGTGACTTCGTAGGATCCAAGCCTATTTCAATTTTCTCGGTCTCCCATTCAAAGTTCTTGCAGAATTCTGTGAAGGAAAGAAAAAGTATGAGTCAACATTAGCAGCATCGTTCGAGTCGACAAAGTACCAGAATTCAGTCAAGCGAGGAAGGTTACCTTCAAGCAAGATGTATAGTTCCTTCGCGAGGTTTCCCAAGTAAGCCTCCATGTCATCTCTCTTTCAAGTGACTTGGTCCACCTTGTCTATCAAGGTGACCTTCTCATCCTTCAGTTGGGCAGCCTCCTTCTTCACCTCCTCAACAACAGTCTTCAAGGTCTCATTCTCCTTCTCCAATTTCTCGACTGAAGCAAGCTTCTTCTCAGCAAGTTCAGTCTTCTCCTTCGCCGTCTTGTGTTCCCCCGCAAGATCAACATCTTTCTTCTCCAGCGCCTGCTTCATGGTGTCTAAAGAAATAAAATTCTTTAGTCATGCTTGGAGTTGACGATTTTCACTATGGACATCTGTTCGGGTGGAGTCACTCGGTTCAAAGGATGAAGGGAGAAGAAATCAAAAGTTTACATACAGCAGAATATTACCTCCCGTAGTCTTGACCTCAACTTGTGCATCCTTCAGGCTCTTTTGGGCATGCTCCGGGTCGAGCTGGAGTTGGATCTTATCCTTCTCCAAAGCAGCATACTAGGTTCCAAGTTCGCAAGATTTCTGAAATCAAAGAAAAGAGAATTCAGTTGACAGAGTACAAAGATTTCCTCCACTTCCGAGTCAAATTCAGATCATTCTTATGAAAAATAAGTGTTCTCAAACCTCTGTCAACTGCCCACAGTTGACAGTGGTCTCGGGGACTACACCCAGTGGGTGCACCCAGCGTGCCCCCATTGGACCAATTTACCATTTGACACGGTCCGTCCGAACCGAGTGGAAAGTCAAAAAAATCCTTCTTCCCTTGTTCTTAGACCCTCGCCAACTGCCCACAGTCGACAACAGTCTCGGGGACTACACCTAGTGGGTGCACTCAGCTTGACCCCACTAGTTCAGTTATTCACTCAACATAGCCTGACCGCGCCGAGTGGAAGACAGAAAAGTAAACACATTCTACAGACCCCTGCCAAATCATCCATTCGACACGGGTCTCAGGGACTACAGCCAGTGGGTGCACTCAGCGTGCCCCCACTGGAAAGACCAACCCACTCGACAAGGCCTGACCAATTCGAGTGAAAGAGCTACACAGCTTACGAAGCCAAAACACCCAGTGGGTGTACAGACTCAAGGCACAGACCTATCATAGATGCACATTAAAGGTTCCAAAACGCTCATCTACGGACATCTTACGAATAATAAAGCAGCAGTGCTCAGATAGCATATCCTAACAGAGCAGGGATAAAGCAACAGTTTTCAGATAGCATATCATAACAGAGCAAGGTCCAAGGCAAGGACAAACCAATCGGAAATCAACTTACAATGGCACTTACTCAGACATTGGCTTGCGGTGCAGAACTGGCGTCGTATGCAGCTTTGCTCGTCCCATATACCACCTTCAGTCGGTCCATCATCAGGCCAGCCTGGATCATAGCTTCCCTGGTCGCTCCTGTCTGATCTTCTGGGACGTGGTGCAGAGTGAACTGAATTGGTGTTGGAGTCTGTGGTGCGCCAGTTGGATTGGGAATTGGAGCAATCGATGCTGCAGGCTGAGCAGTCAACAAGGGGACAGCAACGGTGACACCAGTCCGCGATGAACCACCAAGGTCTTGAGCCACAGATTTAGTTGGCGGGTGAGACGACTGGCTGGAAGGCGCTCTCTTGGTAGGATTCCGCAAGCTGGTTGTGCTCCTGCTTCTCCCTTGTGGGTTCTTCGGAAATTCCTCATCATCATCATCTGGAAGCTGGATAACATCCATCGGTGCTGCAGTCACTCGACAATCAGAATCCAGTCGACCATCATCACAGTTAGCAAGGAACAAGCATATTCACAAAATTCGTACCTGCTCGAGAAGTGGCCATATCTGCAGTTTCCGCATCAGCCTGCCCGTCATCGACTTCCATGTGGGACGCTCCAGAAGTGGCACCACTAGGAATTCAAGATTTCACTCGGTCAAGAACAAGCAAAATCTCACAACAGCAATGAAGAAATGAAAAGAAACACTTACGCCGAAGCAACAGGCACAACAACTTTAATCCTGGGCAGAGCCTTCCGGAGCTTGGGAGGAACAACCTTGGCTTGCTTGGAGATCTTCTCACTCGGATCGGGAGTGGTCGTCCGGGCGCGCTTCTGAGTTTTCGCAGTCGATGCTGCAGCTTTGCCATGGTCCACCGCAGGGTCTTGAGTCTGCTTGGATCGACGCTCCGTGCGAGGTGGTGACTCAACTTCATCTTCATTGTCAAAGTCATCACTGAGCCGTCGTTGTTGTCTTCTGCATACTCAAAGTCTCTGCTGCCTTCACTCTCCCCCTGGTGCGCCTCATCGTTTGGCACTGGCGAGTACATGTTCGTGAATGCCTGAAAGACACAGATTACACAGTTCATCGGATCACTTCAAGTGCATACCAAAAAGCAATAAACGAAAAACACTCGACAAGATGAATCAGACCTCTCCAAGAAGATTCTCTGAATGGAACGACAAGATCCGCTTCGCTCCGCGCGGGTTGTCCTTATTACCAGTGATGCTCTGAAGCCATTCCTTTGTGACCTCCTTCGGGTGGACCCGAGTGGTGTCTTCTGGTCATGAATACATCCACATGGGGAGGTCGCGGGCTTGCAGAGGCTGCATCCGTCGACTGAGGAACGTGTCCAGCAGATCCATGCCGATCACGCCGCCCCGGATCAGCTCTACCATTGCGTCAACCAAGATACTCACTTCACCCTTTTCGTGGTCTTCTATAGTCAGCGAGCAAGGAGCCCGGAGTCTCTCCAAAGAAAAAGTGGAAGGCCAGTCGAATGACCAGGAGTCGAGATGTCTTTGCAATAGAACCAGGTCGATTCCCATCCTCTAATAAACTCAGGAAAAAACACGGAAGGAAAAGAACTTCTACCTCTCATCTGGATCCCCAACCCCCCGCACATCTGGATCGCATGCGTCTTATCGTTAGTCGGATTTGCTTTCTTTACTGACTGAGATCGGCAAGTGAAGATATGTTTGAACAGACCCCAGTGTGGTCGACATCCTAAGAAATTCTCACATAGAGAAACAAAGGCGGAAAGATAGGCGATGGTGTTGGGAGGAAAGTGATGAATCTGAGCCCCTAAGAAATTCAGAAAACCTCGAAAAAAAGGATGAGGAGGCAAAGAAAGACCTTGGTCGACATACGTCGTGAGGAGAACGCGCTCGCCCTCCCGAGGCGTGGGCTCGAACTCCCCCTTTTGCAATCTCCAGGAGCCCTCCGCGAGCAAGCCGTTAGCGGTGAGATTCTCCAGATCCTCCTGGGTGACGTTGGAGGGGATCCAATCCCCCTGGATCCAACCGGGCAGAAGATTGGACCGCGACGTCGACCCCTTCGGCGCCTTCTTGCCTTTCGCCATCTTCTTTGCGCGTTCCAGGGCCACGGTCTTGTCCTTCACCATTTTTGTGGAGCTCAAGAGGAAGAGGATGAGGGGCTAGGCGTTTGGAGGAGGCGAGGCGGAGAAGAAGATGAGAACATGAGAAAAGGACTGGCACTGTTCGGGGCAGCGGCAGCGTCGCCTTAAATGAGGTTTCGGTCGAGTGACTGACGTGCGGGCCCGGGCGATCTTATCGCATCCCGCAATAGCCGCTCGCCCGATACGTGGCGAAAAAGGCAACGCAAAGATCGAGGAGCCTGCTCCAACTTGCCCCGCCTACCGCGCCGCGCTTCGTCCCGTGTGCTTCGCCAAATTTTGAACCCCATGAAATCCGGACGCGACAAATCAGTCGATCACGCCGAAGATACTCAAGTCCAATCTGCTCAGAGTTACGCATCAAAGTTCACTCGGAAATTTTCAGAACCCAGAATCGATCAAGGCGATCGACGAAGGATTAAATATCAGGCTAGCTGACATGGACTCCTAAGAAGGTGTCTCCGAGACATTCAGTCAGACCAAAAACAGCAGCAACCCTTCTTCACTCGACTCTCAATCCATTCGGGGGCTAATGACGGTGACACGTACCTAGGGTAGGGTCCTAGGCCTGACCTACATGCCCTTTCCAAGGACAGGACACAAGAAGCCAAGGCCTACAAAGTTAAGGAAAAGATACCGACTGGAATCTTTAAGAAGTACAATCCACTCGACGACCCATTCCACTCGGATATCCCAATTCCACTCGACTGGTGTTATTTCACTCGGATGACAAGAAACCACTCGGAAGACAGAAGACCTAAGGTCACCTCTGAATGGCAACGGTCAGGCATTCACTCTGTAGCCATTAAGATCATTAATACGGGCGTTACCAGTAACGCTCAGGATTTAACTCATGTGTAACTGAGGGTTGCGAGGGGATGGCGCACTCTATATAAGGCACCCTCCCCTCTGGCACAAGGGTTCGCACCCCCTGTAACTTCAACACATTCCAATCGACAAAGCCTCCCGAGGCACCGAGAAGTAGGGTTGTTACCTTCTCCGTAAGGGGCCTGAACTCGTAAACCTGTGTGTCCACAACCTCACCGTAGCTAGGGCCTGACCTCTACTCCTATGTACTTCCCACTTCTACTGTGAGACTCACTCCCACGACACTATAGAGGTTTATGATGTGATTTATTTGCATGATATGCTCTAGGAGCCATTCTCCCCTTGTGACATTCTAGTTCGGTACTCCATTTTTTGTGACCTGTTGTTTTAATTTGCAGAGCTTAAATGACAGAAACTGTGCGCATGTTTGTGTGGTGGTGCCTGGCATAACCAGAGTCGCATTACACAACAACTGTTGTATTGTTTTGAGATTGTTTAGGCATTGTATTTTATCTTGAGATCGACTCGTGCTGAAATGATTGAAATCTAATTGGGCTTTCTTCTAGTTCAGTGTAGTGACTAGATGGTGGTACGTGACTCCAAACGGATCCAGACTTTGAATTGAAGCCTTTTAACCCCTATATCTCTAGGGAATAGGGATGCAGTACGGCGGGGCTGATCGGGCAACACTTCACTTTGTATCCTTACTATATGCATGTAAACTGTGTGAGCTCTTCCTTCCTGGGGATACGCCCTCCTCAAACAATTAAAGTGTTTCTGAACGATAGTGGTGTAAGTTGGCTTAATTTAAAATAGATCCATTCATGTTGGTCTTGTCTGATTGTTCACACTCTAGAGAAGATAGATGATGACTTATTTGCTGGTTCTTTTTTCGATTATGTTGGTTGATATGTTCAAGTTTTTTCCCACATCTAACTTTGGACCAATTCATCTGTTTTTTATAGGGACCTGATCTCGTGGAAGCACGGTGCCCACGCTTTGCCGTCACAAGTCTCCTCCACACTGTGCCACCCGCAAACATGTCTCGGAGCATTCGTCTATCAAACATGTGTTTATGTTGTGATGAACCGTCTACTTTCGCTTACCGAACATCTTGTATTTTTCATTTGGACTGTGGCATGTGTCATGTTTCCATTTGGACCGTGGCATACTGGCATGTATGCATGTACCATTTTCATTCGAACCGTTGATAGTACTTGTAACTGATTATATGAGCCTTTTGTTGTTTTGCGTACTCTAGTTGTAACTTTGTTGCCAGTACATTTCTTCCGTGAGCTTTTGAAGTTGTAAAAATTGCATTTTTAACTATAGTATAGTAATTTTGCAAACCCTATATATCAATCCATGTGTACCAAATTGTAGGGGTATGTGAGGGGTTTGGGGATTGGTGGGAATTTGAGAGGATTGGGTTAAAGGGAGGGATTTACCAAATCCCATGAAATCCCCTCCTCCCCAAACCTCCCCAATCCACTTCTATCAAACAAGGCATCGGGTTTCATACAATTTTGTGGCCAGACTTATTAGGTTGATCTCCACCGTGTGTGCCCAACGGCCCACTGGACCCTTAGATCCACGCCCTGATCGGGGGCGCTCAACCCACCTATGGTTGACGGGCCCCTGTCATGCAGGCTATATAAAGAGGTGGGGGCGGGGCACGCACTAAGAGGTTCGTCGCGCTGCCGCAAACCCTACCGATAAACCTACCGATCTAGGTTAGCCCAAAGTGACGGGAAGCACCGCCACTGTCGTTGATCACTCTCCGCCGCCAACTTCTTCACCATGGCCAATGACCCGAACTCTTCGAACAAAGGAGAAAGTAAATCTACCGCTAATACCTAAGCCTACCCGATCTATAGATCTATCAATGGTTTCAGAGCCTGCTAGGCTTAGTATTTTCGGGTAGAAAAGAAAACAAAGCAAAAAAAATTCCCCTCCCCAAGAACCCTAAACAGGGCAAAGAAAGGTCCAAAGATCTCACCGGCAGAGGGCCTAGTTCTCACCGGCAAAGTGCGCCGCCGATGTGTCGCGTTGTTCCTCTCGATCCAGATGCGCATCGCCGAGTGAGGCATCTGGACGAAGAACCAACCCCTGACAGGGGCAAAGTGTATCGCGGCCAATACGTCCGACGGCGGCGCGCTCACCACAGAGGGGAACACGCAGCCGGCAAAGGGAATGGTAACGGCGAAACCACCGGTTGCTCTGACGCCGACGACCATAGAAAACAAGGGGGTGAGAGGGGGCGTGGTCGCGTGTCTCTCGCGCGTTGGAGCTGTAGGTGGAAGGAGCAGAGAGAAAAGGGGAAGGGGAAGGGGGCTCGCGCAGCGCCGGGCCTCGACGCCGTCGCCGGTGGTCGGCATAGCTCTTGCCACTGCCATGGACAAAGTTGTCGCGAGAGAGGGAGGAGAGCGGCGCGCAGGAGGGGAGGGGGGAAATGAGCGAGGGTTTCCCCTCGGCCGCGTCGCCAGCTGGTTTTGATCCAGTGAGAACACCGGGCGTCCGTCTGATCAGATCGACAGCCCGGATCGAAACCCTAACCCGCTACAGGCCTTGGGCCAAAGAGGAGCAGGTCGGCGCTGGGCTGAGGCCGGCGGCCCAGGCCGAGGCAAGGCTGGCTCGCGCGGCTCAGCGCGCTGAGCAGGCCATGGGCCGACGAGCACTGGGTGACTGCACCGGTTTCAGCCCAAAGAGCCCTGGCCGTTTTTTATTTGGTTTGTCCAGTTTCTGGGCAAATTTCATACAATTTTTCTTTTCTGTTCAAAATTATCCAACGAAAATTATGTCTAGAAAATAGAAAAGAAAAAGAAATGCCTCTAAAAAGTATAAAGTTCATGAATTTTATTCATGTTTTTCCGCTGTAAAATAAATAGAAGTGCTCTTTTTTAAAAGTAAATAGAACTAAAGTGTAATTAGAATTTAAAAGACATGTTAAAATAATTATTGAAACAATTATGATCCTCTTATTTTATGACCAACGTTGTTAATAACATGATCATGATTTGTTATTGTTATAAAAGGTGCATTTATTTCTACTTTTGCCCAACGGTGGTATAGATTTAATTGCGTAAACAGTTGTATGTTTAATTTTGACCAACGTTGGATTAATGCATGCAATTGTTGTTACGATCTCACCTCATTGTGGTTTCAGGAGGTTTCCACTTGATGAGTTGCCTCAAGGATGTTTCAACCCTCGGAGGTGATAACAACACTGAATGGAGAAAGAAAGTTGACTTGGCTTTTGTCTGTGCTGAGGTGGACTAGGTTGTGGACAAACCACCAGAGCCAGTATTTTCGGGTAGAAAAGAAAACAAAGCAAAAAAAATCCCCTCTCCAAGAACCTTAAACAGGGCAAAGAAGGATCCAAAGATCTCACCGGTAGAGGGCCTAGTGCTCACCGGCAAAGTGCGCCACCGCTGTGTCGCGCTGTTCCTCTCGATCCAGATGTGCATCACCGAGTGAGGCATCTGGACGAAGAACCAACCCCTGACAGGGGCAAAGTGTATCGCGGCCAATCTGTTCGACGGCGGCGCGCTCACCACAGAGGGGCAAACCACCAGAGCCAGTCAGAGGTGCAAAAGATGATGATGCTGCTGGGGCGAAAGGCAGAGGGAACATGCTCCAGTGGAGATGTCATATACCCTCGAAAACCAAAAGTGGCTCACCGCCAATAAAAAAGTGCATGGCTTTCATAAAGAACACAATTGAGAACGCTATTGTGGGCTCAATTGCAGAGTGTACTTCTGTAGGGGAGTTTCTTGAAAAGATAAAGAGCCGGTTCACTGGTTCTTCAAAGATATATGCTATCCAGTTGCGAAAGCAGCTGGTGACAGAAAAGTACACGGGCGGTGGACATGGCATAAGAGAGCACATCCTCAGGATGAGCAACATGGCAGCTAAGCTTAAACCCATGGATGCGAATTTGGAGCTCAAGCCTGCACTCCTTGTTCACCTGGTTATGGCTTCACTGACGAAAAAGTTTGACACCTTTATTGCCAACTACAACATGTCGCTTGAAAAACGGGACAATGAAAAGACTATAGCCATGTGTGTGCAAGAAGAGGAATGACTTAAAACCTCACATGGTGGTTTTATGAACTATGTGAAGGATAATCAGAAAAAGAACTACAATTAGAATGGCAAAGGTTCCCCTTCAAAGCCACATGGAAAAGCTCAATATCAGCATCAGCAAAAGCCTTTCCCAGTGGACAAAGATATATGCCTCCATTGTAAGCAGACTAGGCACTACAAGAAAGATTGCCCTGTTTGGCAATAATGGCAAAGAGAGGTAATAATATTGTTTCCTTTGTAAATGAATCCTTGTATACATAGTTTTCGAAATCTACTTGGTGGATTGACTCGGGAGCAACTGTTCATGTTGCAAATTCATTATAGGGGTTCCATTCGACACGGACTACGCAAAGAAGCGAAAGATGCATTGAAGTTGCAAATGAAGTTGAAGCAGAAGTTGAAGCTGTCGGCAACATCTCCTAGAGTTAGCTGATGGATTCATGCTTCTGCTTAGAGATGTTTTATATGTTCCTTCATGTCACAGAAACTTAATTAGTGTTTCGTGTTTGGATAAAGATCATTATGAATGTCACTTTGGACATGGCAAGTCTGCCATATGGTTTAATAATACTCATGTGGGTGTTGCTTTCCTACATGGTGACCTTTATTTATTATCACTACGTGAAAAAGTGTATTATGTGTGTAATGTGAATGAGCATGTTTTCGCGTCGGATAAAGAACAAAAGAAAAGAAAGAGAACTCATGACTCATTGAAATTATGGCACTGTCACTTGGGCCATATTTTGAAGCGGAGAATAGAAAGACTAGTTAAAAATGAAATTCTTCCTCCATTAGAGTGCTTAGACATAGAGCAATGCATAGAGTGCATTAAAGGAAAGTATGTAAAACAAAACAAAAAGGGTGCAAACCTTAGCACAAGAACACTAGAAATCATTCACACTGACATTTGTGGACCATTTCCTGTGAAAAGTGTGGATGGGTATGACTTGTTCATAACATTCACAGACGATTACTTCCAATATGGTTATATTTATCCAATCAAAGAAAGATCTAAAGCGTTGGATAAATTTAAAATATTCAAAGCTGAAGTTGAAAATCAACATGATAAAAGAATAAAGATAGTAAGATCGGACCGTGGGGGGAGTACTGCGGTCGGCACACTCCATATGGCCAAGTCCCTGGACCTTTTGCAAAGTTCTTATAGGTGACCGGCATAGTGGCACAGTATTCAATGTCGGGCGAGCCTCGGCAAAATGGAGTAGCTGAAAGGCATAATCGTACACTTATGGATATGGTGCGCAGCATGATGAGTTACTCCACCTTGCCATTGGGATTATGGATGGAGGCGCTTAAAACCGCCATTCACATTTTCAATAGAGTGCCAAGCAAGTCAGTGCCCAAAACACCGTATGAGTTGTGGACAGGAACAACGCCCTCCCTACAACACTTAAGGGTGTGGGGGGGGCCTAGCTGAGGCCAAAGTGTTTAATCCAAATATTGCAAAGTTGGATCCCAAAACAGTAAGGTTTTCGTTTCTACTGTCCAGAGAGATACACAAAGTTTGTAGAAACAAGACATGCAGTCTTCTTAGAGGACGAAATGATGAGGGGGCATGGTAGCTCAGAAAATTGATCTTGAGGAGAAAAGGGTGCATGCACCTAATCCGATGATTCAGGAGCCATTTTTCTCACTACATGTTGTACCTGCATCGACAATCCCTGAGGTTGCGGTTCAAGCACCTGTTGTAACTCCACCCATGATAACTATGGGAGAAGATCTGGAACCTGTCCGTCAGGAGCCGGCTGAACCCGTCGTTGAGCATGAAAGGGAGGTGCAACAGCCACTTTTAGAAGATGTGCCGGAAGATGAGGCATAGAATGAGCCTAGGGGTGCGGCCCTTAGAAGGTCTACAAGACCCAAAAGGTCAACTATTTCTACTGATTATAAAGTTTATAACACAGAAATAGTTCATATGGAAGGTGATCGCACTTCATATGAAGAAGCCATGAGAAGCCCTCGCTCATCAAAGTGGCTGGAGGCAATGGAAGACGACATGAAATCGATGAGTTGCAAAGATGTTTGGGAATTAGAGAATATTACTAAAGGAGCCAAAACAATAGGCTGTAAATGGGTCTACAAAACTAAGTATGACTCTAAAGGGAATGTAGAAAAGTATAAAGCACGACTTGTCGCAAAAGGATTTACATAAAGAGAAGGGATAGATTACAATGAGGCATTTCCCCCAGTCTCATGTAAGGATTCCTTCATAATCATAATGGCATTACTTGCACATTTTGATAGAGTTACATCAAATGGATGTAAAGACGGCATTTCTGAACGGGGATTTAAAAGAAAATGTTTACATGAAACAACCCAAGGGTTTTATCATGGAAGGCAAGGAAGATATGGGATGTCACGTGAAGAAATCTATTTGTGGATTAAGACAAGCCTCTAAACAATGGTATCTAAAGTTTAATGAGATAATTGAAAGTTTTGGATTTAAAGAGAATGTTGAGGACAATTGCATTTATGCAAAGTTTAAAAATGGAAAATATATTTTCCTGATCTTGTATGTGGATGATATCTTGCTTGCTAGCAGTGATGTTAGTCTGCTACAAGAAACAAAGTAGTTCTTGTCCTCAAATTTTAATATAACAGATCTTGGTGAAGCATCATATGTTTTGGGCATAGAAATTCACCGAGATAGGAAAAATGGAGTTTTAGGACTATCGCAGAAGGCATATTTAGAAAAGGTTCTTAAAAAGTATAATATGCATGCGAGTAAAGCCACACCTGCTCCTATAGTTAAGGGCGACAGTTTTGGGAAACTCCAATGTCCCAAGAACCAGTACGAGATCGATCAAATGAAAGCACTACCATATGCTTCGGTTGTTGGACGTTTACAGTATCCACACGCCCTGACTTAGTTTTCGTCACATGGGTACTCGATAGATATCAAAAGAATCTAGACACAGAGCACTGAAAGATGGTAAAGAAAGCATTGCGTTATGCGCAAGGCATGAAGGACCACATGCTAACATGCAGGAGATCTGATTCCCTAAAGATAAGAGGGTATTCGGACGCAGATTTTGCGGGAGACAGGGATGATAGAAAATCCACGTCAGGATACATGTTTACTCTCACTGGAGGGGCTATTTCGTGGAGAAGCTCCAAACAGTCAATAGTTGCATCGTCCATGATGTATGCAAAATTTATAGCGACTTAAAAGTGGTAGATTATATTGACAAACCACTAAAGATGTACTGTGATAATCAGCCCACAGTATTCTATACTCTAACAAGTCAAGTAATGCTACCAAAACAATAGAGATAAAGTTTTATGTTGTGAAAGATAAAATTCAGGATCACACTATAAGTCTCAAGCATATAAGGACAAAGGATATGCTTGCGGATCCGCTTACGAAAGGCTTATCACCCAATGTGTTCAAGGAACACTTAGCCGGCATGGGTTTAATAGAAAGCCTATGATTCCTGGATCATGGGAGGCCCAAAAAACACAGAATTTGTTTCAAAACGAGGTATGTTGTAGTTGTCTGATTCTATCGGCAATTGAGCTATGACGATGAAACATGTTCTATGTATTGATCAGTGATGTAACGAGTAAAGTGAAAAATATATGGTTAAAAGTAAAGTTGAGATAGGGAAGGGGGGTATGTTAGGTTGATCTCTACCACGTGTGCCCAACGGCCCATTAGATCCGCGCCCTGATCTCGGGCGCTCACCCGCCTATGGTTGACGGGCCCCTGTCACGCGGGCTATATAAAGAGGTGGGGGCCGGGGCACACACTAAGAGGTTCGTCGCACTGCCGCAAACCCCACCAATAAACCTACCGATCTAGGTTAGCCCGAAGGGACGGGAAGCACCGCCACTGCCGCTGCTCACTCTCCACCGCCACCTTCTTCACCATGGCCAATGACTCGAGCTCTTCAAGCAAAGGAGAAGGTAAATCTACCGCTAATACCTAAGCCTACCCGATCTACAGATCTATCAAGACTATGTTAGGAGTCACCAGCCACTAGATTACTTGCCTGCCTGCACTGTCAAAGTCACTATTCAATTACGGAGCAGGCTTAAACACTCCAGCTGGCTGGTTACCCCGGCATAAGTAGCACAAAATAAGATAGTACCCGGCAGATGGTGGGTTATGATCCTCCAAAATCGAACTAATCTGCTGCACAGCCCTCTCTGTATATATGTTATACATTCTGTTTTTGCCAAACTCACTTGCTTCTGTCTATTATATATAAGTAACCAACAATCTGAAGCATAGCCTCACCAAAAGCTAAAATGACGCATCATATAAATCAAGACATGAAAACCCTATAGTAGAACTCTTATGTCCACAGCTAAGAAATGGAAAATAATCTTGTGTACATCATATGCTAAAACACTTGACCAGTTATGAGTCCTAGAAGCCTTTTGGACCGTCAGAGACAAAAGGAAAAAAAAAGAGCAAACATTAATACGTACAACATGATGAAGAACGGTGAAGGCTTTAAGCCGCTAGGCCTCTTCTCTTGAACCATTTCCTTTTGCCTTTAGACTATCTGGCTCTTGATCTCTACCGAAGCTACGCTGACCAACATAATATTCAAAACAAGCATCTCCCCAAGAACAATCATGCTGGCGCTGAAATACCATTATAAGAAACTCAGTGGCACAATCAACCAATAGCCTAATAACAGACTTATTAAAAAGTACTCCCTCCGTTCGGAATTACTTGTCATAAAACTGGATGTATCTACAACTAAAATACATCTAGATACATTCATTTCTTGGACGAGTAATTCCGAACGGAGGGAGTAGTAGAGTAATATAATGTGCGTGCTGTATGGAAGATAAAGCTCATATCGTTCCTGGTCATATTCCGTAGAAACTTCCTAATCATGTGTTAAAAGGGTGTTTGGAGCTCAGTAATTCAAACATATAGATAAAAGAAGTTCAGGACTTACACATGATGATGTTGCTTTCCATCCTTTTTTGGCAGCCTCTAGGAATAAAGAACAAACGCACAATAATGCAAAAAGAGACGACGTGCACTTGAGCAAAAAACTCTCACTAGCTTCTATACCGGGGAGACAGAGAGCAGGAACTCTGGCATCAACCTCTGCAGCAATATGCCGCAGAAGGGGCAACGAGGAACAGCAGGTGCTGAGTAAAGTGATGATTCATCGTCTGGATTGGCAGCACCCAACAAAGGAGATGTCTTCATGGCAAAATAGGTCTCAGGCACAAGCTTATCAACCATTCCTCCACAACATACACAGTACCAGGTTGGTTCCAGAACAGAGCATAAGCGCATCGATGCTGCACATCTTGACAGCTTGTGCCTTTCTGTCGGAACAATAGCAGGATCGACACTTCCACACAAGGCTATGTCAGGTGACTCGAAGTGAACCGGCGTGGAGCAATAGGCACAGGTTTCTTCAGCTGAGTATTCACACACAGAGTTGATCCTGCAACAGAAAAACAATTTAAAGCAGATATACTGAATGCCCAATTTTACAGTTCAATGAACTGACAAAACTAATAGATTACTTTAGGTCCTTGAAGTAATGGAATCAGCTTATAGAGTAGATGAATAATAAATCTACCAAAAACTGAATACCTGCTTCCAAGACGCTTAATTGTCGAACTGAGAGATCTGAGCTGATTATGCACTCCTCCACTATTCATAGACACCCAAGAACGCATCTGGGCAACACCAACAGGAAACCACATGTTTTCAGCACATGCGCCCTTGCGAAAATATGACATTCGATTGGAGACAGCAGCAAAAGTGAAAGCCACAATTCTCTCTCGTAGCTCTCTTTCGCTGCTCAACAGAAGACTGCTCCACAAATCAGTTGACGTGCTATTGCCATTTTCTCCAGCAGGATCACGAAGCATTACTTTCCTACAAATGATATTCAACAGGTGTAGCTTCCGCGAGCTGACATTGGACATCATGTCCTTTCTACACTGACACAGGGTATCGATAGAAACACATTGTTGATCATCTGAAAACAAATCTGAGACCCATTTATGCATTAGTGTCTCCAGAAATGCTGGTGCGAATTTCATGAGCACTTGTAAAGCAGCTATGACATCCCATAAGACAAGTCCGGTTTCACATTTTTCATAATTCTTCAATGACCAAAGAATGTTGGAACCCCACCATAACAAGTTAGTCTCGGATGACTTTGCAGATTGTTTGTTGGAGATATAAATGTCCTTGTTTAGTGGAATGCCAAGGAACTGACCACCAATCCAAATGAACTCAACCACTGCCTTTTGCGTCCTGTTGTTTTTGTTCACAAAATGTTACCAT
Source organism: Triticum dicoccoides (assembly GCF_002162155.2). Classification (NCBI taxonomy): domain Eukaryota; kingdom Viridiplantae; phylum Streptophyta; class Magnoliopsida; order Poales; family Poaceae; genus Triticum; species Triticum dicoccoides. The sequence goes on along the minus strand of NC_041387.1, from coordinate 86,577,993 downwards.
GATGAATTGACGATGGACTCTTATCTCAAAGCAATCAATACATGAAGATTTCTATTACAAGACTCCAGTACTTCCTATACTAAGCTCATAAATAATACCTGGCTTGGTACATCTGGTCTAGCATATTTGGATCCAAGCTGCGGACCTGAAAGAGACAATATCCATCAATTGGTGTAGCTTATGTACACAAGCTCAAGTGCAAAAGTCGCAGTTGAGCAACAAATGTCAGATTTAAGGAACAACCTACAGCATACCACAGCAATCATTACTTCTCCAGGTGAAAGTGTAAGACCAAAGCATTGATGAGATACTACTGAGAGCTGCATGAACATTTGAGATACCAGTTAGTATGATACAAGCTCACAAATTCAGGAAAAAGGCGAAGGTCAACAAGGAGTCTCAGTTTTACATCTATTGATTCTTTTAGCTCTGGGAAATTTGTGTGCACGGGAACTTCTTCAAGTTGATTCTTTTCAAAGATCCAACAGCGCGCAGAATTATCCTGATAAAGATGAGAAATTTGCAGAATCCGCATGAAAAACAAAGTTTAGGATGACATAAAATAATACTGTGCAGTATAATACAATTCAGGTGCAAGAAAATAACATGGACATGGGAGTTATTGTTAGAAGCATATTTGTGAAAAACTAAAGCAACTCCATCAAATACAGAAGCCATCAAAAGGGACTCGTAAATTTTTAGCAGTTACAAGTTTGCAACAAAGCTTGGATAACAGTAACAAAAAGGTATCGCGATAAGCACAATAGTACTAGTACATAGCCAACAGTACTAATACAACATATGTCAAGGGACCAAGACAGCGGTCATTGACTAATTATCCATAACTAGGTCAAGTGGTTAACTAGCCTTTTAGCTTGGGATAACTGCCAACATAGATCCGGCACTCCGTTTACCTTCTCACTCATGTCCTCAAAGTTTCAGTTACTTGAACTAAACCACCACTCCAATGAGTTTCATTGGACCGTAATACACCCAGAGAAATACCGACATTACGACGTAACATGCCATAGCAACATGTCATATGATGGCATTGGCATGGGATGTTCACATGGTATTGGTTGTTAGTTGACATCAGTATCCATCTCACAATATTAGTGATGATTATGTTGTTAATTCTAGCATATTTGGAGCGTTTTTGTAACTTTAACAACCAAATAAGCACATACTACCCACACTACCATAGTAACACAATTTGTTAGGACTTCAGATAGTAGTATTGCCACTCCCTGGGGGGGCTAAGGGACTGGCTAAGGTAACCTACTAGGAGCCAAGGGTAGCAGAGGAGACAATTTCATGATTTTTCTTACCCTACCACAATCAGAAGGAATAATCACAGAGTTGCGACAAGTTAATGCACCTGACTGCAGCTGTATAAACAGTGGCCATCTAAACCCCATGATAAACCTGTCACCTATGGTAGTGTTGACATTTAGTCGAATTTTATTGGAGAAAAAAGACATTCGATTACAATGAAATTTTACCACTCGATCATGTGCATGACATTCACTGCTATTCTCAACTTCGTTGCTGCACAGGTGCAATATCCATGTTTCCAGTGATCCACATACTCTTCCAACTGCCAAATTAACCTCATGTCGAGGCTGAGCTGGTGTGGACAATGAAATTGATGAGACAGGAGCTGATGAATTAGTGGTCACCTGAAAAGAGGAACATTTCAGAATTGAGTATATAATTAGAGCAGCCACAGCAATAAAGCTAAAGACAAGCATGCCTATATTCATTGGATGTTACATCAATTAGTCTCGAATATCCACCTATATGCATCAAATAAACACAGGTACAAAGATGTTGCTTAATATGTACCTCTCCGACTGACAAAAATGACACTTCTTTCGCATCTGTACATTGATTCAATCCTTCGATATCACCTGACCATATCTTCACACTGAAAAAAGTTAATGGAAAATCATTGATCGCGCGGGTTCTATGTTGCTGATCTAGCATCCAGGACTTCTTGCGAAATAGCACAAAACATCTTATTTCTAATTAATTAAACATAGGTACCCTTTTCCACATGTCATGAATCAAGCTCAACGAAACCATTTAAAGACAAACGATAAGGTTGCAACATTTACAAAGAATAAGTATAAATGTGCTTGCCTTCCGTCCGAGCATCCAGTTGCTAAAAGCAATGAAGACTTTGAAGATCTTGAACATGAAACTTCCCAACTAATGGCACAAACCGATGAATTATGAGCTTGAAGAACCCCAACGAATATTGGATCATTGGTAACAGTGCAAACATCTATTGTGTAGTGCTCGGGCTTATTGATTTTCCAAAATGAAACATCCCCAGACTTTGAGCCAACAGCAAGAATACACCAATGAGAAATAGCATTGTGTAATGGCAAAACTGGTGACCATGCAACTACGAGAGAAGACAAAAGTGCATTGCGACGTGAATATTGTTTTGCTGTGATCAGAGGAAGAAGTTTGTTTTCTCCATTGCAAGAGAATGCTTCTTCGGTATTTTGTGAGCCAGCTTGTGCTTTTACAACAGCCATTTCATGCACAGGCATGTCAATCTGGAATCACAATTGGGCCAAAGTTAAATCGAGAATCAGATAAAAGACAACCATGCATGTGAGTTAAAAATAAGAAGAATTCACAAAATGACACACTTTTCCTATGCCTTTGCTCTAGAAGCACACCTTTCATTGTCCATGCCAGAATGGCACATATTTGGTTGACAGTTAGACAAAATGACACTATTTTTTTCTCATTTTTTTCATTCCGAGATCACATGTCAGAGTTTTTAGGACGAAAATGTTCCTGATATTTTTGCTGTAGCCTGCTCCCATTTCAATTTAAAAAAGACCGATCGATTGATTAGGGCCGGTACGTGCAACCTGGAGAGAAGAAAGAGCAGAGAGGCGTCGCGCTGCTGGGCTTTACCCCGCCTCACTCATCTCATGAACAGAAAACGATACAATTACATTGCCAAAATGTTGATGACATCCAAAAGACAACAGGCAGCAAGCAGCTGCTACGCTTGCTGCTACAGATAGAGGAGCAACAGCCAAACACCAACAGCCTACAAGTACCTCCAGTGAGCAGAGCAAGCAGCGCCTGGTTGGGGTCAGTTGCACCATCAATGCACAAGTTGGCAGAACCAACAAGTTGCCGCCGTCCTCAGCACACACAGAAACGGACGGCTGGGAGGGGCACCTCAGCATGCCCCTCGCCTGCCGGCTGCTCCCGGTCCACCACAGCAGCCAAGCCTCACCTGCTCTGGGGCAGCCACCACACGGCCTAGTTCCAGGTACCACCGGCCGGGACAGACAGAGGAGGGATGACGGCAAGCTAGAGGGAGGGATGCGCCGAGGCAGCGGGTAGGCAGCGGCGAGGGGCAGAACAAGGTGAGGGGCGGCCGGGGAAAGGCGAGGAGAGGAGTCGATCGATTTTGATCAATCCGATCGCTTCTAAAACCAGTTCTGATCGATTTGATCAGGAGATGCACAGGGAGTTAGACCAGAGGGCATATTCATCCAACAATGTCTGACATGTGGCCCTAAAACACAAAAATGAGAAGAAAAAAAACACAAACTATGTCATTTTGTCTACTTGTCATCCAAATATGTGTCTTTTTGGCAAAGACAATGGAACATGTGCCTTTGAAGCAAAGTCAAAGAAAAAATGTGTCATTTTGTCAAATTTCTCAAATAAATCGAGTTAAACTGAACATAAGCCTACATATCAACATGTAAAAACTACCTTTTTCATAGGTATCTTCGTTAATGTAGGGCATGGATTCAGAGAGAAGTCTGCATCCTTTGAAGTGTCATCTCCATCATCATCATCATAAACATAGCCTTCAACTCTACAATCAGTCAAAATCCACTTCAAATAAATTCAGGCACAAATTTATTTTGAATGGTTCAGGCACAATATAAGAATGCTAGAAGGCCACCAAAAAATGTTGGCATTTCAAATGAAAATAAAATAAATCAGTTAAAGACCAAAACATATGCTAGTAGAAATGTGGCATGATGGGTTTGAAAGTTGAAACGAACACCCCTATGTACCTTGTTTACGTATGGTAGATGAGGCTGATATATCAACAGTTGGCACTAGATAATAGCTAAGATGAATAGATTTTTAGCAATGCCGTGCACCCTTAGCTTGGCTTACCTTATTTCTCAGATTAACTATCAATACTACAACAGAAAAGCGTGCATAGCTTTCCCATTGCAGTGTAGATTTATAACCACGCAAGGTGACATACATTCCTTTATATAATGAGTCAGCTTTAGGTGCTTTGTAAACATGGCCAAAACTTTGAATGCTCCTTTTTAATCTATCATTCTTAAGAAGTTGCTCCCCACTATATCATATTCTCTCAACATGCAGCTACTCCACCTCACATACATGCCACGTCAGCAGCTTCCTTGAAAGATGCGCAAGCAGAAACAAACAGCCGGTCCATGCATCTACCAACAAAACGCAGCCCATCTTCTCCATTGCTTTAATTACCTGGATTGCACATCTTCCCCGTTTCTCTCCGTGACTCTCGATTTCCCCACTAGAAACGTACATCAAATAGATGACGGCAATCATCCGCCTTCATCAGTCGTATTTGATCCTCCCCACCCCCCATCTTCTCCATTCACATCATCATTGCAGCCGTGAACATGTGCTGGGCAGGACAAATTGGAGCCCTCACCGCCGCCGCCGCGAACGCTTGCTAGGCAAACCCAAATCCCACCTTCATCAAGCCGAGTTGAAGCCCCCGCCATGACTCATCTCCTTCAGGTGTGTCGTTGTTGTGCTCTGGCTCCTCTTCCTGCCGCCGGCTTCCCCACGCCGGTCGTCAAAGCCGATCCCTCATGCCGTTCCTTGGCTGTGAGTCCTCAAAACTGGTCGGTCGTCAAAGCCGATCCCCACGCCTGTCGTCAAAACTGGTCCCCACGCCGGTCGTCAAAGCCGATCCCTCCTTGCAGCGCGACATCGGACGCACCGGACGCGGCCATGCCCATCGCGGCCCCAATTAGTGAGGGATCAAGCAGGATGCCCTCAGGAATGAGCAGGACGCCGGCGTCTCCCCCGCCGCCATGGTCTGCAAGCCATCCCTGTCGCGGCCCCGAATTGGAAGGAGCAGGTACTTACGTTTTATTCGCTGCAATTGTTGTCCCTGCAGTTACTCCTTCTCGCCAATTTTAGACGCAGAGTTAGATCACTTTAATTTCTGAAGTGCGCATCTTCATCTAGCTTACAAATCGCCCATCACACGATGTGCATATCTGACGCCGGCCTTCCTCCTCTACTCTGCAGTTTTTTTCTCAGTTTAACATACAACCATGAGATTTCTCTCGACACACAAGGTATCATGTTTTAGATCTAATTTTCATGTTCATGATCCTTTTTGTTCTTTGATTTTACAATTTCAATTCTACCTTGAATTCTTTGCAAATAAAAGAGGCTGCATTGATACCTTCAATTCAATAACTCTTATTTTAATACCACTATTTACATTATTTTTCCAGTCCTGCATCCTAAAGCGACAGAACTGTTACTTATACATGTTGCACTTAGGAAGTAAAGTTGTTTCACATGCTAAGCAAAGCAGGCATTGATAAATGATATTCTTACCTTGTGAATAATTGTTTTCTTCATTCTGAGCAGGCTAATTCATACCCAGTTTATGTTATTTGTCACATTTCCGATCTCAGAAGAAACATTTTATCTTAACTTTACTCTCAACTGATTTCTTAGTACAGATATTCATAGCAACTCACAGGGCGATTTAATTAAAGGAACCGATCAGTGTCTTTCGGTCTGCTGATTTTTTTTCTGTTGCATCTCCTACCTTATGGTGTTTGATTCTGCATATATATAGGAGTATTCTGCATTTTTTTATAGCATTTCAACCTTAAAAGCTTAACGAGCCTAAATATAAGTATATTTTCTGACTTAATCACGCCAACAAGGTATTTAATCAAGATCCAAGCAGTTCGCAGCTCCTTTTCTTTATGCAAAATTTTGTTATCTAGACAAGATATCAATTTGACCACCAATAATCTCCTCAGCCACTTTTACAGGTTGCACATGTTACTATCTGTCCTAGCAAATGATCAACAGAATTTACTCATAAAAAACCAACCTGGCCCTGATATTTTGATACTGAAAGAAACTTTGAGTCTGCCTCTCTTCTCTTATGAAGCTGTACGTTTTGGCATGGCAAATTGGGATAATCTGTTTGGTGATTATTGTGTTATATGTTTGCCTATGTTGGTGTACCGCTGGTCATCTCGCTGATCTTGATCTGCCATCTCCTTTTCTCAGTCAGGTTTGATGTAGATTCAGATAAATAGGTTTATGTAAATTGCAGTCTTCTCATGTGATTTGCAGGACATTGCTACATATGGAGACAAATAAATTTGCAATGTATGTTCTCCTCATATTTGTGTAATAGTTTTATGTCTTATGGGGCTGGAGCATAGCATTGATTTCCTTATATTTGACCATATGAATATGAATGTTTATGGTGACATTGGGTTGTTCGTAGATAGGCATCACTAACAGACAATAGACTACTACACATAATGAGGTGGGTAATATATATCTAACAATTAACCAAATACGTAGGATGTTAACGGAATTTGAATATAGTCCATATTTTACATTATTTATTATTATGGAGTTTTCTATATTGTTTATGTCTAGGTAGTGATGCATTTGCTAAATATGATCTCAAATGACTGGATTGACACCAACACAAATTTGTTCCATCATACTAGCCTCCTGATGGCTTTCACTATGGAATATATAGGGTAGTAGCTCTTTCTGAGATCATATTTGAACTTGCAGTAGCAAACCGATGTGTGAGAACTATGCAACAGTGGCATATTCATTTTGCACATTATGATTCCTTCTGGCTGCTACTTTCTACAACAACCATTTTGCTACTATATTAGCAATGCATTATTTTCATTCCAAGCAAATCAAAGCAATAATTTACCGCAACAACATGAAATATGTTGCAACCGATTCCCGCAGCAACGCGCGGGGTATCATCTAGTTTTACCAAAAGAGAGGTCAATGCTTATTGCTGAAGCTCGACATAGCTAAAGCCTTAGATACTGTGGCGTGGTCATTCCTTTTCGAGTTCCTTAGATACAAGGGCTTTGCAAACCGGTGGTGCTCTGTTACTGCAATCTACTAACTTCTTATGATTGGAGGCCATCATTGCTCACTAAGGATTGGACTTCACTCACAGAGAAAATGCCAAATGCAATAAAGGTACAATCTGTCTCCCAGAAAACAAGTGTTGAAAGTGTGAGGCCCAGAGCAAACTTCTAAACCCATATTTCTCTAGAGTCGCTGTTAATATGATCTAGAACTGTACTGGCATGCAAATCTTTTCACACAAACTTTTCCGGCACCGAGCCACTAAGGCATGTGAATCAATCTTATCATTTATCTTGAACTAACCCCTCTGGATTATCTTGTTATTTCAAAACTTGGTTATGTTTTTCAGTGAAAATTGTAAAGCTTTGATGATTTAACAGACAGTACCATTCACCTTACTGGCTTCCTTTTTCTCCGTCCAGGACCCCTCCGAGAAAGAGGTTCTTGCAATTCACCGGCATATCCTGTGTCCAGTGTGTGCTTGTTATTTAACTTCTCCTAATATATGAAGGGAAAAAGTTCATGACGATATTCTATGATAATCAAGAAAACCACTCAGTGCTCAAGTGGAAGGGAGCATACCTGAGGAGCGTGGTCAATATTTGCCTTTTCCTAATGTATGAGAGAAAACTGTCAACAACAAAATTCTACAATAATCAGGGAAACCTCGGTGCTCAGGTGGAAGGCAGCGTACCTGAGGAAATGAATCTGGACCATCATCCTCTCCGAAGTTTATATTTTGGTAATAGTTAAACAACAATTGAGATATATCCGCAACCTAACCAACCAATAGGAGTTGATGAGCATAATTGTAGTTGTGGCCTAGACCAAGTGATAACTCCACAATGACAGAAGAAAATAAAATTGAAACGAAAACAAGAAATATTAACTTCGGCAAGAACAAACTTGTGGGAGATTTAATAAAAATGAAAAAAACTATGACCCAAAATTGTAATGTACTCCCTCCGTCCCATAATATAAGAGTAGTGTCAAAAACGCTCTCGTTCTTATATTATGGGACGGAGGGAGTACAAGTTTCTTTTGTTTGTAACAGGTGAAAAAAAAGGTATTAACATATAAAAACTTGACTGCAAACTAGGTGAAGCTGTTAATGGTGAGCTATTGATATATATAAATTATAGGATCCATATGCATATGGATCATGCAAACTTTAGTCCCAAGTATACAGAAAAATGAGAATTATGGTGACTACCGATTCTAACTCCAGATGTCTTAATATGAACTACTTTAGCCAAACAGGTGTTTACCTTAACCCAGTCATCACAAAATTCAGAAACTGGCGGGCGGTAAAGATTCACGTGACCATCAACAGTACAGACAGCCAACAAACAACTGAAATAATGATCCATATACACAAAAATATTAGGCGAAAAGATGAATACATGAATCTAATATATCAGTCAACAGAAATTACCCAGAATTAGGAGCAAATCCTTGTTGAGACCATGAAACTGACCGTGCACATGGTTCAGTATCACGCGCTAAGGATGTTGGCACTAAGCTTGGTTCAAAGAGATCTGCAAATGTTGAGAAGATCTCAAATGAAACAAAAATTGCTGTTTTCCAATTGTCATAAAGTAGCCGACCTCTGACATGTCATCCAGATATTCCATTATAGTCCCAAACAAGTGGTATTTTCACTTCATTTGAACAGCATACTAGCATATCATACTCTCACTGCAATATCAATGTTAACTAACTTGTTATTACACTACAACTGAACAATTCTTCAATATTTGCCACAGATTGAAACAAATCCATACATCAATCATCATCATCCTTTGGAGTTGGCCTTTGACGATCTCAACAAAAGCACTGACTGAGTACCTAGTTTTAAAACATCAAATTGCTCACGATGTGTCCAAACTAACACTACGAGTCTTGAATTCTCACAAGCATTGTACTGACTATGCAACCATAATCAAAAGACTCTCAGGATGAAATAATTATTTCACCTCATTGTGCCTATCAAACTGCATGAGTACCCTACTAACATGTACAATACACATTCAACTTAGGACCTACCTTCCCTGTTAACCACTCCAATGGGAAAAGGATCCCTAGGGCGAAGCACAACGAGTCCACGAGGCCCATCAAGAGCTGCTGGGTTCTAGAGGAAAAACATGACGAGTGCAATGCCAATCCAATAGATTGATTACCATAATACCTGAGAGTGAAAGTGAAGGCGGGACGATAGGGCGCTGAAATTGCTCATACCAGGATAGTGACGATGTGGCCAGAGGCAACGGCAACCAAGTTGTCACTTGACCAAGTGATGGCATCTGGATAGGATGGGGAGGCAATCAGGGTGGTGGCTTGGTAATGCGGAGCCATGACACCGAAGCCAGAGAAACCTTAGAGCATCAAACCCTGCAAAATGTATGCCATATGATATGATGACTTGTAATTAACCTTGCATTCATGCTATTATAGTCCAGAATCACCTGGAGCTAATTTCATGTTCACAAGTTAAAAAAGTGGAGCTAGGGATACAGTGTCCATTACAGAATCGCATCAGTCAGAGGTCAGAAAAATGTTGCATGAACAGGGAAAAAGACAGGGAGCGAACAATGTGACGACAACAGCTATGGCACTAGGTTGGGTGTGCTGCTGCACGAGCGGTCTCCATTGTCGGCCCCCACTGCCCCCCGTTCTCCGGTGCCACCTCCGCCACCACTCGTGCAGAGAGAGAGAGAGAGAGAGAGAGAGAGGCCAGGGCATCCCAGGGAGATAGATGAGAGGAGGCACAACCAGCAACTGGTGCTGTTGCTGTTGCTACTTGCTGGTTGTGTCTATGTCATGTATATGAGTTGTAATAACATGACAGAGTAACCAGCAACCACATGATACATTAGTGTCAAAAACGCTCTTATATTATGGGACAGAGGGAGTAACTCATATACATGACATAGACACAACCATCAAGTAGCAACAGCAAGGCAGCAAGACATGACAAGTCATTCTCATAGTTCATTCAATAGCAAGCAGCAACTCAAAATACCAATTAACAGATACTCCCTCCGTAAAGAAACCTTAACTAGTTCTGTGGCAAGCTCTTGTAGAAAATCCTACTCCTATATATATTTCTTTACGGAGGGAGTAGCAAGCAGGGGCGGATGTAGTAGGGTGTAGGAAATCTGGCCCAGTGCATATATATATATATATATATCAGGGGGGGAAACGATATTATATTTCTTTACGGAGGGAGTAGCAAGCAGGGGCGGATGTAGTAGGGTGTAGGGTGTGGCCCGCCACACCCTAAGAAATCTGGCCCAGTGCATATATATATATATATATCAGCGGGAAAATTGCCTTTAGGCCCAGCTCTCCAGCCCAGTTAAGAGTCACCGCCCAATCAATCCCAAACTGATCGATCGCACGACTACTGGGTTACATGACCCGGCGCAGAAATCTCGATCGAATCAGCTGTAGCCCTAGCGGCGCAGTAGCGGCAGGCCGAAGGGTGACGGCGCCGCACGGCAGCAGGAGAGGACCGGCGTCCAGCAGCGGCAGCCCGACGGCCACGGCCGGCAGCGGCTGCAAGCAGGTGAGCACACGGTCGTCTTGGCGTGTAGGTTGTGGCGGAGTAGGGAGTACGCACTAATTAAAGTTAAATCTACTTGTACGACAGGAGTACTAATCAAGGACGCTTCACTCTTTCTGGACAGGTGCTAGCTCGTTGCTGTTTCTCCTTTTCGATCCTAATTACTAATAATCATAATCAAGGGCACTTCCGCTTCATCGTTTAGGGCAGGTGCTAGTTCATTGCTACCTTCTCTTTTTAATCCTTGTAATTTTGAACAGCTTTCTGCCTTGTAAATTGCAACATCAACAGATCAACTTGATATTGATCAACAAATATATAAATTGATTAAATGTAATTGAATAACTAGTGAATTGATTTCGTAATTTTGCATGTAGAATTGTTGAAATATGAAGAGGAATTGCGACATTGCATCTCTTTTTCGGAAACGTGAAGCAAAGAGGATTGCATCTTCAGCTCCAGATGCTACAGAAGGGCAAAATTCAGCTTCACTTGAAGCTGCCTCTCCACCACCGCCGCCGCCGCCGCCGCCACCACCGCTAGTTTATGGCATTGATCATCTTCCACATGATCCAAGAGAAAGGTTTCCTATTGCAAGCTATAATGGCAATGATCAAGATGCAGTTTGAAGAGCATATACTCTTAAAGTTGTGTGTCGACTATATGCACATGTTTTTTTTTGCGGGAGCATGTTTTATTTGTGCTAATGAAAAAAAAATCTAGCTGCCACACCCTACTGTAAAATCCTAGATCCGCCACTGGTAGCAAGCTACTGCTCTAATTATTTATCAAATTTTCTCATCACGAAGGCAAAAACAACACACTTCAGTAGCTTAGTCACATACCAACTTCACAATTCACATATGGATGCTGGATATAACATAGAAGAATGGGACTGGGTAGACAGAAAAGAGAAGAAATATTACCAGCGTCGACCGAGGTCGGGGTGTCCTGGTTTGTAGCAGAGGGAGGCGACCGGCGTCCTGGTCGGTTGGTCCACTGGGGGGCCTCTGGGACGACTTGATTGGAGCAGACTCGCAGAGAAAGGTTGGACCGCCGGAGACAACGAACAAAGGGAGGCAATCGAGGGGACCAGGCGGGGGCGTCTGCAGGCGCGGGACGGCGGGAGGCGGGAACGGCGGCGAAGGGTGGAGACTGGAGAGGGACAGAGGGAGCGCCAGCGCGGGGTGGCGCGGCCAAGCAGGGCGGCGGCGAAGCGACGCCGCGCCAGGAAGGGGTGGCGGCGGAAGGGGCGGCGGCGCCCGAGTTGCAAAAAAAAAAAAGTTCTCCCCTAACCCTCGGGCGCCGCCATTGGTGGAGGTGTCGGGGTCTGGAAGTTATGGATCGGGGCAAGGAGGTGGTGGGCCGAGGGAGGGTGGAGCGGGGCGGGAGGTGGTGGGGAAGTCCGTGGAAAGGGGCGCGCCGGCGGCGAAGAAGTCGACAGGACAGGCCGCACCAGCGGCGAAGAAGGGCGCGGGACGGGGCGCGCCGGCGGCGGGGATGTGCGTGCGAGGAAGAAGGTAGGAGGAGGTGGGGGTCGTGCGCCCGCTCGGGGGTGAGAGAAAGTTGGATCGTTGGAGATTTTTTTCTCGTGGTTGCTGCGGTCCATATCGGCTAATTTTTTTTAATAATACATTTTTTTTATGAATTTTCAGAAAAATTACACTGGATAAAAAATTTCAAAAATAATACACCGTCGGTCCTCTACTGGCCGACTGGGCCTAGTCAGCCCACAGCAGGCCGACTGGGCCTAATCGGCCAACAGCAGGCCGATTAGCAGCCTTTCGGCCTAGGGGTGGCCGACAGGCCTCTCGAGCGTAGGCAGGGGGTCCAGTCGGCTTATGGGAAGCTGATTGGGACTAATCGGCCTTCCGTAAGCCGATAGGTGCATGGCCGATGCAATCGTACGTGGGTTCAAGTCTTGCGCTGGTTAGCGTGGCTTGTGAGGCTAGCTAGCTGGCAATACGGTATGGTGCATGCGGCGACGGGGATCAAGGACGAGTGCCTGAGCGCAGCTATCCGTGCGTGGCCTGATGTCGTTGTTGACTAGGCCCCGATCGCTCCTCGTGACTACTTTTCGTCGGTCGACCGAATGCGTACCTACACTGGCTAAGTACTACGACCTGCGGATTGCTTTCCAGCAAGACGTGCCATGCTTGATCGATTCTTTCAGGAGACAACACGCACGTATGTAACAAGCTAGCTACCGAAGCCTGCTGTATCGATCTTGACACTAGCTAGTTGATTAATCGGTATTGCCAGCTAATGGTGTCATGTCTAAATCGTATGTGTTATGGAATCGGTATTGCCAGCTAGCTAGCCTCACAAGCCACGCTGACCAGTGCAGGACTCGAACGCACGTACGATTGCATTGGCCATGCACCGATCAGCTTACGGGAGGCCGATTAGTCCCAATCAGCTTTCCATAAGCCGACTGGACCCATGCCTGCACTCGAGGAGCCTGTCGGCCACCCCTAGGTCGAAAGGCTACTAATCGGCCTGTTGTTGGCCGATTAGGCCCAGTCGGCCAGCTGTGGGCTGACTAGGCCCAGTCGGCCAGTAGAGGGCCGACAGTGTATTGTTTTTGAAAATTTTGTATCCAACGTAATATTTCTGAAAATTCATAAAAAAAGTGTATTATTTAAAAAAATTAGCTCCATATCGCAGGTGCGTACATGGTCGGTTCGGTGGTTTGGCAGTGTGGAAGTCTTATTAGAATAAGCTGGATGTTAGCAGAATAAGACTATTAAGGGGTGTTAGACCCATCCACTCTTAAGGCAGAATAAGCCTGTCTTGGGCTAGCTGAACTCGATCTTGATCTCCTCTACCACCGTGCTAATAGTAGTACCCTACCCGTCTAGCTGAGTGATGTCTACTACACAACCTTCTTCTTGTAGACGTTGTTGGGCCTCCAAGTGCAGGGGTTTGTAGGACAGTAGCAAATCTCCCTCAAGTGGATGACCTAATGTTTATCAATCCGTGGGAGGCGTAGGATAAAGATGGTCTCTCTCAAACAACCCTGCAACCAAATAACAAAGAGTCTCTTGTGTCCCCGACACACCCAATACAATGGTAAATTGTATAGGTGCACTAGTTCGACAAAGAGATTGTGATACAAGTGCAATATGGATGGTAGATATAGGTATTTGTAATTTGAAAATATAAAAACAATAAGATAACTAATGATAAAAGTGAGCACAAACGGTATTGCAATGCTTCGAAACAAGGTCTAGGGTTCATACTTTCACTAGCGCAAGTTCTCTCAACAATGATAATATAATTAGATCATATAACAATTCCTCAACATGCAACAAAGAATCACTCCAAAGTCACTAATAGCGGAGAACAAACGAAGAGATCATTGTAGGGTATGAAACCACCTCAAAGTTAATCTTTCTGATCAATCCATTGGGCTATTCTTATAAGTGTCACAAACAACCCTTGAGTTCGTAGTAAAATAACACATTAAGACACAAATCAACCAAAACCCCAATGTCACCTAGATACTCCAATGTCACCACAGGTATCCACAGGTATGATTATACGATATGCATCACACAATCTCATATCCATCTATTCAACCAACACAAAGAATTTTAAAGAGTGCCCCAAAGTTTCTACCGGAGAGTCAAGACGAAAACGTCTGCCAACCCCTATGCATAGATTCCCAAGGTCACGGAACCCGCAAGTTGATTACCAAAACATACATCAAGTGAGTCAATAGAATACCCCATTGTCACCACGGGTATCCCACGCAAGACATACATCAAGTGTTCTCAAATCCTTAAAGACTCAATCTGATAAGATAACTTCAAAGGGAAAACTCAATTCATTACAAGAAGGTAAAGAGAGAGAAACATCATAAGATCCAACTATAATAGCAAAGCTCGCGATACATCAAGATCGTGCCAAATCAAGAACACGAGAGAAAGAGAGAGATCAAACACATAGCTACTGGTACATACCCTCAGCCCCGAGGGTGAACTACTCCCTCCTTGTCATGGAGAGCACCGGGATGATGAATATGGCCACTGGTGATGGATCCCCCCTCCGGCAGGGTGCCGGAACAGGGCCCCAATTGGTTTTTGGTGGCTACAGAGGCTTGCGGCGGCGGAACTCTCGATCTAGGTTATTTTCTGGAGGTTTGGGGATTTATAGGAGAGGTTGGCGTCGAGAACAAGTCAGGGGGGCCCACAGAGAGTCCACGAGGCACAGGGGCGCGCCCCAGGAGGGTGGGGGCGCCCTCCACCCTCGTGGGGCCCATGGGACTCCCCTCGATAACTTTTCATTCCAGTATTTTTTATATTTTCCAAAAAGAATTTCCGTTGATTTTCAGCGCTTTCCAAGAACTTTTATTTCTACAGAAAAAACAACACCACGGTAGTTCTGCTGAAAACAGCGTCAGTCCGGGTTAGTTCTAACCAAATCATACCAGAATCATGTACAAATATCATAAACATGGTATGAATACATAAAAAATTATAGATATGTTTGAGACGTATCACTGAGCTACAAAAATTAGTGTAGTTGTAGGAGTCAAATCATATTGAGTGAGCCCAATGATGAGATCTGTCGGGACTCGAGTGTGAATCGAACGAGGGCCAGGATAGGTCCGCAAGGGCCACAAATCTTGCACTACAAGGAACGCTTTGCTTTGCTTTCGGCACAATGCACACACCATTTGCACCTGTTTCCATCGCGGTAAAGATGTCTTGTGGGCTGTGATACGCGTAACCCAAGAAGACGCCGCCAAGACGGTGTCCTCAGCTATCGGTAGCATGAAGAAAATATGCTTTCAATCGGGTTTCTCTCTCCCTCCCCCATCCCTGGGTGGTTAGGGTAAACTCTTTCCTGTAGACTTTATCGACGAGCCCATGGGTTTGTCCCCTCTCTGCCTGTCGCCTTGGCGGCCGGTGGCAGGGAGAGGAATTATTGCCTCCTCTTCGGTTAGTAGTTTAGGTTATGCTTTTTTAGTCCTTGCAAGTGCGACGCTCGGACAGATGACGACACTTCTTCTTTGAGTTTGTCCTTCGGGTTTCGGTCCTCCTCAAGTTCGTCCATCTGAATGTAGTCGACGGAGCTCCGCCGTAGATTCCTGTCGTCTCCTTAGGGCGGCGACGGTAGGGTTTCTTGTCATATGGCGAGATTTGGTGTCAGTTGTTTCAAATCTCTTTAAGAGTTCAACAACGACGACTGCGGCTCTAGGGTGCTGTCATTAGGGGCACGCACACGAAGACTTCTCGGCTCTCATCGACAAGGTCAAGCCAGCTCTGGTAGCGGAGTGATACATCTCCAACGTATCTATAAATTTTGATTGTTTCATGCTATTATATTACCTGTTTTGGTTGTTTATGGGCTTTACTTTACACTATTATATCATTTTTGGGACTAACCTACTAACCGGAGGCCCAACCCATATTGTTGTTTTCTTGCCTATTTCAGTGTTTCGAAGAAAAGGAATATCAAACGGAGTCCAAACGGAATGAAACCTTCGGAAAAGTTATTTTTGGAACAGAAGATCTCCCGGGAACTTGGAGTGCAAGCCAGGGAAGCGTCAAGGAGGCCACGAGATAGGAGGGCGCCCCCCCCCTATAGGGTGCGCCCCTGTCTACTGGGCCACTCGAGCACCCCCCGACCGACTTCTTTCACCTATATAATCCCATATACACTAAAAACATCGACGGAGAAGATAGATCGGGAGTTCCGCCACCACAAGCCTTTGTAGCCACCAAAAACCTCTCGGGAGCCCGTTCCGGCACCCTGCCAGAGGGGGAACCCATCACCAGTGGCCATCTTCATCATCCCGGCGCTCTCCATGACGAGGAGGGAGTAGTTCACCCTCGGGGCTGAGGGTATGTACCAGTAGCTATGTGTTTGATCTCTCTCTCTCTCGTGTTCTCTCTATGGCACGATCTTGATGTATCGCAAGCTTTGCTATTATAGTTGGATCTTATGATGTTTCTCCCCCTCTACTCTCTTGTAATGGATTGAGTTTTCCCTTTGAAGTTATCTTCTCGGATTGAGTCTTTAAGGATTTGAGAACACTTGATGTATGTCTTGTCGTGCTTATATGTGGTGACAATGGGATATTCGCGTGATCTACTTGATGTATGTTTTGGTGATCAACTTGCGGGTTCCGTGACCTTGGGAATCTATGCATAGGGGTTGGCACACGTTTTCGTCTTGACTCTCCGGTAGAAACTTTGGGGCACTCTTTGAAGTACCTTGTGTTGGTTGAATAGATGAATCTGAGATTGTGTGATGCATATCGTATAATCATGCCCACGGATACTTGAGGTGACAATGGAGTATCTAGGTGACATTAGGGTTTTGGTTGATTTGTGTCTTAGGGTGTTGTTCTAGTATGAACTCTATGATAGATTGAACGGAAAGAATAGCTTCATGTTATTTTACTACGGACTTTTGAATAGATAGATCAAAAAGGATAACTTTGAGGTGGTTTCATACCCTACCATAATCTCTTCGTTTGTTCTCCGCTATTAGTGGCTTTGGTGTGACTCTTTGTTGCATGTTGAGGGATATTTATGTGGTCCAATTATGTTATTATTGTTGAGAGAACTTGCACTACTGAAAGTATGAACCTTAGGCCTTGTTTCCTACCATTGCAATACCGTTTACGCTCACTTTTATCATTAGTTACCTTGCTGTTTTTATAATTTCAGATTACAAATACTTGTATCTACCATCCATATTGAACTTGTATCACCATCTCTTCGCTGAACTAGTGCACCTATACAATTCACCATTGTATTGGGTGTGTTGGGGACACAAGAGACTCTTTGTTATTTGGTTGCAGGGTTGTTTGAGAGAGACCATCTTCATCTTACGCCTCCCACGGATTGATAAACCTTAGGTCATCCACTTGAGGGAAATTTGCTATTGTCCTACAAACCTGTGCACTTGCAGGCCCAACAACGTCTACAAGAAGAAGGTTGTGTAGTAGACATCAAGCTCTTTTCCGGCGCCGTTGCCGGGGAGGTGAGTGCTTGAAGGTATATCTTTAGATCTTGCAATCAAATCTTTTTGTTTCTTGTTTTATCACTAGTTTAGTCTATAAAAGAAAACTACAAAAAATGGAATTGAGTTTGTCTCATACGCTTCATCTTGTTAATATCTTTCGTGAGAATGATGGTAAGGAAAATTGTGCTCAAGTGCCAGAAGAAGAAGTCTATAAAATGTTTTGCACTAAATCTTTGAATGATGAACATGATTGCAATGTTGTTAGTATGAATTCCTTGAATATCCATGATGCTAATGATATGCAAAGCCACAAGCTTGGGATGCTATGTTTGATGAATATGATATTTTTTTGTCCCCCAAGTTTTGATGAGAGTATTTATTATGATGAAAGCATGCCTCCTATATATGATGATTATATTGATGAAAGTGGGTTTGGAAGAGTGTCAACTTTAGGTAGTATTGATCCCACTATTTTGGAGGATATTGAATCTTATTGTGATGAATATGAAAGTGGATTTGGAAGAGTGTCAACTTTATTTAGTGATGAATCCACTATTTCGGAAGAGGTTCCAATTGATTATGAGAACAAAATTGCTATCTATGATGATTATTGTGATGACTTGTATGCTATTAAGAATAATGATAACCATGAAACTTGTCATCATAATTTTAGTTTTCAATTGGATTATGCTTCACATGATAGTTATTTTGTTGAGTTTGCTCCCACTACTATTGATGAGAATAAATTTTCTTATGTGGAGAGTAGTAAAATTTCTATGCAAGTAGATCATGAAAAGAATGCTTTATGTGCTAGTTATATTGTTGAATTCATTCATTATGCTACTGAAAATTATCATGAGGGAGGAACGTATGCTTGTAGGAATTGCAATAATATCAAGTTTTCTCTCTATGTGCTTAAAGTTTCGAAGTTATGCTTGTTTTGCCTTCCTATGCTAGTTGTTCCCATAAGTTGTTTGCTCAAAAAATCCCTATGCATAGGAAGTGGGTTAGAATTAAATGTGCTAGTCATATTCTTCATGATGCTCCCTTTATGTTTCAATTCTTATCTTTTATGTGAGCATCATTGAAATAAGCATGCCTAGCTAGGGGCTTTAAACAATAGCGCTTGTTGGGAGGCAACCCAATTTATTTTTCTTCCTTGCTTTTTTTCCTGTTTAGTAATAAATAATTCATATAGCCTTTGGTTAGATGTGGTTTTATGTTTTAATTAGTGTTTGTGCCAAGTAGAGCCTTAGGGAAGACTTGGGTGAAGTCTATATGATCTTGCTGTAAAAAACAGAAACTTTAGTGCTCACGAGATTAGCTTCCATTTTTTACTGGAGAGTGATTTTAGGTTGATTCTTTTTTAGTATAATTAATAGACAAATTCCTCAGGTCCACCAATTTATTTCAGAATTTTTGGAGTTACATAAGTATTCAAATGATACAGATTACTACATACTGTTCTGTTTTTGACAGATTCTGTTTTCTATGTGTTGTTTACTTATTTTGATGAATCTATGAGTAGTATCGGAGGGTATGAACCATAGAGAAGTTGGAATACAGTAGGTTTAACACCAATATGAATTTATAATGAGTTCACAACAGTACCTAAGTGGTGGTTTTATTCTCTTATACTAACGGAGCTTACGAGTTTTGTGTTGAGTTTTGTGTGGTTGAAGTTTTCAAGTTTTGGGTAAAGATTCGATAGACTATGGAATAAGGAGTGGCAAGAGCCTAAGCTTGGGGATGCCCACAGCACACCAAGGTAATATTAAAGGACAACCAAGATCCTAAGCTTGGGTATGCCCCGGATGGCATCCCCTCTTTCGTCTTTGTTCATCAGTAACTTTACTTGGAGCTATATTTTTATTCACCACATGATATGTGTTTTGCTTGGAGCGTCATTTTATTTTGTTTTGCTTTCTGTTTGAATAAAATACCAAAATCTGAAATTCTTAAATGTTAGAGAGTCTTCACATAGTTGCACAATTATTTGACTACTCATTGATCTTCACTTATATCTTTCGGAGTAGTTTGTCGTTTGCTCTAGTGCTTCACTTATATCTTTTAGAGCACGATGGTGGATTAATTTTGAAGAAATTGTTAATCTCTCATGCTTCACTTATATTATTTTGAGAGTCTCTTAGAACAACATGGTATTTGCTATGGTTATAAAATTGTTCCTAGAATGGTAGGCATCCAAGTTGGGTATAATAAAAACTATCATAGGAAGTGAATTGGATGCTATGATCAATTTGATACTTGATAATTGTTTTGAGATATGGAGGTAGTGATATTAAAGTCATGCTAGTTGGGTGATTATGAATGTAAAGAATACTTGTGTTGAAGTTAGCAAGTCCCGTAGCATGCACGTATGGTTAAAGTTGTGTAACAAATTTGAAACATGAAGTGTCCTTGGATTGTGCATCCTTATGAGTGGCGGTCGGGGATGAGCGATGGTCTTTTCCTACCAATCTATCCCTCTAGGAGCATGCGCGTAGTGCTTGGTTTTTGATGACTTGTAAATTTTTGCAATAAGTATATGAGTTCTTTTGACTAATGTTGAGTCCATGGATTATACACACTTTTACCTTTCCATCATTGCTAGCCTCTTCGGTACCGTGCATTGCCCTTTCTCACCTTGAGAGTTGGTGCAAACTTCGCCGGTGCATCCAAACCCCGTGATATGATACGCTCTATCACACATAAACCTCCTTATATCTTCCTCAAAACAGCCACCATACCTACCTATTTATGGCATTTCCATAGCCATTCCGAGATATATTGCCATGCAACTTTCCACCGTTCCGTTTATCATTATGACACGCATTACTTTTGTCATATTGCCATTGCATGATCATGTAGTTGACATCGTATTTGTGGCAAAGCCACCATGCATAATTTTTCATACATGTCACTCTTGATTCATTGCACCATCCCGGTACACCACCGGAGGCATTCATATAGAGTCATATCTTGTTATAGTTTCGAGTTGTAATTCATGTGTTGTAATCAATAAAAGTGTGATGATCATCATTAGAGCATTGTCCCCGAAGCAAAAAAAAGGGAAAGGCCAAAGAAAAAAAGGGGGAATGCCAAAGAAAAAAAAAGGCCAAAGAAAAAAAAGAAAGGCCAAAGAAAAAAAGGAAGGCCAAAGGAAAAAAAGGAAAAAAAGAAAAAGAAAAAAAAGAAAAAAAGAAAAGGGGGCAATGTTACTATCTCTTTTCCACACTTGTGCTTCAAAGTAGCACCATGTTCTTCATATAGCGAGTCTCATATTTTGTGCTTCAAAGTAGCACCATGTTCTTCATATAGAAAGTCTCATATGTTGTCACTTCCATACACTAGTGGGAATTTTTCATTATAGAACTTGGCTTGTATATTCCTATGATGGGCTTCCTCAAATGCCCTAGGTCTTCGTGAGCAAGAAAGTTGGATGCACACCCACTAGTTTTCTTTTGTTGAGCTTTCATTCATTTATAGCTCTAGTGCATCTGTTGCATGGCAATCCCTACTCCTCAGGTTGACATCAATTGATGGGCATCTCCATAGCCCGTTAATTATCCTCGTCGATGTGAGACTTTCTCTCTTTTTTGTCTTCTCCACACAATCCCCATCATTATTCTATTCCACCCATAGTGCTATATCCATGGCTCACGCTCATGTATTGCATGAAAGTTGAAAAAGTTTGAGATTATTTAAGTACGAAACAATTGCTTGGCTTGTCATCGGGGGTGTAGAATTTGGGAACATTTTTGTGTGACAAAAATGAAGCACAACCTAACTATATGATTTTGTAGGGATGAACTTTCTTTAGCCATGTTATTTTGAGAAGACATGATTACTTTTATTAGTATGCTTGAATTATTACTATTTCTTATGTCAATATGAACTTTTATTTTGAATCATTTGGATCTGAACATTCATGCAACAATAAAGAGAAAATACATTGAGAAATATGCTAGGTAGCATTCCACATCAAAAATTCTGTTTTTATCATTTACCTACTTGAGGACAAGTAGGAATTAAGCTTGGGGATGCTTGATACGTCTCCAACGTATCTATAATTTTTGATTGTTCCATGCTATTATATTACCTGTTTTGGTTGTTTATGGGCTTTACTTTACAGTTTTATATCATTTTTGGGACTAACCTACTAACCGGAGGCCCAACCCATATTGTTGTTTTCTTGCCTATTTCAGTATTTCGAAGAAAAGGAATATCAAACGGAGTCCAAACGGAATGAAACCTTCAGAAAAGTTATTTTTGGAACAGAAGATCTCCCGGGAACTTGGAGTGCAAGCCAGGGAAGCGTAGAGGAGGCCACGAGATAGGAGGGCGCCCCCTGTCTCCTGGGCCCCTTGAGCACCCCCCCGACCAACTTCTTTCACCTATATAATCCCATATACCCTAAAAACATCGACAAAGAAGATAGATCACGAGTTCCGCCGCCGAAAGCCTCTGTAGCCACCAAAAACCTCTCGGGAGCCCGTTCCGGCACCTTGCCGGAGGGGGAACCCATCACCGGTGGCCATCTTCATCATCCCAGCGCTCTCCATGACGAGGAGGGAGTAGTTCACCCTCGGGGCTGAGGGTATGTACCAGTAGCTATGTGTTTGATCTCTCTCTCTCGTGTTCTCTCTATGGCACGATCTTGATGTATCGCGAGCTTTGCTATTATAGTTGGATCTTATGATGTTTCTCCCCCTCTACTCTCTTGTAATGGATTGAGTTTTGCCTTTGAAGTTATCTTATCGGATCAAGTCTTTAAGGATTTGAGAACACTTGATGTATGTCTTGTCATGCTTATCTGTGGTGACAATGGGATATTCGCGTGATCTACTTGATGTATGTTTTGGTGATCAACTTGTGGGTTCCGTGACCTTGGAAATCTATGCATAGGGGTTGGCACACGTTTTCGTCTTGACTCTCCGGTAGAAACTTTGGGGCACTCTTTGAAGTACCTTGTGTTGGTTGAATAGATGAATCTGAGATTGTGTGATGCATATCATATAATCATGCCCACGGATACTTGAGGTGATAATGGAGTATCTAGGTGACATTAGGGTTTTGGTTGATTTGTGTCTTAAGGTGATATTCTAGTATGAACTCTATGATAGATTGAACGGAAATAATAGCTTCGTGTTATTTTACTATGGACTCTTGAATAGGTAGATCAAAAAGGATAACTTTGAGGTGGTTTCGTACCCTACCATAATCTCTTCATTTGTTCTCCGCTATTAGTGGCTTTGGAGTGACTCTTTGTTGCATGTTGAGGGATATTTATGTGATCCAATTATGTTATTATTGTTGAGAGAACTTGCACTAGTGAAAGTATGAACCTTAGGCCTTGTTTCCTACCATTGCAATACCGTTTACGCTCACTTTTATCATTAGTTACTTTGCTGTTTTTATAATTTCAGATTACAAATACTTATATCTACCATCCATATTGCACTTGTATCATCATCTCTTCGCCGAACTAGTGCACCTATACAATTTACCATTGTATTGGGTGCATTGGGGACACAAGACACTCTTTGTTATTTGGTTGCAGGGTTGTTTGAGAGAGACCATCTTCATCCTACGCCTCCCACGGATTGATAAACCTTAGGTCATCCACTTGAGGAAATTTGCTATTGTCCTACAAACCTATGCACTTGCAGGCCCAACAACGTCTACAAGAAGAAGGTTGTGTAGTAGACATCACGGAGCGGTGACAGTGGCGCGGCGGCGGCTCGTTCTGACGGCGATAGTGGTCGTTCGATGGCCTTGAAATCTCGATGTAATTTTTATTACATTTGAGATTATGTGTACTTCCAGTGAACTTTAATTACAAATTTGTATCGTTTTCGCAAAATAAAACTACCCGCAACATGGCGCATACGAACAAATGGACACATATGCCGCATCGATTAGTAATTAATATATGCCATTCTGTGCAGAAGACACGTTCAAGGAGTAGTGTAAAGTAGCAGACAGAGGGAGGCTCCCGCTTAGGCTGGTCAAAGTGGGGAGTAACATAGACTAGTAACATGCATATGTTACTAGTTTATGTTGCTACCTTCATAATGGATAGTTACATATAGATGATGTAGCGGGAAACCACGACCACCTATAGGACCAGGAGGCCCCTTGCTGGTTTGGCAGGGGGACGTCGCGTTGCACAAAGAGTAGACCAACATGAGGCAGCACTGCAGAGATCACATGGGCAGTTTACCCAGGTTCAGTCCGCCGCGAGGTGTAAAACCCTACTCCTGCTTTTGGTGGATTGATGGTGGAAATGTGTGTTGGAAATATGCCCTAGAGGCAATAATAAAATGGTTATTATTATATTTCCTTGTTCATGCTATAATTGTATTAACCGGAAATCGTAATACATGTGTGAATACATAGATCACAACATGTCCCTAGTGAGCCTCTAGTTGACTAACCCGTTGATCAATAGATGGTTGTGGTTTCCTGACCATGGACATTGGATGTCGTTGATAGCGGAATCACATCATTCGGAGAATGATGTGATGGACAAGACCCAATCCTAAGCATAGCACAAAATCGCGTAGTTCATTTGCTAGAGATTTTCTAATGTCAAGTATCATTTTCTTAGACCATGAGATTGTGCAACTCCCGGATACCATAGGAATGCTTTGGGTGTATCAAACATCACAACATAACTGGGTGGCTATAAAGGTGCACTACAGGTATCTCTGAAAGTGTCTGTTGGGTTGGCACAAATTGAGACTGGGATTTGTCACTCCGTATGACGGAGAGGTATCTCTGGGCCCACTCGATAATGCATCATCATAATGAGCTCAATGTGACTAATGAGTTAGCCACAGGATCATGCGTTACGGAACGAGTAAATAGACTTGCCAGTAATGAGATTGAACAAGGTATAGGGATACCGACGATCGAATCTCGGGCAAGTAACATACCGATGGACAAAGGGAATTGTATAAGGGATTGATTGAATCCCTGACATCGTGGTTCATCCGATGAGATCATCGTGGAACATGTGGGAGCCAATATGGGTATCCAGATCTCGCTATTGGTTATTGGCTGGAGAGGCATCTCGCTCATGTCTGCATGGTTCCGGAACCCGTAGGGTCTACACACTTAAGGTTCGATGATGCTAGAGTTGTAATGGGAATTGTATGTGGTTACCGAAAGTTGTCTGAAGTCTCAGATGAGATCCCAGACACCACGAGGAGTTCCAGAATGGTCCGGAGGTAAAGATTTATATATGGGAAGTCCTATTTTGGCCACCGGAAAATGTTTGGGATTTTTCAGTATTGTACCGGGAAGGTTCTAGAAGGTTCTGGAGTGGGACCCACATGAACGTGGGTAGTGGGTGCAAGGCCCCACACCCCTGGTCAAGGCACACCAAGATCCCCCCTTAGAAGGAATAAGATCATATCCTGAAGGGATAAGATCAAGATCCCTAAAAAGGGGGGATAACAATCGGTGGGGAAGGGAAATGATGGGATTTCTTTCCTCCCACCTTTGCCAATGCCCCAATGGGCTTGGAGGGTAAGAAACCAGCCCCCTCCACCCCTATATATAGTGGGGAGGCGCATGGGAGCTGCACCCTTGCCCCTGGCACAACCCTCCCCCTCCAACTCCTTCCCCTCCTCCGTTGAGCGTAGCGAAGCTCTGCTGGAGAACCACGAGCTCCACCACCATGTCATCATGCTGCCGGAGTTCTCCCTCAACTTCTCCT
Source organism: Triticum dicoccoides (assembly GCF_002162155.2). Classification (NCBI taxonomy): domain Eukaryota; kingdom Viridiplantae; phylum Streptophyta; class Magnoliopsida; order Poales; family Poaceae; genus Triticum; species Triticum dicoccoides. The sequence goes on along the minus strand of NC_041387.1, from coordinate 86,552,554 downwards.
CTCCCCTTGCTGGATCAAGAAGGAGGAGACGTCCCCGGGCTGTACGTGTGTTGAACGCGGAGGCGCCGTCCGTTCGGCGCTTGGATCGGATCTTCCGTGATTTGAATCGCCGCGAGTATGACTCCATCAACTGCGTTCTTGAAACGCTTCCACTTAGCGATCTTCAAGGGTATGAAGATGCACTCCCCCTCTCTCGTTGCTAGCATCTCCTAGATTGATCTTGGTGACATGTAGGATTTTTTTTGAATTATTACTACGTTCTCCAACAGTGGTATCAGAGCCAAGTCTATGCGTAGATTCTATGCACGAGTAGAACACAAGTAGTTGTAGGCGATGATTTGGTCAATTTGCTTACCGTTGCTAGTCTTATCTTGATTCGGTGGCATTGTGGGATGAAGCGGCCCAGACCGACCTTACACGTACCCTCACGTGAGACAGGTTCCACCGACTGACATGCACTTGTTGCATAAGGTGGCTAGCGGGTGTCTGTCTCTCCCACTTTAGTCGGATCAGATTCGATGAAGATGGTCCTTATGAAGGCTAAATAGCAAACGGCATATCATCATTGTGGCTTTTGCGTAGGTAAGAAACATTTTTTCTAGAAACTCATAACAGCCACGTAAAACATGCAAGAACAATTAGAGGACGTCTAACTTGTTTTTGCAGGGTATGCTATGTGATGTGATATGGCCAAAAGGATGTGATTAATTATATATGTGATGTATGAGATTGATCATGTTCTTGTAATAGGAATCACGACTTGCATGTCGATGAGTATGACAACCGGTAGGAGCCATAGGAGTTGTCTTAATTTATTGTATGACCTGCGAGTCAATATAAGCGCCATGTAATTACTTTAGTTTATTGCTAACCGTTAGCCATAGTAGTAGAAGTAATAGTTGGCGAGACAACTTCATGAAGACACGATTATGGAGATCATGGTGTCATGCGGTGACGATGGTGATCATGCCGCGCCTCAAAGATGGAAATCAAAAGCGCAATATACTATTGGCCATATCATGTCACTTTATGATTTGCATGTGATGTTTGTCATGTTTACATCTTATTTGCTTAGAACGATGACAACATAAATAAGATGACCCCTCACTAAAATTACAAGAAATGTGTTCCCCCTAACTGTGCACCATTGTGAAAGTTCGTTGTTTCGAAGCACCATGTGATGATCGGGTGTGATAGATCCTAACGTTGTGTAAACCAGATTTACACATGCGAAACACTTAGGTTGACTTGAAGAACCTAGCATGTATAGACATGAACTCGGAACACGAGAGACCAAAAGGTCAAACATGAGCCATATAGTAGATGCGATCAACATGGAGATGTTCATCGTTGATGACTAGTCCGTCTCACATGATGATCGGACACGGCCTAGTCGATTCGGATCATGTATCACTTAGATGACTAGAGGGATGTCTATCTGAGTGGGAGTTCATTAAATAATTTTATTAGATGAACTTAATTATCATGAACTTAGTCTAAAATTGTCTTTGCAATCTAACCTGTAGATCCAATGGCCCACGCTAATGTTGCCCTCAACTTCAAGGCGTTCCTAGAGAAAACCAAGCGGAACGACGATGGTAGCAACTATACAAATTAGGTCTGTAACTTGAGGATCATCCTCATAGCTGCCAAGAAAGCTTATGTCCTTGAAGCATCTCTAGGTGACGCACCCATTTTCCCAATAACTCAAGACGTTATGAATGCCTGGCAGTTGCGTAGTGATGATTACTCCCTGGTTTAGTGCGGCATACTTTACAGCTTAGAACCAGGGCTCCAAAAGTGTTTGAGCAACACAGATCATATGAGATGTTCCAAGAGATGAAAATGGTTTTCCAATCTCATGCCCGGGTCGAGAGATATGAAGTCTCCGACAAGTTCTACAGTTGTAAGATGGAGGAAAATAGTTCTGTCAGCGAGCATATACTCAAAATGTCTGGGTTGCACAACCGCTTGTCTCAACTGGGAATTAATCTTCCAGATGACTCGATCATTGACAAAATCCTCCAGTCACTTCCACCTAGCTACAAGAGCTTTGTGATGAACTACAATATGCAAGGGATGGAGAAGTCCGTTCCTGAGTTATATTCAATGCTAAAATCAACAAAGGTGGAAATTAAAAGGGAACATCAAGTGTTGATGGTGAATAAGACCACTAGTTTCAAGAAAGGCAAGGGAAAGAAGAACTTCAAGAAGGACGGCAAGGGAGTTGTCGCACCCGGTAAGTCAGTTGCCGGGAAGAAGAAGACAAAGAATGGACCCAAGCCCGAGACTAAGTGCTTTTATTGCAAGGGAAATGGTCACTGGAAGTGGAACTGCCCCAAGTACTTAGCGGATAAGAAGGTCGGCAACACCAAAGGTATATACGATATACATGTTATTGATGTGTACCTTACCAGCGCTCGTAGTAGCTCCTGGGCTGGGTATTTGATACCGGTGCAGTTGCTCACATTTGTAACTCAAAACAGGAGCTGCGGAATAAGCGGAGACTGGCGAAGGACGAGGTGATGATGCGCGTTGATATGTCTCCAACATATCTATAATTTATGAAGTATTCATGCTATTATATTATCTGTTTTGGATGTTTAATGGGCTTTATTATACACTTTTATATTATTTTTGGGACTAACCTATTAACCGAAGGCCCAATCCAAGTTGCTATTTTTTTGCCTATTTCAGTGTTTCGCAGAAAAAGAATACCAAACGGAGTCCAAACGGAATGAAACCTTCGGGAGAGTTATTTTTGGAACGAACGCAATCCAGGAGACTTGGAGTAGACGTCAGGGAAGCAACGAGGTGGCAACGAGGGTCCAGGGCGCGCCCTACCCCCCTGGGCGCGCCCCCCACCCTCGTAGGCCCCTCGTGGATCCCCTAACCGACTTCTTTCGCCTATATATACTCACGTACCCTGAAAACATCGGGGAGCACAATAGATCGGGAGTTCCGCCGCCGCAAGCCTCTGTAGCCACCAAAAACCAATCAGGACCCTTTTCCGGCACCTTGCCGGAGGGGGGATCCATCACCGGTGGCCATCTTCATCATCCCGGCGCTCTCCATGAAGAGGAGGGAGTAGTTCATCCTCGGGCTGAGGGTATGTACCAGTAGCTATGTGTTTGATCTCTCTCTCTCTCTCTCTCTCGTGTTCTTGATTTGGAACGATCTTGATGTATCGCGAGCTTTGCTATTATAGTTGGATCTTATGATGTTTCCCCCCCTCTACTCTCTTGTAATGGATTGAGTTTTCCCTTTGAAGTTATCTTATCGTATTGAGTCTTTAAGGATTTGAGAACACTTGATGTATATCTTGCATGTGCTTATCTGTGGTGACAATGGGATATTCATGTGATCTACTTGATGTATGTTTTAGTGATCAACTTGTGGGTTCAGTGACCTTGTGAACTTATGCATAGGGGTTGGCACACGTTTTCGTCTCGACTCTCTGGTAGAAACTTTGGGGCACCCTTTGAAGTACTTTGTGTTGGTTGAATAGATGAATCTGAGATTGTGTGATGCATATCGTATAATCATACCCACGGATACTTGAGGTGACATTGGAGTATCTAGGTGACATTAGGGTTTTGGTTGATTTGTGTCTTAAGGTGTTATTCTAGTACGAACTCTATGATAGATCGAATAGAAAGAACAACTTCATGTTATTTTGCTACGGACTCTTGAATAGATCGGTCAGAAAGAATAACTTTGAGGTGGTTTCGTACCCTACAATAATCTCATCATTTGTTCTCCGCTATTAGTGACTTTGGAGTGACTCTTTGTTGCATGTTGAGGGATATTTATATGATCCAGTTATGTTATTATTGTTGAGAGAACTTGCACTAGTGAAAGTACGAACCCTAGGCCTTGTTTCCTAGCATTGCAATACCGTTTACGCTCACTTTTACCACTTGTTACCTTGCTGTTTTTATATTTTCAGATTACAAAAACCTATATCTACCATCCGTATTGCACTTGTATCACCATCTCTTCTCCGAACTAATGCACCTATACAATTTACCATTGTATTGGGTGTGTTGGGGACACAAGAGACTCTTTGTTATTTGGTTGTAGGGTTGCTTGAGAGAGATCATCTTCATCCTATGCCTCCCACGGATTGATAAACCTTAGGTCATCCACTTGAGGGAAATTTGCTACTGTCCTAAAAACCTCTGCACTTGGAGGCCCAACAACGTCTACAAGGAGAAGGTTGCGTAGTAGACATCAAGCTCTTTTCTGGCGCCGTTGCCGGGGAGGTGAGTGCTTGAAGGTATATCTTTAGATCTTACAATCGAATCTTTTTGTTTCTTGTTTTATCACTAGTTTAGTCTATAAAAGAAAACTATAAAAAAATGGAATTAAGTTTGCCTCATACGCTTCATCTTTTTAATATCTTTCGTAAAAATGATGGTAAGGAAAATTGTGCTCAAGTGCTAGAAGAAGAAGTATATAAGATGTTTGTCACTAAATCTTTGAATGAGGAGCATGATTGCAATGTTGTTCGTATGAATTCTTTGAAAACCCATGATGCTAATGATATGCAAAGCCACAAGCTTGGGGATGCTATGTTTGATGAAGATGATATGTTTAGTCCCCCAAGTTGTGATGAGAATATTTATTATGATGAAAGCATGCCTCCTATTTATGATGATTGTATTGATGAAAGTAGGTTTGGAAGAGTGTCAACTTTAGGAAGTAATGATCCCACTATTTTTGAGGATGTTAAATATTATTGTGATAATTATGAAAGTGGATTTGGAGAGGTCATGACTTTATTTAGTGATGAATCCACTATTTCGGAAGAAGTTCCAATTGATTATGAGAACAAAGTTGCTATATATGATGATTATTGTGATGACTTGTATGCTATTAAGAATAATGATAACCATGAAACTTGTCATCATGATTTTAGTTTTCAATTGGATTATGCCTCACATGATAACTATTTTGTTGAGTTTGCTCCCACTATTATTCATGAGAAGAAATTTGCTTATGTGGAGAGTAGTAAATTTTCTATGCAAGTAGATCATGAAAATAATGCTTTATGTGCTGGTTATATTGTTAAATTCATTCATGATACTACTGAAAATTATTATGAGAGAGGGTCATATGCTTCTGCATATTGCAATAATATCAAGTTTTCTCTCTATGTGTTGAAAATCTTGAAGCTATGCTTGTTTTACCTTCCTATGCTAGTTGATTCTTGTTCCCATAAGTTGTTTGCTCACAAAATACCTATGCATAGGAAGTGGGTTAGGCTTAAATGTGCTAGCCATATGCTTCATGATGCTCTCGTTATGTTTCAATTCTTATCTTTTATGTGAGCATCATTTAAATCATCATGCCTAGCTAGGGGCGTTAAACGATAGCGCTTGTTGGGAGGCAACCCAATTTTATTTTTATACTTTGCTTTTGCTCCTGTTTAGTAATAAATAATTCATCTAGCCTCTGGTTAGATGTGGTTTTATGTAATAATTAGTGTTCGTGCCAAGTAGAACCTTTGGGAAGACTTGGGGTGAAGTCTTTATGATCTTGCTGTAAAAAACAGAAACTTAAGTGCTCACGATATTAGCTGCCATTTTTTACTGGATAGTGATTTTAGGTTGATTCTTTTTGCATATAATTAATAGGCAAATTCCTCAGGTCCACCAATTTATTTCAGAATTTTTGGAGTTACAGAAGTATTAGAATAATACAGATTACTACAGACTGTTCTGTTTTTGACAGATTTCGTTTTCTATGTGTTGTTTACTTATTTTGATGAATCTATGAGTAGTATCGGAGGGTATGAACCATAGAGAAGTTTGAATACAGTAGGTTTAACACCAATATGAATTTATAATGAGTTCACAACAGTACCTAAGTGGTGGTTTTATTCTCTTATACTAACGGAGCTTACGAGTTTTGTGTTGAGTTTTGTGTGGTTGAAGTTTTCAAGTTTTGGGTAAAGATTTGATGGACTATGGAATAAGGAGTGGCAAGAGCCTAAGCTTGGGGATTCACAAGGCAAACCAAGGTAATATTCAAGGACAACCAAGAGCCTAAGCTTAGGTATCCCCTCTTTCGTCTTCGTTCATCGGTAACTTTACTTGGAGCTATATTTTTATTCACCACATGATATGTGTTTTGCTTGGAGCGTCAATTTCTTTTGTTAGTATTTGCTTGATGTTATTTAGAATAATGTTTTGCATCTTTATTTTCAATAAAAATGTCAAGGATAGCCGTTACCATGCTTATTTTGTAAGTATACATGTTGCTGTTTCAAAACAGAAAGTTTACTGTTGTTGCAAAAATTCCCTAGAAAAGTCAGAATATTATAAATTGTTGAAACTTTTTGCATATTGAGCTTTGATAAATCTTCTACAGTTTAGTATTTTCCTCATAATTTTGGAGTTAGGGAAGTATGATGAATCTTGCATTCTTTACAGACTGTACTGTTTTGGCAGATTGCTGTTATGTTTGCATTGTTTGCATATGTTTGCTTGTTTAATGATTCTATTAGAAGATAGGAGTATTAAATATGCAGAGACATTTAGTATGTAATGTTGAATAATAATTTTTGTGATTTTCTTCAGTAGAGAATGATAAGGTTTTTGCATTGGTTTATACTAACTTATCTCACAAGTTCTTGTTGAGTTTTGTGTGGATGAAGTTTTTGAGATTTAGGGAAACCGAGATATAAAAGGAATTAAGGAGACGCAGAAGTTCAAGCTTGGGGATGCCCAGGCACCCCAAGATAATATTTCAATAAGTCTCAAGCATCTAACCTTGGGGATGCCCCGGTAGGCATCCCACCTTTCTTCTTCAACAATTATCGGTTAGTATCGGTTGAGCCTAAGTTTTTGCTTCTTCACATGAGTTGTTCTATCCTTGAAATGTCATTTTATTTTGTTTTGCTTGCTGTTTGAATAATATCCCAAGATTTGAAATTCTTAAATGAGAAAGAGTCTTCACATAGCTACATAATTATTTAACTACTCATTGATCTTCACTTATATCTTTTTGGAAGTAGTTTGTCATTTACTCGTGTGCTTCACTTATATCCTATGAGTAAATGGTTGAATGATTCGAATATCATAAATCTGAAATTATATATGTTTCATATGCTTATCCCACGGGGAGTAATGACTTCACATATAAGAAGTAGAGGTGGTAAATTTATGATGCGCGTTGATATGTCTCCAACATATCTATAATTTATGAAGTATTCATGCTATTATATTATCTGTTTTGGATGTTTAATGTGCTTAATTATACACTTTTATATTATTTGTGGGACTAACCTATTAACCGAAGGCCCAGTCCAAGTTGTTTTTTTTCCTATTTCAGTGTTTCGCAGAAAAGGAATATCAAACGGAGTCCAAACGGCATGAAACCTTCAGGAGAGTTACTTTTCGAACAAACGCAATCCAGGAGACTTGGAGTAGATGTTAGGGAAAGAACGAGCTGGCCACGAGGGTCTAGGGCGCGCCCCCACCCTCGTGGGTCCCTTGTGCCTCCCCTGACCGACTTCTTTCGCCTATATATACTCATGTACCCTGAAAACATCGGGGAGCACAATAGATCAGGAGTTCCGCCGCCGCAAGCCTCTGTAGCCACCAAAAACCAATCGGGACCCTTTTTCGGCACCCTGCCGGAGGGGGGATCCATCACCGGTGGCCATCTTCATCATCCCGACGCTCTCCATGATGAGGAGGGAGTAGTTCACCCTCGGGCTGAGGGTATGTACCAGTAGCTATGTGTTTCATCTCTCTCTCTCTCTCTCTCTCTCTCTCTCTCTCTCTCGTGTTCTTGATTTGGCACGATCTTGATGTATCGCGAGCTTTGCTATTATAGTTGGATCTTATGACGTTTCTCCCCCTCTACTCTCTCTTAATGGATTGAGTTTTCCCTTTGAAGTTATCTTATCGGATTGAGTCTTTAAGGATTTGAGAACACTTGATGTATGTCTTGCATGTGCTTATCTATGGTGACAATGGGATATTCATGTGATCTACTTGATGTATGTTTTGGTGATCAATTTGCGGGTTCAGTGACCTTGTGAACTTATGCATAGGGGTTGGCACACGTTTTCGTCTCGACTCTTCGGTAGAAACTTTGGGGCACCCTTTGAAGTACTTTGTGTTGGTTGAATAGATGAATCTGAGATTGTGTGATGCATGTCGTATAATCATACCCACGGATACTTGAGGTGACATTGGAGTATGTAGGTGACATCATGGTTTTGGTTGATTTTGTCTTAAGGTGTTATTCTAGTACGAACTCTATGATAGATCGAACGGAAAGAATAGGTTCGTGTTATTTTACTACGGACTCTTGAATAGATCGATCAGAAAGAATAACTTCGAGGTGGTTTCGTACCCTACAATAATCTCTTCGTTTGTTCTCCACTATTAGTGACTTTGGAGTGACTCTTTGTTGCATGTTGAGGGATATTTATATGATCCAGTTATGTTATTATTGTTGAGAGAAGTTGCACTATTGAAAGTATGAACCTTAGGCCTTGTTTCCTACCATTGCAATACCGTCTACGCTCACTTTTATCATTAGTTACCTTGCTGTTTTTATATTTTCAGATTACAAAAACCTATATCTACCATCCATATTGCACTTGTGTCACCATATCTTCGCCGAACTAGTGCACCTATACAATTTACCATTGTATTGGGTGTGTTGGGGACACAAGAGACTCTTTGTTATTTGGTTGCAGGGTTGCTTGAGAGAGACCATCTTCATCCTACGCCTCCCACGGATTGATAAACCTTAGGTCATCCACTTGTGGGAAATTTGCTACTGTCCTACAAACCTCTGCACTTGGAGGCCCAACAACGTCTATGAGGAGAAGATTGTGTAGTAGACATCACGCGTCGGGAATGGTTCCAAGGTCGATGTGATTGTCGTTGGCACGCTACCTCTACATCTACCTTCGGGATTAGTTTTAAACCTCGATAATTGTTATTTAGTACCAGCTTTGAGCATGAACATTGTATCCAGATCTCATTTAATGCGAGATGGCTACTCATTTAAATCCGAGAATAATGGTTGTTCTATTTATATGAGAGATATGTTTTATGGTCATGCCCCGCTGGTCAATGGTTTATTTTTATTGAATCTCGAACATGATGTTACACATATTCATAGTGTGAAAGCCAAAAGATGTAAGGTTGATAATGATAGTCCCACATACTTGTGGCACTGCCGCCTTGGTCACATTGGTGTCAAACGCATGAAGAAACTCCATGTAGCTGGACTTTTGGAGTCTCTTGATTATGAATCATTTGACACGTGCGAACCATGCCTCATGGGTAAAATGACCAAGACTTCGTTCTCCGAAACAATGGAGCAGGCAACCAACTTATTGGAATAATACATACTGATGTATGCGGTCCAATGAGCGTTGAAACACAAGTCTCAACGGTGGCTATCGTTATGTTGCCACCCTCACTGATGACTTAAGTAGATATGGGTATGTCTACCTAATGAAACACAAGTCTGAGACCTTTGAAAAGTTCAAGGAGTTTCAAAGCGAGGTAGAGAATCAACATGACAGGAAAATAAAGTTCTTACAATCAGATTGTGGAGGAGAATATTTGAGTCACGAGTTTGGCACGCACTTAAGGAAATGTGGAATTGTTTCACAACTCACGCCACCTGGAACACCTCGGCATAATGGTGTGTCCGAATGTCGTAATCACACTCTATTGGATATGGTGCGATCTATGATGTGTCTTACCGATCTACCGCTATCATTTCGAGGTTATGCTTTAGAGACTGCGGCATTCACTTTAAATAGGGCACCGTCTAAATCCGTTGAGATGACACCGTATGCATTATGGTTTGGGAAGAAACCTAAGCTGTCGTTTCTGAAAGTTTGGGGATGTGATGGTTATGTCAAGAAACTTCAACCTGAAAAGCTCGAACCCAAATCGGAAAAATGCATCTTCATAGGATACCCTAAGGAAACCATTGGGTATACCTTCTACCTCATATACGAAGGCAAGATCTTTGTTTCCAAGAATGGATCCTTTCTGGAGAAAGAGTTTCTCTCGAAAGAAGTAAGTGGGAGGAAAGTAGAACTTGATGAGGTACCCCCTCTTGAACCGGAGAGTAGCGTAGCACAAGAAGATGTTTCTCTGGTGCATGCACCAACTAGAGAGGAAGTTAATGATGATGATCATGAAACTTCGGATCAAGTTACTACTGAACTTCATAGGTCCACAAGGACGCGTTCGGCACCAGAGTGGTACGACAACCCTGCCTTGGAAATCATGTTGTTAGACAACGGTGAACCTTCGAACTATGAAGAAGCGATGGCAGGCCCGGATTCCAACAAATGGCTTGAAGCCATGAAATCCAAGATAGGATCCATGTATGAAAACAAAGTATGGACTTTGACGGACTTGCCCGATGATCGACAAGCCATAGAGAATAACATCACCTACTCAGTTGCACGAGCACATGCCTAACATGGGGTCCATAGGCCCGGCTAGAGGGGGTGGTCTGGTAGGCTGCGGGGAGTTGTTTCCGATAGGGTCCCTGCCGGGAGCGAACGGCTCTACCGGGAGAGGCTTACCGGTGTCCAACTTTCTCCTTTTGCGGGCCATTGTTGCCGAGGATACGGAGGGCTGAGTGAGATGGAGAACAAAAGTTCCTGGTTCCACAGGAAGCTTCTGCGCAGCACACTTTGACAGATGATCAGCTATGCTGTTTTCCGCACGGGGTATGTGCTCTGTTTGCAATCCGTCAAAGTGCTCCTCTAATCTCCTCACTTCCTCGATGTATGCCTCCATCAATGGACTTTAGTAATCCTTGTTGACTTGTCTCACCACAAACTGTGAATCTCCTCGAATGACCAGCTTCTTAATTCCCAATTCAGCTGCAATCCTGAGCCCGACAAGGAGCCCTTCATACTTTCCTATATTGTTGGTTGCTTCTTCCCGGGCAAAATGCATTCACACGATGTACTTCAAGTGCTCCCCGGAGGGGCAACAAGAAGCACTCCAGCACTGCACCTTGTAGGGAAAAAGCACCATCAAAATACATAATCCATTCTTGGGGTGATTCCTTGCCGGGGATAACTGTCTCTATCACTTCCTCATCAGGGGTTGGCATCCATTACGCAATAAACTCTACCAATGACCTGCTCTAGATAGTTGATGTGCTTTCAAACTTTAAACCAAAGCTGGATAGCTCCAAAGCCCACTCCACTATTCTGCCGGTAGCCTCAGGGTTTTGGAGTATTTGTTGCAACGGGAAACAAGTGAGAACCGTGGTCTCATGGGCTTGGAAGTAGTGGCGCAGTTTCCTTGAGGCCATGATGAGACAAAAATCAACTTTTGCATGCCAGAGTACCTCGATCTAACCCCCTATAACAAGGAGCTGATGAAGTACACTAGTGTTGCACCACTTTCTTCCTCGCCATGTCCTTGGGGTTGCCCTTGTTGCCATGCTCACTGCTGTCCTGATCCTTGTCTGACTCTACCGGTCTCTGCTCACTCTCTGCCTCATCCACTTCTCGCTGTGCTACCAAGGCTGCACAGACCACTTGGTTGGTTGCCACTAAGTACAACAGCAATGGCTCCTGGGGTTTGGGAGCAACCAAGGTGGGCATAGAGGACAGGTAGGCCTTCAATTCTTGCAAAGCTGCATTTGCTTCTGGGGTCCTTCTTCAAAATTTTGAAGAACGGTAGGGCACGCTCGGCAGACTTGGAAATGAATTTGCTTAGCATGGCAACTGATGTCTACTATGCAACTTTGTTCTTGTAGACACGTGTTGGGCCTCCAAGTGCAGAGTTTTGTAGGACAACAACAATTTTCCCTCGAGTGGATGACCTAAGGTTTATCAATTAGTGGGAGGCGTAGGGTGAAGATAGTCTCTCTCAAGCAACCCTGCAATCAAATACAAGAAATCTCTTGTGTCCCCAACACACCCAATACAATGGCAAATTGTATAGGTGTACTAGTTCGGTGAAGAGATGGTGATAAAGTGTAGTATGGATAGTAGATATGAGTTGTTGTAATGCGAACAATAATAAACAGCAAGGTAGTAAATAGTAAATGGAGCACAAATGGTATTGCAATGATGGAAAATGAGTCCTAGGGTGCATACTTTCACTAGTGCAATCTCTCAACAATGCTAACGTAGTTGGATCATATGATTATCCCTCAAAATGCAATAAAGAATCACTCTTGAGTTCCTATTAGGGGAGAACAAAAGATAGAAATTGTTTGTAGGGTACGAAACCACCTCAAAGCTATTCTTTCTGATCAATCTATCCTAGAGTTCGTACTAAAATAACATCATATGATGCATATCAACCAACTCTAATGTCACCTAGATACCCCAATGTCACCGCGAGTACCCATGAGTTAATTATATGATATGTATCAAACAATTTCAGATTCATAATACTCAATCCACACGAAGAACTACAAGGAGACCCCAAAGTTTCTATCGGAGAAAAGATAATAAAAACATGCATCAACCCCTATGCATAGATTACCCCAAAGTCACCCCGGGAATCCGCAAGTTGAGTGCCATAACATATATCAAGTGAATCAAAATAATACCCCATTGTCACCATGGGTATTCATATGCAAGACATATATCATGTGTTCTCATATCTAAACATTCAATCCGAGAAGCACTACAAAAAAAGACACATCCGTGACATTTTGGGCCGAACAATTTTTTTTCTGTCATACTTATGACACTTCTGTGATGATAATTGTGACAAAACCCGGTATCATCATAGATGTGGTCGGCTCATACTTCTATGACAAAAAATCATGACAGAAAATGGGCTTTTCGTCCTGGGCGGGCTGGAGACGCAGTTGCATGACATTCTTTGGGCCGTCCATGACGGAAAAAACCGTGGTAGAAGCGAGGGCGAGGAAAATATCAGGGAGTTCCCGATTACGGTGGGTGGTCGGGGGCCGAGCGATGCACGTTTCTCTCATACCGTACGCACATGGGTGCGAGACGTTGGGCTCTAACTGAACCCGAGCGAGGCGTTGGGCTCTAACTGAACCCGAGCTATTGCACTAGCTACGTTACTGAACCTGAGTGATTCCTTCGCTACTGCTGCTAGCTGAAGCCAATCGGACCCTGCTGCCTCCTTTGCT